>NC_060174.1:84117032-84445032 GCF_021184085.1 Oncorhynchus gorbuscha
CAGCAGGTGAACAGCAGGTTGCCTCGGGAAGGCACTCGAACCAGACAGACTCAGACACCTGCTCACCACGCAGCATCTGAGGAAAACACGACACGACAGGGCGATACACAATCACAGCACGGTGAATTCTAAACAAGGAACCGACAGGACAGGAACGGAACACAAAGGAAGAAATAGGGACTCTAATCAGGGGAAAGGATCGGGAACAGGTGTGGGAAGACTAAATGATTGATTAGGGGAATAGGAACAGCTGGGAGCAGGAACGGAACGATAGAGAGAAGAGAGAGCGAGAGAGTGAGAGAGGGAGGGGGAGAGAGAGGGATAGAAAGAGGGAAAGAACCTAATAAGACCAGCAGAGGGAAACGAATAGAATGGGGAGCACAGGGACAAGACATGATAATAATTGACAAACATGACATAATGCTTAACTTGGTATGGTTGAGTCCCAGCTAGCACATTTAGTTCCTTGGAAGTTGTGGGAACGTACGTTTCTGGTTTCCCATTCTGGGAGCAAAGCCATAAGATTCCTGACTGGTAAAACTGAACATTTTTTAAACATTCCCGAGAACATAATTAACATTTTACCTGTTTAGGGAACATTTATTTTTTGGTTGCAGGGAGGTTCTGAGAATGTTTTACTTTGGTTCTGATATTATAGATATTAATGCTCTGAGAATATAGGTCAAAATTATAGGTTATTTTGAGGTTTTTGTTATGCAGGTGAATGAGGACCCAAAAGCGACTTGGCGAAAACAGAGTCTTTAATCCAGTAAAGTAAAATACAATCAAAAAACACAATTTCCACTCGTAATGACGAGAACAGACTGGAGACTCGATCTTGAACAGCAGGTTGCCTCGGGAAGGCACTTGAACTTAGCAGACTCAGACACCTGCTCACCACGCAGCATCTGAGGGAAACACGACACGACAGGGCGATACACAAACACAGCACGGTGAACAATAGACAATTATCCGACAGGGCAGGAACGGAAAACAAGGAGAGAAATAGGGACTCTAATCAGGGGAAAAGATAAGGAACAGGTGTGGGAAGACTAAATGATTGATTAGGGGAATAGGAACAGCTGGGAGCAGGAACGGAACGATAGAGAGAAGAGAGAGAGGAAGGGAGAGAGAAAAAGGGGAACGAACCTAAAAAAGACCAGCAGGGGGAAAACGAACAGAAGGGAAAGCATAATGACAAGACAATATATGACAAAACATGACAGTACCCCCCCACTCACCGAGCGCCTCCTGGCGCTCTCGAGGAGGAACACTGGCGGCAACGGAGGAAATCATAGATCAAACGGTCCAGCACGTCCCGAGAAAGAACCCAACTCCTCTCCTCAGGACCGTAACGAAAAACGATAAAAAGGGAAACTAGGGTACTACTCTAAAAAAAAAATGAGACACGGGTAGAGAACTGAAAACTTTAGAGCAAACAGGACCAAACAGGCCAGGAGAGTAACAACTAGGGACAGACTGAGACACAGCAAGGGCAGGAACAAGAACAGGAGAGATGCGATGGCAGGGAACAGACTGAGACCCAGCAAGACCAGGAGCAGAAGCAGAAAAAAAAATTACCAGACTTCTTCTGCGCGCAGTCTGAACACGCAGCCACGAAACGGCGCGTGTCACGCTCCTGAGTAGGCCACCAAAACCGCTGGCGAATAGAAGCAAGCGTACCCCGAACGCCGGGATGGCCAGCTAACTTGGCAGAGTGAGCCCACTGAAGAACAGCCAGACGAGTAGAAACAGGAACGAAAAGAAGGTTACTAGGGCAAGCGCGCGGCGACGCAGTGTGCGTGAGTGCTTGCTTAACCTGTCTCTCAATTCCCCAGACAGTCAACCCGACAACACGCCCAACAGGAAGAATCCCCTCGGGATCGGTAGAAGCCACAGAAGAACTAAAGAGATGGGATAAAGCATGAGGCTTGGTGTTCTTAGTACCCGGGCAATAAGAAATAACGAATTTGAAACCAGCGAAAAACAACGCCCAACGAGCATGACGCGCATTCAGTCGTTTGGCAGAACAGATGTACTCAAGGTTCTCTTGGTCAGTCCAAACGACAAAAGGAACGGTCGCCCCCTCCAACCACTGTCGCCATTTGCCTAGGGCTAAACGGATGGCGAGCAGTTCGCGGTTAGCCACATCATAGTTACGTTCCGACGGTGACAGGCGATGAGAAAAATACGCACAAGGGTGGACCCCATCGTCAGTATCGGAGCGCTGGGACAGAATGGCTCCCACGCCCACCCCCGACGCGTCAACCTCAACAATAAACGGTTTAGTGACGTCAGGTGCAACAAGGATAGGAGCGGATGCAAAACGCTTCTTGAAGAGAACAGGACAACAATCATACGACCGGTGAGGAGGAAGGGAGTTGGTTCTGGACCGACTGAAGACCGTGCGCAGACCATGATACTCCTCCGGCACTCCTGTCAAATCACCAGGTTCCTCCTGAGAAGAGGGGACAGAACAAACAGGAGAAATAGCAGACATTAAACACTTCACATGACAAGAAACGTTCCAGGAAAGGATAGAATTACTAGACCAATCAAAAGAAGGATTATGACACACTAGCCAGGGATGACCCAAAACAACAGGTGTAAAAGGTGAACAAAAAATCAAAAAGAAATGGTCTCACTATGGTTACCAGATACAGTGAGGGTTAAAGGTAGTGTTTCATATAATATACTGGGGAGAGGACTACCATCCAAGGCAAACATGACCGTGGGCTCCCTAACTGTCTGAGAGGAATGTCATGTTCCCGCGCCCAGGCTTCGTCCATAAAACAGCCCTCTGCCCCAGAGTCTATTAATGCACTGCAGGAAGCTGCCGATCCGGTCCAGCGTAGATGGACCGGTAAGGTAGTACATGTACTTGACGGAGAGGACCGTCTAGTAGCGCTTATCAGTCGCCCTCCGCTTACTGATGAGCTCTGGCCTTTAACTGGACATGAAATGACAAAATGACCAGCGGAACCGCAATAGAGACAGAGGCGGTTGGTGATTCTCCGTTCCCTCTCCTTAGTCGAGATGCGAATACCCCCAGCTGCATGGGCTCCACACCTGAGTCAGTGGGGAAAGACGGTAGTGTCGGAGAGAGGGGAGACACAGTTAACGCGAGCTCTCTTCTATGAGCTCGGTGACGAAGATCTACCCGTCGTTCAATGCGAATAGCGAGTTCAATCAAAGAATCCACGCTGGATGGAACCTCCCGAGAGAGAATCTCATCCTTAACCTTAGCGTGGAGTCCCTCCAGAAAACGAGCGAGCAACGCCTGCTCGTTCCAGTTACTGGAGGCAGCAAGAGTGCGAAACTCTATAGAGTAATCCGTTATGGATCGATTACCTTGACATAGGGAAGACAGGGACCAGGAAGCTTCTTTCCCAAAAACTGAGCGATCAAAAACCCTTATCATCTCCTCTTTAAAGTTCAGATAATTGTTAGTACACTCAGCGCTTGCCTCCCAGATAGCTGTGCCCCACTGCCGAGCCCGACCAGTAAGGAGTGATATGACTTAGGCAATCCGAGCTCTCTCTCTTGAGTATGTGTTGGGTTGGAGAGAGAACACTATATCACACTGGGTGAGAAAGGAGCGGCACTCAGTGGGCTGCCCAGAATAACATGGTGGGTTATTAACCCTAGGTTCCGGAGGCTCGGAAGAACCGGAAGTAGCTGGTGACACGAGACGAAGACTCTGATACTGTCCTGAGAGGTCGGAGACCTGAGCGGCCAGGGTTTCAACGGCATGCCGAGCAGCAGACAATTCCTGCTCGTGTCTGCCGAGCATCGCTCCCTGGAACTCGAGAGTAGAGTAGAGAGAATCCATAGTCGCTGGGTCCATTCTTGGTCGGATCATTCTGTTATGCAGGTGAATGAGGACCCAAAAGCGACTTGGCGAAAACAGAGTCTTTAATCCAGTAAAGTAAAATACAATCAAAAAACACAATTTCCACTCGTAATGACGAGAACAGACTGGAGACTCGATCTTGAACAGCAGGTTGCCTCGGGAAGGCACTTGAACTTAGCAGACTCAGACACCTGCTCACCACGCAGCATCTGAGGGAAACACGACACGACAGGGCGATACACAAACACAGCACGGTGAACAATAGACAATTATCCGACAGGGCAGGAACGGAAAACAAGGAGAGAAATAGGGACTCTAATCAGGGGAAAAGATAAGGAACAGGTGTGGGAAGACTAAATGATTGATTAGGGGAATAGGAACAGCTGGGAGCAGGAACGGAACGATAGAGAGAAGAGAGAGAGGAAGGGAGAGAGAAAAAGGGGAACGAACCTAAAAAGACCAGCAGGGGGAAAACGAACAGAAGGGAAAGCATAATGACAAGACAATATATGACAAAACATGACAGTTTTTGAATAACTTCCGTTAAACTCAATGACACTGGTAGCTTATTTTGGGTTAACTTATTTGAACACCAAGCACATGAATTTCCTTAGGCATTAATCATGCAAACAGATCTATTTCTTGTTGTGACATGACGAGATTCACCTATAATCTTTTGCTTTCTATTCATCAAATTACTCCACTGCGCCACCAGGATGGAGCTAGCATGCCATGCATACAGAGCTATTCATTTTAGTCTATTGAAACAGACCCCATTTTAAAGGAAGATCAGGTATGGCAATTAGTGGGTGCGGCCAACACACCTGAACACGCTTAACAAGATGGAGGATAGAAATAGTTTTGTTGATGCTGAGAACGGAATGTATATGAAACTTTAAACAATGCCACTTCAAATAATGCCACTTTAATAATGTTTACATATATTACAGTACTCATATTGCATGTATTTACTGTATTTTATACCATCTATTGCACCTTGCCTATGCCGCTCGGCCATCGCTCATCCATATACTTATATGTACATATTCTCATTCACCCCTTTGGATTTGTGTGTAATAGGTAGTTGTTGGGGAATTGTTAGATTACGTCTTAGATATTACTGCACTGTCAGGAAACTAAATTTAAAAGCACAACGGCCCAGATTTTCATCTGATGCTAACCATGTGTATGTGACCAATAACATTTTATTTGATTTTATTTGATGACTCTAACACTATCATTAAGTTTGCCGACTTCACAACAGTGGTAGGCCTGATCACCGACAACGATGAGACAGCCTATAGGGAGGATGTCAGAGACCTGGCAGTATGGTGCCAGGATAACAACCTCTCCCTCAAGGTGAAAAAGACAAAGGAGATGATTGTGGACTACAGGAAAAGGAGGACCGAGCCTTAAAAGGCTCTACAGCTGCAGCATCGAGAGCATCCTGACTGGTTGCATCACCGCCTGGTATGGCAACTGCTCGGCCTCCGACCGCAAGGCACTACAGAGGGTAGTACGTACATCCCAGTATATTACTTTTACCAAGCTTCCTGCCATCCAGGACCTCTATACCAAGCGGTGTCAGAGGAAGGCCGTAAAAATTGCCAAAGACTCCAGCCACGCTAGTCATTGACTGTCCTCTTTGCTACCGCACGGCAAGCGGTACAGGAGCGCCAAATCTAGCTCTAAAAGGCTTCTTAACAGCATCTTCCCCAAGCCATAAGACTCCTGAACAGCTAAACAAATTGCTACCCGAACTATTGGCAATTACCCCCCCCCATTTTTTACACTGCTGCTACTCTCTGTTTATTATCTATGCATAGTCACTTTACCTCTACCTAAATGTACACATTACCTAAATTACCTTGACTAACCTGTGCCCCCACACATTGACTCTGTACCGGTACCCCTGTCTATAGCCTCGTTACTGTTATTTTATTGTTGCTCTTTAATCATTTATTTTTCTATTTTCTTATTTTTTTTCTTTTTATTTTCATTTATTTATTGTTTACTTCAGTTTATTTAGTATATACTTTCTTAAAACGTATGTTTTCTTAACTGCATTTTTGGTTTCACTGTAAGGTCTACCTGTTGTATTCGGCGCATGTGTTATGCAGGTGAATGAGGACCCAAAAGCGACTTGGCGAAAACAGAGTCTTTATTCCAATAAAGGAAATAGGCAATACTCCTGGACAATCAGAGCAGAAAACAAAACATAAAAAACTTAATTCCACTCGTAGTAACGAGGACAGACTGGAGACTCGACCATTTAACTGTAGGTTGCCTCGGGAAGGCACCGACCGTAGCAGACTCAGACACCTGCTCACACGCAGCATCTGAGGGAAACAAGACACGACAGGGCGAGACAAAGACACAGCACGGCGAACATAATACAAGGATCCGACAGGACAGAAACGGAAAACAAGGGGAGAAATAGGGACTCAAATCAGAGGGCAAGATAGGGAACAGGTGTGAAAAGACTAGATGATTGAGTAGGAGAATAGGAACAGCTGGGAGCAGGAACGGAACGATAGAGAGAGGAGAGAGAGGGAGGGAGAGAGAAAAAGGGAACGAACCTAATAAGACCAGCAGGGGGAAACGAACAGAAGGGAAAGCATAATGACAAGACAATATAAGACAAAACATGACAGTACCCCCCCCACTCACCGAGCGCCTCCTGGCGCACTCGAGGAGGAACACTGGCGGCAACGGAGGAAATCATAGATCACAAACGGTCCAGCACGTCCCGAGAAAGAACCCAACTCCTCTCCTCAGGACCGTAACGGAAAACGATAAAAAGGGAAACTAGGGTACTACTCTAAAAAAAAAAAAAAAAAAATGAGACACGGGTAGAGAACTGAAAGCTTTAGAGCAAACAGGACCAAACCGGCCAGGAGAGTAACAACTAGGGACAGACTGAGACACAGCAAGGGCAGGAACAAGAACAGGAGAGATGCGGTGGCAGGGAACAGACTGAGACCCAGCAAGACCAGGAGCAGAAGCAGAAAAAAAAATTACCAGACTTATTCTGCGCGCAGTCCGAACACGCAGCCACGAAACGGCGCGTGTCACGCTCCTGAGTAGGCCACCAAAACCGCTGGCGAATAGAAGCAAGCGTACCCCGAACGCCGGGGTGGCCAGCTAACTTGGCAGAGTGCGCCCACTGAAGAACAGCCAGACGAGTAGAGACAGGAACGAAAAGAAGGTTACTAGGACAAGCGTGCGGCGACGGAGTGTGAGTGAGTGCTTGCTTAACCTGTCTCTCAATACCCCAGACAGTCAACCCGACAACACGCCCAACAGGAAGGATCCCCTCGGGATCGGTAGAAGCCACAGAAGAACTAAAGAGACGGGATAAAGCATGAGGCTTGGTGTTCTTAGTACCCGGGCAATAAGAAATAACGAACTCGAAACGAGCGAAAACAACGCCCAACGAGCATGACGCGCATTCAGTCGTTTGGCAGAACGGATGTACTCAAGGTTCCTTTGGTCAGTCCAAACGACAAAAGGAACGGTCGCCCCTCCAACCACTGTCGCCATTTGCCTAGGGCTAAACGGATGGCGAGCAGTTCACGGTTAGCCACATCATAGTTACGTTCCGACGGTGACAGGCGATGAGAAAAATACGCGCAAGGGTGGACCCCATCGTCAGTATCGGAGCGCTGGGACAGAATGGCTCCCACGCCCACCCCCGACGCGTCAACCTCGACAATAAACTGTTTAGTGACGTCAGGTGCAACAAGGATAGGAGCGGATGCAAAACGCTTCTTGAGGAGATCAGAACAACAATCATACGACCGGTGAGGAGGAAGGGAGTTGGTTCTGGACCGACTGAAGACCGTGCGCAGACCATGATATTCCTCCGGCACTCCTGTGAAATCACCAGGTTCCTCCTGTGAAGAGGGAGCAGAACAAACAGGAGGAATAGCAGACATTAAACACTTCACATGACAAGAAACGTTCCAGGAAAGGATAGAATTACTAGACCAATCAAAAGAAGGATTATGACACACTAGCCAGGGATGACCCAAAACAACAGGTGTAAAAGGTGAACAAAAAATAAAAAAAGAAATGGTCTCACTATGGTTACCAGATACAGTGAGGGTTAAAGGTAGGGTTTCACATAATATACTGGGGAGAGGACTACCATCCAAGGCGAACATGACCGTGGGCTCCCCTAACTGTCTGAGAGGAATGTCATGTTCCCGAGCCCAGGCTTCGTCCATAAAACAGCCCTCCGCCCCAGAGTCTATTTGTCATGTTTGTCATTTATTGTCATGTCTTGTCCCTGTGCTCCCCATGCTATTCGTTTCCCTCTGCTGGTCTTGTTTGGTTCTATCCCTCTCTCTCCCCCTCCCCCTTTCACTCTCTCGCTCTCTCTTCTCTCTGTCGTTCCGTTCCTGCTCCCAGCTGTTCCTATTCCCCTAATCATCATTTAGTCTTCCCACACCTGTTCCCGATCCTTTCCCCTGATTAGACTCCCTATTTATTCCTTTGTGATCCGTTCCTGTTCCGTCGGTTCCTTGTTTGGTATTCCATGCTGTAATTGCGTTTCGCCCTGTCCTGTCGTGTTTTTATGCCGTGATTGTGTATCACCCTGTCCTGTCGTGTTTTGTGCCTTCTTCAGACGCTGCGTGTGAGCAGGTGTCTCAGTTGACTACGGCCTGCGCCTACCCGAAGCGACCTGCAGTCTGTGGCCGCTTCTCCAGTTGTTTTCCCCTCTACTATCTAGAGGATTTCAGTTATTCGGTTTTGAGCATTAATAAACTCTGTTTCTGTTAAGTCGCGTTTGGGTCCTCCTTCACCTGCGTTACAGAAGGAACCGATCAAAGAATGGACCCAGCGACTTCTGACGCTCGTTACACTGCCGTCGAGATCCAAGGAGCCATGCTCGGCAGACACGAGCAGGAATTGTCCGCTGCTCGCCAGGCCGTGGAAAACCTGGCTGCTCAGGTTTCCGACCTCTCTGGACAGTTCCAGAGTCTACGTCTCGTGCCACCTGTTACTTCCTGGCCTGCCGAGCCTCCAGAACCTAGGGTTAATAACCCACCTTGCTACTCCGGGCAGCCCACTGAGTGCCGCTCCTTTCTCACGCAGTGTGAGATTGTGTTCTCTCTCCAACCCAACACATACTCTAGAGAGAGAGCTCGGGTTGCTTACGTCATCTCACTCCTCACTGGCCGGGCTCGAGAATGGGGCACAGCTATCTGGGAGGCAAGGGCTGTTTGCTCTAACGATTTCCAGAACTTTAAAGAGGAGATGATTCGGGTTTTTGACCGTTCAGTTTTTGGTGGGGAGGCTTCTAGGGTCCTGGCTTCCTTATGCCAAGGTGAACGGTCCATAACGGATTATTCCATTGAGTTTCGCACTCTTGCTGCCTCTAGTGAGTGGAACGAGCCGGCGCTGCTCGCTCGTTTTCTGGAGGGACTCCACGCTGTGGTTAAGGATGAGATTCTCTCCCGGGAGGTTCCTTCAGATGTGGACTCTTTGATTGCTCTCGCCATCCGCATAGAACGACGGGTAGATCTTCGTCACCGGGCTCGTGGAAGAGAGCTCGCATCAACGGTGTTTCCCTGCTCCGCATCGCAGCCATCTCCCCCTCTGGCTTTGAGACTGAGCCCATGCAGCTGGGAGGGATTCGCATCTCGAATAAGGAGAGGGAACGGAGGATCACCAACCGCCTGTGCCTCTATTGTGGAGTTGCTGGACATTTCGTTAATTCATGTCCAGTAAAGCCAGAGCTCATCTGTAAGCGGAGGGCTACAGGTGAGCGCAACTACTCAAGTCTCTCCATCAAAGTCCTGTACTACTTTGTCGGTCCACCTACGCTGGACCGGTTCGGGCGCTACATGTAGTGCCTTGATAGACTCTGGGGCTGAGGGTTGTTTCATGGACGAAGCATGGGTTCGGAAACATGACATTCCTTTCAGAGAGTTAGATAAGCCTACGCCCATGTTCGCCTTAGATGGTAGTCATCTTCCCAGTATCAGATTTGAGACACTACCTTTAACCCTCACAGTATCTGGTAACCACAGTGAGACTATTTCTTTTTTGATTTTCCGTTCACCGTTTACACCTGTTGTTTTGGGTCATCCCTGGCTAGTATGTCATAATCCTTCTATTAATTGGTCTAGTAATTCTATCCTATCCTGGAACGTTTCTTGTCATGTGAAGTGTTTAATGTCTGCCATCCCTCCCGTTTCTTCTGTCCCTACTTCTCAGGAGGAACCTGGCGATTTGACAGGAGTGCCGGAGGAATATCATGATCTGCGCACGGTCTTCAGTCGGTCCCGAGCCAACTCCCTTCCTGCTCACCGGTCGTATGATTGTAGTATTGATCTCCTTCCGGGGACCACTCCTCCTCGAGGTAGACTATACTCTCTGTCGGCTCCCGAACGTAAGGCTCTCGAGGATTATTTGTCTGTGTCTCTTGACGCCGGTACCATAGTGCCTTCTTCCTCTCCGGCCGGGGCGGGGTTCTTTTTGTTAAGAAGAAGGACGGTACTCTGCGCCCCTGCGTGGATTATCGAGGGCTGAATGACATAACGGTTAAGAATCGTTATCCGCTTCCCCTTATGTCATCAGCCTTCGAGATTCTGCAGGGAGCCAGGTGCTTTACTAAGTTGGACCTTCGTAACGCTTACCATCTCGTGCGCATCAGAGAGGGGGACGAGTGGAAAACGGCGTTTAATACTCCGTTAGGGCATTTTGAGTACCGGGTTCTGCCGTTCGGTCTCGCCAATGCGCCAGCTGTTTTTCAGGCATTAGTTAATGATGTTCTGAGAGACATGCTGAACATTTTCGTTTTTGTCTATCTTGACGATATCCTGATTTTTTCTCCGTCACTCGAGATTCATGTTCAGCACGTTCGACGTGTTCTACAGCGCCTTTTAGAGAATTGTCTCTATGTAAAGGCTGAGAAGTGCTCTTTTCATGTCTCCTCCGTTACTTTTCTCGGTTCCGTTATTTCCGCTGAAGGCATTCAGATGGATTCCGCTAAGGTCCAAGCTGTCAGTGATTGGCCCGTTCCAAGGTCACGTGTCGAGTTGCAGCGCTTTTTAGGTTTCGCTAATTTCTATCGGCGTTTCATTCGTAATTTCGGTCAAGTTGCTGCCCCTCTCACAGCTCTTACTTCTGTCAAGACGTGTTTTAAGTGGTCCGGTTCCGCCCAGGGAGCTTTTGATCTTCTAAAAGAACGTTTTACGTCCGCTCCTATCCTCGTTACTCCTGACGTCACTAGACAATTCATTGTCGAGGTTGACGCTTCAGAGGTAGGCGTGGGAGCCATTCTATCCCAGCGCTTCCAGTCTGACGATAAGGTTCATCCTTGCGCTTATTTTTCTCATCGCCTGTCGCCATCTGAGCGCAACTATGATGTGGGTAAGCGTGAACTGCTCGCCATCCGCTTAGCCCTAGGCGAATGGCGACAGTGGTTGGAGGGGGCGACCGTTCCTTTTGTCGTTTGGACAGACCATAAGAACCTTGAGTACATCCGTTCTGCCAAACGACTTAATGCCCGTCAAGCTCGTTGGGCGTTGTTTTTCGCTCGTTTCGAGTTTGTGATTTCTTACCGTCCGGGTAGCAAGAACACCAAGCCTGATGCCTTATCCCGTCTGTTTAGTTCTTCTGTGGCTTCTACTGATCCCGAGGGGATTCTTCCTTATGGGCGTGTTGTCGGGTTAACAGTCTGGGGAATTGAAAGACAGGTTAAGCAAGCACTCACGCACACTGCGTCGCCGCGCGCTTGTCCTAGTAACCTCCTTTTCGTTCCTGTTTCCACTCGTCTGGCTGTTCTTCAGTGGGCTCACTCTGCCAAGTTAGCGGGTCATCCCGGTGTTCGAGGCACTCTTGCGTCTATTCGCCAGCGCTTTTGGTGGCCGACTCAGGAGCGTGACACGCGCCGTTTCGTGGCTGCCTGTTCGGACTGCGCGCAGACTAAGTCGGGTAACTCTCCTCCTGCCGGTCGTCTCAGACCGCTCCCCATTCCTTCTCGACCATGGTCTCACATTGCCTTAGACTTCATTACCGGTCTGCCTTTGTCTGCGGGGAAGACTGTGATTCTGACGGTTGTCGATAGGTTCTCTAAGGCGGCACATTTCATTCCCCTCGCTAAACTTCCTTCCGCTAAGGAGACGGCACAAATCATTATTGAGAATGTATTCAGAATTCATGGCCTCCCGTTAGACGCCGTTTCAGACAGAGGTCCGCAATTCACGTCACAGTTTTGGAGGGAGTTCTGTCGTTTGATTGGTGCGTCCGTCAGTCTCTCTTCCGGGTTTCATCCCCAGTCTAACGGTCAAGCAGAGAGGGCCAATCAGACGATTGGTCGCATACTACGCAGCCTTTCTTTCAGGAACCCTGCGTCTTGGGCAGAACAGCTCCCCTGGGCAGAATACGCTCACAATTCGCTTCCTTCGTCTGCTACCGGGTTATCTCCGTTTCAGAGTAGTCTGGGTTACCAGCCTCCTCTGTTCTCATCCCAGCTTGCCGAGTCCAGCGTTCCCTCCGCTCAAGCGTTTGTCCAACGTTGTGAGCGCACCTGGAGGAGGGTGAGGTCTGCACTTTGCCGTTACAGGGCACAGACGGTGAGAGCCGCCAATAAACGCAGGATTAAGAGTCCAAGGTATTGTTGCGGCCAGAGAGTGTGGCTTTCCACTCGCAACCTTCCTCTTACGACAGCTTCTCGTAAGTTGACTCCGCGGTTCATTGGTCCGTTCCGTGTCTCCCAGGTCGTCAATCCAGTCGCTGTGCGACTGCTTCTTCCGCGACATCTTCGTCGCGTCCATCCTGTCTTCCATGTCTCCTGTGTTAAGCCCTTTCTTCGCACCCCCGTTCGTCTTCCCTCCCCCCCTCCCGTCCTTGTCGAGAGCGCACCTATTTACAAGGTACATAAAATTATGGACATGCGTTCTCGGGGACGGGGTCACCAATACCTAGTGGATTGGGAGGGTTACGGTCCTGAGGAGAGGAGTTGGGTTCCGTCTCGGGACGTGCTGGACCGTTCGCTCATCGATGATTTCCTCCGTTGCCGCCAGGATTCCTCCTCGAGTGCGCCAGGAGGCGCTCGGTGAGTGGGGGTACTGTCATGTTTGTCATTTATTGTCATGTCTTGTCCCTGTGCTCCCCATGCTATTCGTTTCCCTCTGCTGGTCTTGTTTGGTTCTATCCCTCTCTCTCCCCCTCCCCCTTTCACTCTCTCGCTCTCTCTTCTCTCTGTCGTTCCGTTCCTGCTCCCAGCTGTTCCTATTCCCCTAATCATCATTTAGTCTTCCCACACCTGTTCCCGATCCTTTCCCTGATTAGACTCCCTATTTATTCCTTTGTGATCCGTTCCTGTTCCGTCGGTTCCTTGTTTGGTATTCCATGCTGTAATTGCGTTTCGCCCTGTCCTGTCGTGTTTTTATGCCGTGATTGTGTATCACCCTGTCCTGTCGTGTTTTGTGCCTTCTTCAGACGCTGCGTGTGAGCAGGTGTCTCAGTTGACTACGGCCTGCGCCTACCCGAAGCGACCTGCAGTCTGTGGCCGCTTCTCCAGTTGTTTTCCCCTCTACTATCTAGAGGATTTCAGTTATTCGGTTTTGAGCATTAATAAACTCTGTTTCTGTTAAGTCGCGTTTGGGTCCTCCTTCACCTGCGTAACACTATTAATGCACTGCAGGAAGCTGCCGATCCGGTCCAGCGTAGATGGACCGGTAAGGTAGTACAGGTACTTGACGGAGAGGACCGTCTAGTAGTGCTTATCAGTCGCCCTCCGCTTACTGATGAGCTCTGGCCTTTAACTGGACATGAAATGACAAAATGACCAGCGGAACCGCAATAGAGACAGAGGCGGTTGGTGATTCTCCGTTCCCTCTCCTTAGTCGAAATGCGAATACCCCCCAGCTGCATGGGCTCAACACCTGAGTCAGTGGGGAAAGATGGTAGTGTCGGAGAGAGGGGAGACACAGTTAACGCGAGCTCTCTTCTATGAGCTCGGTGACGAAGATCTACCCGTCGTTCAATGCGAATAGCGAGTTCAATCAAAGAATCCACGCTGGATGGAACCTCCCGAGAGAGAATCTCATCCTTAACCTTAGCGTGGAGTCCCTCCAGAAAACGAGCGAGCAACGCCTGCTCGTTCCAGTTACTGGAGGCAGCAAGAGTGCGAAACTCTATAGAGTAATCCGTTATGGATCGATTACCTTGACATAGGGAAGACAGGGACCAGGAAGCTTCTTTCCCAAAAACTGAACGATCAAAAACCCTTATCATCTCCTCTTTAAAGTTCAGATAATTGTTAGTACACTCAGCGCTTGCCTCCCAGATAGCTGTGCCCCACTGCCGAGCCCGACCAGTAAGGAGTGATATGACGTAGGCAATCCGAGCTCTCTCTCTTGAGTATGTGTTGGGTTGGAGAGAGAACACTATATCACACTGGGTGAGAAAGGAGCGGCACTCAGTGGGCTGCCCAGAGTAACATGGTGGGTTATTAACCCTAGGTTCCGGAGACTCGGAAGACCAGGAAGTAGCTGGTGGCACGAGACGAAGACTCTGATACTGTCCTGAGAGGTCGGAGACCTGAGTGGCCAGGGTCTCAACGGCATGCCGAGCAGCAGACAATTCCTGCTCGTGTCTGCCGAGCATCGCTCCCTGGAACTCGAGAGTAGAGTAGAGAGAATCCATAGTCGCTGGGTCCATTACTGGTCGGATCCTTCTGTTATGCAGGTGAATGAGGACCCAAAAGCGACTTGGCGAAAACAGAGTCTTTATTCCAGTAAAGGAAATAGGCAATACTCCTGGACAATCAGAGCAGAAAACAAAACATAAAAAACTTAATTCCACTCGTAGTGACGAGGACAGACTGGAGACTCGACCATTTAACTGTAGGTTGCCTCGGGAAGGCACCGACCGTAGCAGACTCAGACACCTGCTCACACGCAGCATCTGAGGGAAACAAGACACGACAGGGCGAGACAAAGACACAGCACGGCGAACATAATACAAGGATCCGACAGGACAGAAACGGAAAACAAGGGGAGAAATAGGGACTCAAATCAGAGGGCAAGATAGGGAACAGGTTTGAAAAGACTAGATGATTGAGTAGGAGAATAGGAACAGCTGGGAGCAGGAACGGAACGATAGAGAGAGGAGAGAGAGGGAGGGAGAGAGAAAAAGGGAACGAACCTAATAAGACCAGCAGGGGGAAACGAACAGAAGGGAAAGCATAATGACAAGACAATATAAGACAAAACATGACAGCATGTGACAAATACAATTTGATTTGATTTAATAGATTCACTCCGTGTTCAGTAATAGTGGTTAACATGATTTTTTAATAACGAACTCATATCTGTAATAAACACACACAATTATCTGTAAGGTTCCTCAGTTGAGTAGTAAATTCCAAGCACATATTCAAACACAAAGACCAGGGAGGTTTTTCAATGCCTCACAAAGATGGGTAGATGTGTAAAAATGTAACAAGCAGACCCTGAATATCCCTTTGAGCATAGTGAAGTTATAAATTTGGCTTTGGATGGTGTATCAATACACCCAGTCGTTATAACGATACAGGCTTCCTTCCTAAGTTGCTGTAGAGGAAAGAAACAGCTCAGGAATTTTACCATGAGGCCAATTTTGATTTTAAAACAGGTACAGAGTTTAATTATTGTGATATGAGAAAACTGAGGATGGATCAACAACATTGTAGTTACTCCACAATACCTTTTTTATTTTTTTATTTCACCTTTATTTAACCAGGTAGGCTAGTTGAGAACAAGTTCTCATTTGTAACTGCGAACTGGCCAAGATAAAGCATAGCAAAATCGACACATACAACAACACAGTTACACATGGAATAAACAAAACATAGTGAATAATACAGCAGAACAAAAGAAAACAAAAAGTATATGTACAGTGAGTGGAAATGAGGTAAGAGTAATTACAATATAGTAATTTAAACACTGGAATGGTAGATGTAGACCTACATGACAGAGTGAAATAGAAGGAAGCCTGTATAGAATAAAAATATTCCAAAGCATTCATCCTGTTTGCAATAAGGCACTTTACTTTTTTGTCCTGATTACAAAGTGTTATGTTTTGGAAAATCCAACACAACACATCACTGAGTACCACTCTCAATATTTTCAAGCATGGTGGTGGCTGCATCATGTTATCGTTTTGCTTGTCATCAGCGAGGACAAGGGATTTTTTTTAAGACTAAAAGAAACAGAATACAGCTATAAGCACAGGCAAAATTGTGGAGGAAAACCTGGTTCAGTCTGCTTTCCAACAGACACCAGGAGACAAATTCACATTTCAGCAAATCTACAATGGAGTTGCTTATCAAGACAACATTGAATGTTCCTGAGTGGCCTACTTAGAGTTTACAACTAAGTTACTAAGTCTTTGACCACAATGTGTTACTTTGCTTCCAAAGCCAATCAACTCTGCTTCACTATTCCCACAAAGTTGTGGGAAGGTTGTATGCAAAATAACCATAGGACAACTGCACTCTCACCAAAATCCAAGAAACATATGGTTCTCAGAATGTTATGTGCTAGCTGGGTTAAATGCCTGCCCTGAAGGTATCCGCCTGTAAATGTAATAAATCATTATGAATCCGAATAATCGTAATGCTTAATAAAAATATTCCCACAACATTTACTGCGAAATGATGATAGAATGCAATTCATGAGTTAAATTAAACCAGCTTATACTTTTTCCAACACTATATACCCTGTCCACCATTCTGTTTCTATATTTATGCGATGGTTCATATCATCAATATTATTTGTGCAATACACAGTCACATATAAATGTCCTCCTACCACAGTGTTAGCTCCGCATCAATCATGTCACTGTGACACAGTGATGTTACCACAGACAGACTGGGGCGGCAGACATTGCCATTTCATCTTAAATCCCCTCTACTCACATGAGTCTCTGTTTCATCAATACACCGTGATCCATTTTCTCCTGGGTGTCAATGGCAGCGGCAAAATATGCTGGCTGTGTCACGCCCTGACCATAGAGAGCCTTTTTATTTCTCTATTTGGTTAGGTCGGGGTGTGACTAGGGTGGGTACTCTAGTTTTGGTATTTCCATGTTGGCCTGGTATGGTTCCCAATCAGAGGCAGCTGTCTATCGTTGTCTCTGATTGGGGATCATATTTAGGCAGCCCTTTCCCACTAGGTTTTTGTGGGATCTTGTTTGTGTGTAGATGCCTTGAGCACTGCCTAGCTTCACGTTCATTTCGTTACTCTTTATTTTTTTGTGAGTTTCATTTAACAAACATGTGGAACTCTACGCATGCTGCGCATTGGTCCGATTCTTACAACAACGTTTGTGACAGGCTGGTTATTTGAGCTGGGATGGAATTGTTTTCTGTGTTGCTTGCCTTGGAAAATGTCCTCTTTCGCTCTCTCTCTCTCTCTCTCTCTCTCTCTCTCTCTCTCTCTCTCTCTCTCTCTCTCTCTCTCTCTCTCTCTCTCTCTCTCCCTCTGAATTTAATTTAGATTGAACACTAACTGTATTAAAGATCCAATGCAGCTGGTTTAATCTCAATATCAAATGATTTCTGGGTAACAATTCAGTACTTTATTGTGATTGTTTTGGTAAAAAATACAAATAAAATAGATTCTTAGCAAAGGTAAATTTCTCAAGCAAGAATTTTTTAGGACTGTCTGGTCTGAGTGTTCTGACAGAGAAAGGGGGTAACTGAACATTTGCTGGTATTGGCAGAAAGGCTAGGAACTCTCTTTCTTATTGGTCTATTAACCTCTTACAGCTACCACCCTACTTTTTTCAATTTCCGCCGGAAGACATACCTAAATCTAATTGCCTATGGCTCAGGCCTGGAAAGAAAACACTCTGAAGTGTGTGTAAATGTGAATTGAATGTAGGAGAATATAACACAATAGATCTGGTTTAGATAATACAATGAAAAAACCCATATGTTTTTTCATTTTTATTGTTGTATCATCATCTTTAAAAATGAACAAGACAAAACAAACATTCAGATAGGATGATGGGGACAATTTCAGTGAAAAACATAAGAGGGCAGCAGTACTTGTGCAATGTTTCAGAATGATAACTTCCAAAATGAGTGTGCAACATGACATTTATCATAAAGTCACCCAGGTGTCCCACACAAGTAGCCCAAATGTACCCAAGTGGCCAAATTGGTGAAGTTATATATTTTCATTGGAATAACTATATACAAAATACCACACCCCCCCAAAAAATGGAGAAAAAACATGAAAAATATATATACATTTACAAAATAACACTTTCAAATGACCCATCAGGTTTGGTTGTGTTACAAACAAACCAGTTGATTGCAATGAAACCAAACATGACTGGAAAGGTCACATTCTGTGTGTGTATTTACATCGAATGTGTCGTCGAAAATGGAATGAGACGGAATTCACGACACAAGCGGTTCACAAAATGTTTCGTGTTAGGCTATAAAATGGATTTTCAAACAAAAGACCATTCATTGTGTAACAACGAGCATTGGGATTGCAAACAGAGGAAGATCGTCAAAGGTAAACTATTTATTTTATTGCAGTTTGTGATTTTGTTACGCCTGTGCTGGTTGAAATAGTTGTTTTTTGTGGGGCTCTGTCCTCAGATAATCGCATCGTATTCTTTTGCAGTAAATCCTCTTTAAAATCTGACAACACAGTTAGATTAGCAAGATTCTATGCTTTCGAAAAATGTATTTTCATGAATGTTTAATATGACTATTTATGTAGCGATCACCGTATGTTGTCGAATTTCATCCCGCTAACGGGTTCAGTGCGCAGAGAGGTTATCATCATTTTCACAATTTCACAGTATTATTCCAACCTCATAGTGTGGAAATAAAAATAAAACATTGGCAAATCATGTTTTTGACTGCACTGGGGCCCTCTGCTGAGACTGTAAAGTCTCAGCAGAGGGCACTACTGAGTAGATTAAAAAAAGTCCAGTCTAGCATCTCAATAGGTTGTACCAGTGCAATTACTCAAATGATTCACCTTAATTCATACTGTACAAACAAGAGGAGTGGTTGAATATTCTCTGCAAACATATGAGATCCAATGGTGGTGGTGGTGTGTCTGTGTGTGAGTGCAGACTTTAGCAAGGAGTGTTGAAAGGTGCAGCTGAACCGCAGATGGTGAGGATGATTATACAAGGGCCCGGTTTACCAAATGCATCTTGAGGCTACGTTCATTGTTAAAACAAACCTTCATCGGAGCATCGTTAACTCACTGAGCTGTTTCCCAAAACCATCGGGAAACCGGGCCCTGGGCTGGCATGCAGGGTTCAGCCTCTTCCAGAGCCATACTCGTTTTGTGTGCTGTCTCCATTACACTCCTGCTGGTGTGGAGATAGACATAGCACGGGCCAGGGCCCGGTTTCCCGATAGCGATGGAACTTAGGTTTCCAGGTTTTTAACGATGCATCTTTCATACAACAGCCGAAGATGTAACTATCACATGGAATGATTTGACGCTGGAGAGACGAAGCAGGTACGGGGAGTCAAACATTTAATAAGGAACGGACATGGAACGAGACAGGAACAGCGTCAGAATAGAAGAAAACAAAGACAAAAAACAATTAATGCATCAGCGGGGAACAGAGCTGGGGAACTGACAAATATTATTTATCCAGGGGAGCCCAATTTAGATATGGATCTCATTCATAATTTTGCCCTGAGAACAAACAACTCACAACATGATAATTCAATAAATCAATAAAACAGCAAAAATAAACTACAAGATACAGCATATACCATACAGACACACCAAAAATATCACATTTTATTAGTCACATGCGCCGAATACAACAGGTATACAACTTACAGTGAAATGCTTACTTATAAGTCCTTAACCAACAATGCAGTTTTAAGAAAAATAAGTGTTAAGAAAGTAAAAAGTAAAAAATGAATAAATAAAAAAGAATATTACAACAAATGATTAAATAATAATAATAAAATAACAGTAGCAAGGCTATATACAGGGGGTGCTGGTACAGAGTCAATGTGTGGGGGCACTTGTTATTTCTATCCTACCCTGCCTGTAATGCTCCGGGTGTCGTGGGTGTGGAGTCAAAAGCAGGAGACAGAGTTCAATGCTGTGCGTCTTTACTAGCACCAACGCACCACAGGGTGCACACAAAAGTAACGTTCCCAAACACAGGGGAAAAAGTACAAATAGAAAAAATCACGACTAAGCACGTACCTCTACAACAGAGCCGAAGGCTTACAATGAAATAATCCCGCACAACAACCAGGCGGGCCGGCTGTCTAATAAAGACAAACTAATTAAACATAAACAGGTGCTACCACTAAACATACAAGGAGGGGGAGGAAAAACAATCAGTGGCAGCTAATAGGCCGGTGATGACGACCGCCGAGCGCCACCCGCCCGGGAAGGGGAATCACCCTCGGTCGGACTCGTGACACTGCCTTTCTAAGGTCTTCGAAAGCCAAGTTAACAAACAGATCACCAAGATTTCGAATCCCACTGTATCTTCTCCGCTGTGCAATCTGGTTTCCGAGCTGGTCATGGGTAATTGAGGTAATTGAGGTAATAGGTACATGTAGGTAGACGTAAAGTGACTATGCATAGATAATGAACAGAGAGTAGCAGCAGCATAAAAATGGGGGGGGGGAGCAATGTAAATAGTCTGGGTAGCCATTTGATTAGCTGTTCGGGAGTCTTATGGCTTGGGGGTAGAAGCTCCTGTACTTCTTGCCGTGCGGAAGCAGAGAGAACAGTATGACTAGGGTGGATGGAGTCTTTTTAGGGAAATTATTTGGGTAATTCTGAGGTCTTGGATGGCAGGAAGCTTGGACCCAGTGATGTACTGTAGTGCCTTGCGGTCGGAGGCCGAGCATGCCATACCAGGTGGTGAAGCAACCAGTGCTCTCGATGGTGCAGCTGAAGAACTCTTTAAGGATCGAAGGACTCATTTTAGTGTCCTGAGGTGGAACAGGCGTTGTTGTGCCCTCTTCACAACTGTCTTTGTGTGTTTGGACCATGATAGTTTGTTGGTGATGTGGACAGCAAGGAACTTGAAGCTCTCAACCTGCTCCACTACACCCCTGTCGATGAGACTGGGGGTGTGCTCGGTCCTCCTTTTTCTGTAGTCCACCATTGTCTCTTTTGTCTTGATCAGGTTGAGGGAGAGGTTGTTATCCTGGCACCACACTGCCAGGTCTCTGAGGTCCTCCATGTAGGCTGTCGTTGTTGGTGATCGGTCCTATCACTGTTGTGTCATCGGTAAACTTAATGATGGTGTTGGAGGTGTGCTTGGCCTTGCCGTCATGGTTGAACAGGGAATACAGGAGGGGACTGACCACTCACCCCTGAGGGTCCCCTACGTTGAGAATCAGCGTGGCAGATGTGTTGTTACTTACCCTTACCACCTGGGGGCGGCCCATTAGGAAATCCAGGATCCAGTTGCAGAGGGAGGTGTTCAGTCCCAGGATCCTTAGCTTATTGATGAGCTTTGAGGGCACTATGGTGTTGAACGCTGAGCTGTAGTCAATGAATAGCATTCTCACATAGGTGTTCCTTTTGTCCCGGTGGGAAATGGCAGTGTGGAGTGCACCTCTGCTGTCTTCAACCAGGATCTCAGCGATCGCTGTCTCATTGCCTGCGTCCGTATTGGGTCTGCGGTCAAACGGCCAGCCCTCCTCAATATCAAACGCTCCCTAAAACTCTTCAGCGAGCAGGCCTTCTGATAGACCTGGCCTGGGTATCCTGGAAGGATATTGACCTCATCCCGTCAGTAGAGGATGCCTGGTCATTCTTTAAAAGAGCCTTCCTCGCCATCAGAAATAAGCATGCCCCATTCAAAGAATGTAGAACCAGGAACAGATATAGCCCTTGGTTAACTCCAGACTTGACTGCCCTTGACCAGCACAAAAACATCCTGTGGCGTACTGCATTAGCATCGAATAGCCCCTGCGATTTGCAACTTTTCAGGGAAGTTAGGAACCAATACACAAAGGCAGTTAGGAAAGCAAAGACTAGCTTTTTCAAACAGAAATTTGCATCCTGTAGCACAAACTCCAAACGGTTCTGGGACACTGAAGTCCATGGAGAATAAGAGCACCTCCTCCCAGCTGCCCACTGCACTGAGGCTAGGAAACACTGTCACCACCGATAAATCCATGATAACTGAGAATTTCAATAATAATTTTTCTACGGCTGGCCATTCTTTCCACCTGGCTACCCCTACACCGGTCAACAGCTCTGCACCCCCCCACAGCAAATTGCCCAAGCCTCCCCATTTCTTCATCACCCAAATCCAGATAGCTGATGTTCTGAAAGGGTTGCACATTTTTTTTGCCGTAGTTGTTGCAACCCCTATTACTAGCCTGTTCAACCTCTCTTTTATATCACCTGAGATCCCCGAAGATTGGAAAGCTGCCGCGGTCATCCTCTAGACCCAAACTGTTACAGACCTATTTCTATCCTACCCTGCCTTTCTAAGGTCTTCGAAAGCCAAGTTAACAAACAGATCACCAAGATTTCGAATCCCACTGTATCTTCTCCGCTGTGCAATCTGGTTTCCGAGCTGGTCATGGGTCCACCTCAGCCACGCTCAAGGTCCTACACGATATCATAACCCCCATCGATAAAAGGAAATACTGTGCAACTGTATTCATTGACCTGGCCAAGACTTTCGACTGTCAATCACCACATTCTTATCGGCAGACTCAAAAGCCTTGGTTTCTCAAATGATTGCCTCGCCTGCTTCACCAACTACGTCTCAGACAGAATTCAGTGTGTCAAACCGGGGTTCTGTTGTCTGGACCTCTGGCAGTCTCTATGGGGGTGCTACAGGTTTCAATTCTCAGGCCGAATCTTCTCCCTGTATACATCAATGATGTCGCTCTTGCTTATGGGGATTCTCTGATCCACCTCTACAACACCATTCTGTATACTTCTGGCCCTTCTTTGGACATTGTGTTAATTAACCTCCAGACAAGCTTCAATGCCATACAACTCTCCTTCCGTGGCCTCCAACTGCTCTTAAATGCTAGTAAAACGAATGCATGCTCTTCAACTGATCGCTGACACCACCTTCCCACCTGTCCAGCATCACCACTCTGGACGGATCTGACTTAGAATATGTGGACAACTACAAATACCTAGGTGTCTGGTAAGACTGTAAACTCTCCTTCCAGACTCACATTAAGCATCTCTAATCCAAAATTAAATCTGGAATCGGCTTCCGATTTTGCAACAAAGCATCCTTCACTCATGCTGCCAAACATACCGTCGTAAAACTGACTATCCTACTGATCCTTGACTTTGGCGATGCCATTTACAGAATAGCCTCCAACACTCTACTCAGCAAATTGGATGCAGTCTATCACAGTGCCATCTGTTTTGTCACCAAAGCCCCATATACTACCTACCACTGCAACCTGTATGCTCTCGTTAGCTGGCCCTCGGTTCATATTCGTCGCCAAACCCACTGGCCAAGTCATCTATAAGTCTTTGCTAGGTAAAGCTCTGCCTTATCTCAGCACACTGGTCACCATAGCAGCACCCACCCTTAGCACGCGCCGGCAGGTATATTTCACTGGTCACCCCCAAAGCCAATTCCTCTTTTGGCCACCTTTTCTTCCAGTTCTCTGTTGCCAATGACTGGAACGAATTGCAAAAATCACTGAAGCTGGAGACTCATATCTCCCTCACTAACTTTAAGCATCAGCTGCCAGATCACTGCACCTGTTCATAGCCCATCTGTAAATAGCCCATCCAACTACCTCATCCCCATATTGTTTTTTTGTTGCTCCTTTGTACCCCAGTATCTCTATTTGCACATTCATCTTCTGCACATCTATCACTCCTGTATTTAATTGCTAAATTGTAATTACTTTGCCTCTACGGCCCATTTATTGCCTTACCTCCCTAATTTACCTCATTTGCACACACTTTTCTATTGTGTTATTGACTGTACGTTTGCTTATTCCATGTGTAACTCTGTGTTGTTGTTTGTGTCGCACTGCTTTGCTTTATCTTGGCCAGGTCACAGTTATAAATTAGAACTTGTTCTCAACTGGCTTACCTGGTTAAATAAAGGTGAAATAAATAAAAAATATAAAAAATAGATGGATCTGTTGGGGCGGTATGCAAATTGGAGTGGGTCTAGAATTTATGGGATGTTCGTGTTGATGTGAGCCATGACCAGCCTTTCAGAGCACTTCATGGCTGATGCTCTCATGCATGCTTCAGTGTTGTTTGCCTCGAAGCATTCGTAGAAGCAATTTATCTCATCTGGTAGGCTTGTGTCACTGGGAAGCTCGTGGCTGTGCTTCCCTTTGTAGTCTGTAATAGTTTGCAAGCCCTGCCACATCCGATGAGCCTCGGAGCTGGTTTAGTACGATTCAATCTTAGTCCTGTATTCATGCTTTGCCTGTTTGATGATTAGTTGGAGTGCATAGCAGGATTTCTTATAAGCGTCCGGGTTAGAGTCCCGCTCCTTGAAAGCGGCAGCTATACCCTTTACGTCAGCGTGGATGTTGCCTGTAATCCATGGCTTCTGGTTGGGGTATGTACGTACGGTCACTGTGAGGACGACGTTACCGATGCACTTATTGATTGAGGAAACTCCTTGACTTGCCTGCCGAAGAAAATTACATCGGAATCTGGGATCATCAGTGACCGAACTGAAATTTGTGATGTTTTTAATAAGCATTTTATTTCTGCTGGTTTTCTTCTTGAAAGAAAAAATGGCCAACATGATCCATACCGCTCTATTGTTTCAGTCCCTTTGCCTTCAGCTGATGTGGAAAACAGTAAGTCGGTTTTTAATTTTCAAAAAGTCACAGAAGATGATCTGCTATAGATTCTAAGAAACCATTAGGCGCTGACCATCTGGATCCATATTTACTCAAGTATTGCTGGTGTAGTGACGCATATTTTTAATCAAACATTTGTCCTGGGAAAGATTCCTAAATCTTGGAAAACAGCTTTTGTTTTACCACTCCTCAAGGGAGATGATGGTAGTGAATTGGATAATTATCGGCCCTACTCCAAGCTCTCCTGTTTGGCTAAAATTTTAGAGTCACTGGTGAATAGGCAACTACAATCTTTTTTAACTGTTAACAATACTATTTATGGTAATCAATCTGGCTTAGACCTAAACACAGTACTATTACGGCCACTGTACGTGTTGTAAATGATATTACTAATGCCCAAGATAATAGAAAGTACTGTGCCACCTTGTTCATAGATTTATCTAATGCTTTTGACACTGTAGACCATGCTATACTTTTGGATAAGCTGTCGTCAATAGGACTGGGATTGGATGCCTGTCGTTGGTTTCATGACTATCTAAAGGATAGAAGTCAGGCTGTTAGAGTCGACGGCATCCAGTCAGAGCCATTGGAGTTGGTTAAAGGGGTCCCACAAGATTCTATACTTGGTCCATTATTGTTCACTCTACATAAACAATGTCAGTGATGAGATAAGAAAGTGTCAAATTAATTTATATGCTGATGACACTGTCATGCACTCTATCGCTTCAACGGCTGACCAAGCATTATCACTATTAGAAACAAATTTTAAGATATTACAAGGGTCTTTTATACAGCTGAAACTTGTTTTAAATGCAAAGAAAACACATTTTATGATTTTTAATAGGTTCAAGAAGTTGGTTGAAAATACACTTGCACTTACGAGCTTAGATGGTTCTCGAATTAATCAGGTCTCTGCATATAAATGCTTAGGGATATGGTTGGATGATAATCTGTCTTTTAAAATGCATGTTGACAAACTTTGTAAACGGCTAAAAATCAAGCTAGTCTTCCTCTATAGAAACAGGACATGCTTGTCCTCTACAAATAGAAGACAAATTGTGCAAGCTACTTTTATGTCTGTTATAGATTATGGGGATATTATTTATATGCATGCTAAGGCATCAACACTTAAGTCGCTGGATGCTACTTATCATTGAGCACATAGGTTTATTACGGGTGCTTGCTACAGAACTCACCACTGTGTTTTACATCAAAATTTGGGTTGAACTACGCTGTCGTGAGACGAGAACAACACGCTCTCGTGTTTGTCTATAAAGCACTTCTGAATAAGCTACCTTCTTATTTATCATCACTCATCAATATTAGAATTAGAATTCCTAAAACCAGGTCTCAAGCATGGATTACACTTGAGGCCCATGCGATTTCCACAGAGTTGGGTATGGCTTCCTTTTCCCACTACGCTCCTTGCCTATGGAATAGCCTGCAAACTAAACGTAATCTTGAGACTCTTGTCCCCCTTGCTCATTTAAAAAATTTATTGGAACATTTTTTATTTTTGTATTACATGTAACTGTTTCGGGTAATGCAAGTTCTTGTGCTGTTAGTAGAATAACCTATGTGTAAATGAAATCTGTTGCTGTATTTTTTTGTGTTGTCTGTGATCGTTTTGTTTGTCTTGTTTAGTTTTTTAATCATTGTACCTAAACTGTATATGTAAACATGTATACACAGGGCCCAGCTGTAAAAGAGACCTTGGTCTCAGTCTGTGTTCCTTGTTAAAATAAAGGTATAATAATTGATGAAGCCAATGACTGATGTGATGTACTCCTCAATGTCATTGGATGAATCCAGGAACATATTCCAGTCTGTGCTAGCAAAACAGTCCTGTAGCTTAGCATCTGCGTCATCTGACCACTTATTTTGTTATCTCAGGTCATAAATTCCTGGAAGAAACCCTCTCTCAGTTTCTGAGAGTGAGAGAATGCCATGATAGGGTCATTTTGCCAAGATTTTGAGTGTATGTAGAAAATAGTCCAATCAGATGATTACGGTGTGATAACTATATTTTGTATTTCTTTTGTTTAGGCTTTCATTCCTAATTTTCTTTGACACTTAGGAAGTGATAGAGCCATTAACAAGATCCCCATACAACCATCACTTAATGCCACAACGCCGCTCATTTGGGAAGAAGACTTTTGAGAATGTGGGAATGGTCTGTGGACAGTTAAGCGTCAGTTATGATGACTGTGTTTCATTTGGTGAACTCATGAAGGACAGGAAACACACATAACGGTATCTCTTAAAGTGTACATTTCCCATCTGTCAGGTTTACATCTAAATATTGTGAAAAGAATGTGATTAAAAATGAAACTGTTTGTGAAAAGATTTAATGTGATATTAACCTTCTAAATGAGAGTATGGATTTTCATATAAAGATAAACTAGTCAGTGGCCACACCCTCGTGAGCCCAGAAATCACATAAGGTGTCATGGACCGCCCTTTTCTACTGAAACGTATAAAACCCACTCCTGATGAAATTCACACCAGACCACGCAAACCCCAGTGTAAGCTAAGGTTGCCAATGGTTGAATTTCTAAGAGCAAACATGCCGGGTGACGCTGGTGTGAAGTAGTTTAAACTACAACTCTCCCAAAGGACAAGACTATACCACGTGGAGCATTGGCTACACGGCTGAAAATGGTTAAACTCTGAGGAATATCGTTTCGTTATAGAATAAGTGAGAAATTCTAGATGACACAAATTACTAGTCTGCAGCTAGAAATTCCATAAACTTAGGACGAGAATACAGACAACCGCCGAAACATCTATCTATGAGAACATTTCTGAATGGTACTCCTAAGCTCCATTCTAACAACCACGAAATACTTTGATTTTCGGGGAAACGCAACGAGAGAGACTCTGATGAACTCTCCAGCAGACGGACCGGAGTTCAACAGAGAAGACAACAACGACATACGGGCGTAAATATAATTTGCAATTTCTTTTTGATTGAGCGTCGTTCATGTATAGTATTAGCCATTTTTACAAGTGTAAATATCCTCTGAGTTTTCCACTCTTGAAACACCCACCCCTTTCTTTTGTCTACCAAGCCGCATATCGGTTTCATCCGCTAGGGACTTTTCTTTGTATCGGGTAGCAACCCAATGTATAATACCTACTGTTTGGTTGTTGTATTTTGTATTTCTGTGATTTGAATAGTTAGTAAATCAATAATTAAGCCAATTTGTATATCACTGATTCATAATTTATGCTAGGGTTCGTGCAGATAACCAAGAATTTTACAACGTTCAGATGAGACTGACGGAAGGTAACAGGTAATAATTAATTAATAGAAGACTAATTGATCAGATAATAAAATATCTGAAGAGTTATATTTGGAAAATTATAACTTTGTAATCTCAACATTTTCCGTGGTGCCCCGACTTCCTAGTTAATTAAAGTTTAAACATGTAATAACAATTACACATAGAGAATTGATTTGATAAAATAAGTCTTCACATTTAAGGCTACTAAAGACACAACTCCTGCATTACAGTCCCCAGCCACTAAGAGCGCCTTATACAGCTCATTGAGTGCAGTCTTAGTGCCAGAATTGGTTTGTGGTGGTAAATAGACAGCTACGAAAAATATAGATGAAAACTTTCTTGGTAAATAGTGTGGTCTACAGCTTATCATGATGTACTATACCTCAGGCAAGTAAAACCTTAATATTAGATTTCGTGCACCAACCTGTTATTTACAAATAGACACAGACCGCCACCCCTTGTCTTACCAGAGGCAGCTGCCGATGCACCGAAAACACAGCCCACTGTATGTTATCCATGTCGTCGTTCAGCTACGACTCAATGAAACATAAGATATTACAGTTTTTAATGTCCCGTTGGTAGTATAGTCTTGATCGGAGCTCATCCATTTTATTAACCAATGATTGCACGTTGGCTAATAGGATTGATGGTAGAGGCAGATTACGTACACACCGTCGGATCTTTACAAGGCACCCGACCTACATCCCCTATATCTCTGTCTCTTCTTCATGCAAATGACAGGGATTTGGGCCTTGTCGGGTGTCTGAAGTAAATCCTTTGCATCTTTGTCCAGTACGAGGTGAGTAATCACTGTCCTGATATCCAGAAGCTCTTTTTGGTCATAAGAGACAGTGGCAGAAACATTAACAATATCTACACTGTATTTCTGATTAATTTGATGTTATTTTAATGGACAAAAAAAAATATATTTAAGTGACCCCAAACTTTTGAACGATAGTGTTAATTAACCACCAC
Source organism: Oncorhynchus gorbuscha (assembly GCF_021184085.1). Taxonomy (NCBI): domain Eukaryota; kingdom Metazoa; phylum Chordata; class Actinopteri; order Salmoniformes; family Salmonidae; genus Oncorhynchus; species Oncorhynchus gorbuscha. The sequence continues at coordinate 84,145,942 of NC_060174.1, forward strand.
AATCAACCAAAACACTTGCACACCTCATTGAATTCATCCCTCATCAGTGTTCTAAACTGCCCTATTGGCACAAGAGATCCAAGATTTAATGATGTTTGTAAATTAATCTAAACATTTTGGGGCTTTAAATCTAAAGGCTGATTTACATAGGTTGGTAGAGACACGAGGGCCCAACCCTGTGAGTGAGTTTGGTGTCCCATATTTGTATACTTTAACAGAGAAGTGAGATATGTTGGAAGCTTGTGCAGAACAGCTTTGTAATCAAAAAGGGAGAAGTGAAGTGATCTATGGAAATTAAGAGAGGTCCAGCCAACCTTATGGAAAAAGAATGCAGTGATGAGTATTAAACCTGTCACCTGTGATAAAGGGAAGTGCACTATGGTGTCCTGCATCCAGGAATTTAGAGTAGTGGCTGCTGCATTCTGATAAATGGTGTCACCAAAATCAAAAGCTGGCAGGAAGGTTGCCTGTACAACATGCTTCCTGCTGTTTAGGAAGGGGCATGATCTAGTTAAATAAAATAAGTCTATTTTAAATCTCAGCTTCTTAACTAGCTCATCCGTATGTTTTTTTTAATCAAATTTTTGTCAATCCAAAAGCCCAGATATTTATTGGCAGGAATCTGCACAATAAAATAACTATTCGATGCATAAATGTGTAAACCATTTGAAATATTTCTATGAGAATTAGAAAACCACATACATTTAGTTTTTCCTCATTAAGTACCAATTTAAATCAACAAGGCTTTGTGCAAGACAACACAATCTGATTGCAGCTCTAACATCGTGGTCAATAGTAGGGGCAAAAGAGTACATAACAGTGTCTTATGCATACAGATGAATGTTAGAGATTTTTGCAGATAGACCAATATTATTTATATACAGTAAATATTAAAGAGGACAGGTCCCAAAATCTACCTCTGCCGGACTCCTTTAAAAATATCGAGGCAGCTTGACTTGACACCATCAGAAAGCACACATTGTTTCCTGTCTGACAGATAGGTCTCAAACCACTTGCAAGACGCCTGGTCGAGTTCCACTTCAGACAACCTCTGCATGAGTAGGAGATAGTCGACAGTATCAAAGGCCTTGGATAGGTCTGTAAATATGTCAGCACAGTAATTCCTATGATCTAAGCAATTTAACACATCATCTAAGGGAAGCGTAACTGCTGAAACAGTGCTATGTCAAGGTCTTAAACCAGGCTGGTGCACATTAACAATATCATTTGTAGTAAAAAAAAATTGGGGGGCTGACAGTTGGCCAGTGACTTTAATATTTTTGGAAGGCAAGATAGTTTAGAAATTGAGTGGTAGTTATCTAGGTCAGAAGGATCCCCACTTTGTGAAGGGGGAGAACATGCGCCACCTTCCAGATCTTAGGAATAGCACCAGAAGTAATTGTTAAATAAATAAAACATGTGGGTCAAATGTTCTACAATGAGGGGTGCAGAAAGCTGCAGTAGAAAGGGAGCAACCATTTTTTGGGCCCTCCAGCACTACATCCAGCAGCATCTGGTCTCCCATCCAGAGACAGACCAGGACCAATCCAGAGGCAAGCCAGCAGTGGGATGCAGGGCAGTATGCATACTGTGAAGTTTTATTTTTTAAAGTGCATTATTCTCTGCCATCTGTTTAGAGGTGAATAAAGGACTCCCTCTAGTGGAACTTGAGGTATTTTCAGAAACCATTCTCCCAAAAAGATGGTCAGCTTAGACAAACGGTTATTAAAAGCACTACAAATGTTATTTTTGTCTGTTACAGGACCAGAGGCTGTCATAACCTGCTTGGGCAATAAGCTCCTATTACCACCGACGGCTGCAAATATTGAGGTGGCTTATTGTTATGGTAACCCATTACAACCCACTGGGCACAGATGTCAATTCAATGTCTATTTCACATTGGTTCAATGTAATTTCATTGAAATGACGTGAAACAATGTTGATTCAACCACTGTGTGCCCTGTAGGAAATTAACACAGATTTAGCACTTTGTTGCGCACATGTTAGGCTATACATCGTGATATAACTTCATTGATTGAACAACATTTTTTATTTCAATATGACTGAAATAGGCCAATAGCCTACTGTTTATGTTTGAATGCAGTCATCTCTGTTTTAATTTGAAGCATCCTTTTATACGTTGCTTATTTGTGTCAATTGCAAAGACATTGGCAAAATTGTATTCGTAGTCAACTTTGTTCGGAAATGATCAGCAGTCACAACGTTAATAACAATGGTTTTGGGAAACAGCTCAGAGATTTAACGATGCTCCTACGAAGGTTCTAATGATACTTTTTTTTGCCAAGAGTGTGCAAAGCTGTCATCAAGACAGAATATAAAAGAATATAAAATATAAAATATATTTTGATTTGTTTAACACCTTTTTGGTTACTTCATGACTCCATATGTATTATTTCATAGTTTTGACGTCTTCACTATTTTTCTACAATGTAAAAAATAGTAAAATAAAGAACAACCCTTTAATTAGTAAGTGTGTTCAAACTTTTGACTGGTACTATATAAATATATACATACATATACACATATTTTTGAAATATATTTTCCTTAATTATTTTCCACTAACCCTACCACTCCTCCCCTACTTCAAGCTTAAATAATATAACAATATTTATCTTTTGTTTGTTTTTACTCCTATTCATCTGCTACCCTCAACCCATCCCATCTATTTCTGAAGACCATCCAGTTCGATTTCTATTTGCCATATATTTTTAACTGTGCTGTTTCACAAAAGTTCCGAACCTATATGCATTTTCTGGACACAGTATACATTAGTTATCTTGTTGTTATTAGTCCCACGCTTCATCTCCACTCAACCCCTCCCATCTATCTCTTAACACCATCTCTTTTGGATTTCTATTTGCCATATATTTTTCAACTGTGCTGTGATGTTTCACGAACGTTCTGAACCTTTCTATTCTCATAGTTTATACAGATTGTAAATTAAAGATAACATTTTTGCTAAAAGTATTATTATATTATTGATCGATTGACTATGACTTTTCAAATCACCCAAAACAAATTATCTAATGATTCGGTCTCTTCTAATGATAATGTGTGCGTGTGTGTGTGCGCATGGGTGCTGTAGTAGAAGAAACACTGCCTGTCAGGAATGTCTGGCCTAAGCCACAATGGACTGAGCGGAACTGAACTGTGCCATGTAGCCCCGCAGACCCAGAAGAGTTTATTTTAGCCTCTGTCTTTGATTGGACCAATCAGCCTTGATTCTGTTCCACCATGAGAGCCATTACCGGAGCCTGGCTGAGCTCGCTCTCTCTCGCTCTATGGGCAGAAGCTCCACTGTATCGACATCCAGGCCTGGGAAGAAGAGCCTCTCTCTACTCTCTTCCAAGCTGTGTATGGTCTGCCAAGGTCAGGAGCAGCCAGGATGATCTGATGGAGGGAATTCAGCACTTAGATTAATCCTACTGAGCCTGTCCTTGGTCCTACAATGTGTTCAGCTGTATTGTACATATTGTCCCTTCATGATGCACTTCATTTGGCACTCAATTAGTTGTACCGCTGTTATTTGAGAAAATAGGAACTAATGAGGGATGCCAACAGGGTGAAATCTGCCGTGCCTAGATGACCGTGCCATTCATCTATGGTGCCTAAAATCTAGATAACCGTGTCAGCCAATCTATTGTACCCTTCTGGTGGTTTTAGCGTTACAGACTTTAGCACCCCCCCTCCTCAGATGGCGTCACAGGGTTCCTCTGAGCCTCCATTTTTGGTGCTCTGAGTTTTCCTCTGCCACGGGTAACATGCTCCCATTTTTCCAGTGAGATGGCTGGCTGGGGCTTCCTTCGCATCAATCTGCCTGGAGGAAAGGTGAGCGTCTCATTCTAGAGGTGTCTCTGGGTGCATCTCCATAGTCTGAAGTGGTTTCCTCCCCACATTTTACTCTCCACATTTACTCTCCTTCATCTTCCCTAATTAGGAAAAGAACCAGGAACTTCCTTTCGACTGTCCAATTGATTTCGTATCAGTGCAAGAAGGAAAGAAGAGGAGGATAGGAAACCACTATAGTTGGATTTTCTTGGGGATCGTCATGTCTTCATTCATTTGCTTCATATGTATGAAGCCGATATTGTGCAATGTAAATCACTACATATTATTATGTAGACAAGTGATTGTTCTGGTCCCAACCAGAGTTGGAACCAGTTTAGGGAACATTTTGGGAGGAACAGAATCAGCACCACAAAATAAAGTGATCTACTGTATACTATTTCGGAAAATAACTGTTATTTTAAAACCATGGGAACCGGTTAATAATGTAAATTTACATTCCGGGAATTTTTTCCAGTCCCTCAAAAACCACAACAAAACACCTATGCAAAGCCCTCACTCTGTCACTCTGAAACTTATTCCAGTGTCTGCGTGTGTTCATGTGTAGGCCCCTCCCCCACCGAAGCATAGTCAAATAGCCTGTTGACATTACAAGCGTGATTCAGAAATTAAGTAGAGATTTTTAATTAAAGAATGGATTCACATTTTTAATGCTCGTTAAGGATACTATAGTTACCACATTTCACATTGGATTTATTAACTACAAAAAGGTAAGAAGTTTTTATTTGAATTCTTGTTCCCCTCTGTACACACAAGCTAGCTGATCCAAGTTCAAAGACATTCAAAGTTGCTTCATAGAAGCCACTCCTCCATAGGTATAATTCTGTGAGCCTAATTCAGATAATACATTAAATAAAAGCTAGATGCCCTGTGCTTTAAGCCAGGCCTACTCTTTCACCCTCTCTCGCACTCTCTCCAGCCTCAAAATTTCAGTCGAATCTAGCGCCCAACACTCATCTGTAAATAGCTTGCGTGCTCCATAGCAAGCTGCACTATCCGCACTGATTGGCAATGAAGTAATTTAATGTGGAATTAATGTACATTTCACAGGTTTAATGATGATGATTTCAGAGGTTTAAAAAGGAACAGAAAGGAACAATATAAAATATTACTTTTTTGGTTCGAACAGTGGAAAGGAACAAAAAACCTTAAGGGTTCTGTTCAGAACGAAACGATTGGAAAATAATTTAGGTTCCAACCTCTGGTCCCAACACAATATATTATGGCGGCACCTACTCTTGAGGTGGAGGCCTAGAGAGGCATATCATAAAGCATTTAAATTGATTTCTGATGGGTACCTACAGTATGTTATACATACACTACAGTGGAGGCTGCTGAAGGGAGGACGGCTCATAATAATGTCTGCTATGGAGTCAATGGAGATATATCAACCACATGGAAACCACATCTTTGATGTGTTTGTTACCATTCCATTGACTCCATTCCAGCCATTATTATGAGCCGTCCTCCCCTCAGCAGCCTCCAATGATACACTATAATAAACATACATAACATATCATATATATCTGGTATCATAGGTGTTGTTCAAAGGGGTGCCCTTGGCTTTATCTGTGATAGTATTACAGATAGACTGTAGTATTAAAAGAGTATCAAAGAGAAAATGATGATGTATTGTGTAATGCAGTTTCATTTCTCCTACCAGGGTACCAATGAGGACACAGGGGAATGGCCCTGCATAGAAAAATCTGATTCGGGCAGGAGAAACCATTAACGCTCAGTTTGTGCTGCTGTCACTTGCCCACAGTATCGCTGTGACAAAGCAAGTAAGGATTTGTAGGACGGGAAAAGGCAATGGGGGATGGGTGTGAGGACTAAAATCCAGGGGGGAGTTGTAGAGCAGTGCATTATGGGTTGAAATACCTCAAACTAACTGGGGTAATCTCCAACGGCTTTCCATCCCAATCCCTGTGTGGCCCAAGGGCAAGAGAGTGTTCTGTTGAATCTGTGAAAACGCTGGCATGTCTGAGCAAGGAGTAATCTCAGAGCTGTGCTGGTCATTCCTCATCTAAGACAAACTGAAATACTGTCAGGACTACGTTCAATAGTCAGCTGACTGAAAAGATGTGTGTGTGTTGCTATGTCTTAGGGTGTTAAGTTCACTTCTCATCATATGTTGTTGTTTCACACATTTCAAGACAAAATGCTGTATTTGCACGTACTTATTAATAACTCATGTTCGTTAGCTGTTGCCCGTACTGTACTCCATCTGCTCACCAGTGCATGCATGTCACAACCTACACTTCACATATGAACACGATCTATACAGGCTGTGTCTGTAATACCACCCTAAAGCTCTGTGGATATCCTACAGAAGTATGTGCAGTTATAGTGCATTCGGAAAGACCCCTTGACTTTTTCCACAATTTGTGACGTTACAGCCTTATTCTAAAATTGATCCAATTGTTTTTTCCCCCTCATCAATTTACACACAATAATCCTTTTTTTTTTGCAAATATGTAAACATTTAAATAATACATTTACATAAGTATTCAGACCCTTTAGTCAGTACTTGTTGAAGCATATTTGGCAGCGATTTCAGCCGCAAGTCCTCTTGGGTGTGATGCTACAAGCTTGGCACACCTGTATTTGAGGATTTTCTCCCATTCTTCTCTGCAGATCCTCTCAAGCTCTGTCAGGCAGGAGCGCCGCTGCACAGCTATTTTCAGGTCTCACCAGAGATGTTAGATCGGGGTTAAGTCCGGGCTTTGGCTGGGCCACTCAAGGACATTCAGAAACTTGTCCTGAAGCCACACCTTTTAAATGTTTTTATAATTTGTTGAAGGACCACTAGAGGGCAGGCTGGGCTCATGGATAGTAGCCCAACAAAGCATGGGAGACAAGGTAACCAGAGTCAATTAAGCACAGCTGACGGTACTAATGAGATACTCTCCTTCCCCTATAAGAGAGAGAATGGAACCAGCAGAGGAGAGGAAACTACCTCTGGAAGATGGCCACCGAGAGAGAGAAGCTGTGCTGAAAGAACCACGAAGACAGTGACAAACCCGTGATTTATGTTTGTTGTAGTTTAAAGATTATCCTATTGTGTTCTTGTTTCATCTGGAGAAGAAGATGTGTGTTTTTTTTCCTTGGAAGATTTTTCATTGATTTATGTTAGAATGTTTTTGTTGACAAAATACCCTCAATAGAGAACCGTGTTCAATCAGAAAAACCTACTCCTGACTCGTTTATTCCACCTTCCCGCTTTAGAGTGACGCCTAATTACTTGGTACGCTCACATTGGTGGAGGATGCGGGCATTAGGTGGACGAGTGACACAAGGATAAGTGAGTAAATTAATATTCTTCCAGAAGACCCGGAGGAACCATTCAAGAACGATGGATAACGCCCTACTACAACAATTGATCACGGCACAGCAAACAACCGTAGAACTCCTGCAACAACAGCTGAGTCTACGAGAAGAACCTAGAGTTAGGCCAAGAGCGGCTGCTCACGCCATCTTACCTCGTCTCTCCAAGGAGGATGATATTGAGGCCTTCCTCATGACCTTCGAAAGGACGGCCACCTTGGAAGAGTGGCCGCCCACAGAATGGGCTAGCGCATTAGCTCCTCTTTTGACCGGGGTGGCTCAAGAAGCCTATTTTGACCTGGATTCCCGCGAAGCTACGGACTATGGGCGACTAAAAACCGAGATCCTGTCCCGGTACCAGCTGACTGCCAGAGATAGGGCTGTAAAGTTCCATCAATGGACCTATACAGCTGATCAACCCGTCCGTGCCCAGATCTTCGCCTTAATACGACTGACAAAACAGTGGCTAGAACCTGGAAAGGGAGTAGGACATGTGATAGAGACTCTCGTAGTGGACAAGATATTGAGAGAATTACCCAGTGACTTAAAAAGGGTTGTGGGGCAAGCCAACCCGTTGTCAGCTGACGAAATAGCCCAGGCGGTGGAAACATATCGGTCTACAGGGGAGTTGTTAAAAAGTGACAAGAAGGAACGGAAGGAGTCTTCCAATCCCGTACCACGACTCACCCCGGCGTGCCCGCCACCGAAACGTCCAAGCCCCCCCCGGAGGTGGGAGAAGTCAGCCACCACACAGCCGGGTCGGTGTTATAAGTGTCAGTCTCCCAACCATTATGCCCCACAATGTCCTAGCAAGGATGAGCCCATGGTCACGGAGTCGTCACTGCCTACCCCCACACATCCCGTTTTGAGGGGGCAGGATCAACACTGTTGGTTAGCAGAGATAGCCCCAGCCTCAGAGATTCCGGTGCGAGCTGAAGGACAAGATGTGGTAGCTATTCTCGACTCGGGAAGTATGGTTACGTTAGTAGAGGAGCGGATGGTGACCTCCGCAACACTGCTACCAGACAAAGTAGCCGTATCCTGTATCCATGGAGACACCCACTATTACCCCACTGTGAATCTGCCTATTCTCACTCCAAAAGGAAGGTGTACAGTCAGGGCAGGGAAAGTGCCCCAGCTGAAGGTGCCATTATTGATCGGGAGAGACTGTCCCCTATATAAGGAGCTTCGGCAGATGACGTTATGCACGGGAAGAAGGGGGACAGGAAAGAAGAGAATCTCCAAGCCTGAGGTAGTAGTACTACAAGGAGACGTAGCCGCGTCCTCGTCCTCTACAGCAGAGGAAGAAATAGCGACCCAATGTTTACAACAGATATTCCAGGAAACCACCGATGAAGACACCTGTGAAGGGTTATACACAACGCAGGAAGGAAGGAGCAACCAGGCACTAAGGGATATATTTGAAGCTCCATCCGAGGAGGGAACCTGGAAGGGATTCTCCTCGGTCTCCCCTGATGGGGATGTGGAACAACCTCCACAACCCTCTACTGAGGTTGACCTGCCCCAGGAATTAAAGGGACAGTTCGGCACCTCGCAGCATAGAGACCCAGACCTAAGGGAGGCCATGAGGAAGGTGAAGGTGATCGACGGGAGGAACGTCGACGGATCAGGTGAGCCCCCTCTTCCTTACTATGCAATCAGGCGGGGTCTCTTATACTGGGTCGTACGACGAAGGGGGGAAAACCAGGAATTACTAATGGTGCCTAGACCATACAGGGATACAGTTCTACAGTTAGCCCATTCCCACATCCTAGGAGGACACCTGGCACGAGACAAGACTATTGACAGAATCATGCAGAGATTCTATTGGCCCCGTGTCACCCGAGATGTGGCCAGGTATTGTAAAATGTGTGATCAGTGTCAACGTACAGCCCCACGGCCACACCTACGTAACCCTTTGAGTCCTCTCCCCATCATAGAGACTCCCTTTGAACGCATAGCTATGGACCTCGTAGGACCCCTCCCAAAATCCGCCAGAGGACACGAGTACATCCTAGTGGTTATAGATTATGCTACCAAGTTCCCGGAGGCCATACCCCTGCGTAACATGTCGTCAAAGGGAATTGCCAAGGAGTTATTCCTGATGTTCTCTCGTGTGGGCCTTCCCAAGATGATCTTAACTGATCAAGGAACCCCGTTCATGTCCCGGTTGATGAAGGACTTGTGTCGGTTATATCAGGTTCAACAGATACGTACAAGCATATTCCACCCTCAAACAGATGGGTTGTGTGAACGCTTGAACAAAACAATTAAAAGCATGTTGAGAAGAGTGGTGTCCCGAGACGGGAAAAACTGGGACATGCTTCTCCCACACTTAATGTTTGCCCTGTGAGAAGTACCCCAGGCATCCACTGGATTCTCTCCGTTTGAATTGCTCTATGGCAGACCCTGTCGAGGAATCCTCGACTTAGCCAAAGAGACCTGGGAGACCCAACCATGCCCCTTTCGATCCACAATAGAACACGTTACACTGATGAGAGACCGCCTGTCAGCAGTGTGGCCCATAGTCAAGGAGCATATGGAGAAGGCCCAAAGGACCCAAGGCCGGGCCTATGATAAGTCCGCAACCCCCCGTGAGTTCACCGTGGGAGAGAAAGTGATGGTGCTTGTGCCCACGGCCGAACATCGCTTGCTGGCGCAGTGGAGGGGGCCCTACGAGGTAATGGAAAGGGTCTCACCGGTCAATTACCTCATCAAGCAACCTGACAGGAGGAAGAAGGTCCAACTCTATCACATAAACCTGCTGAAGACGTACCATGGACGAGAGGAGGTGGCTTTGATGGCCCTGGAGGGCAATGAAAAAAAAGAGGCTCTACCACAGGTGCGCCGTGGCCAAACTCTCCTACCGGAGCAGTCAAGACAGCTAGACAAGCTGATTATGAACTTTGGTCGAATATTCTCTCCATTCCCAGGACAAACAGATGTCTTGTTCCACCATATCCACACTGAACCCGGCAAGAAAGTGCATATCCGCCCTTACAGGATTCCTGAGGCTCGCCGAGTCATCGCTAAGAAAGAGGTGAGGGAGATGTTGAGGATGGGCGTGATCGAGCCCTCAACGAGCGAGTGGTCCAGTCCCATAGTCCTGGTCCCCAAAGCCGATGGTAGTATGAGACTCTGCAACGACTTTAGGGGCGTGAATGCCATCTCTACATTCGATGCGTACCCCATGCCCCGCGTGGATGAACTCTTGGAGCGCTTAGGAAAGGTCAAGTTCATCACTACTCTGGATTTGACGAAAGGATATTGGCAAGTGCCGGTGGCTCCGGAGGATCGCCCAAAGACTGCCTTCGCCACCCCAGAGGGGCTTTTTCAGTATGTGAGGATGGCCTTCGGACTGCACAGAGCCGCTGCAACCTTCCAACGCCTCATGGATGCCATTCTACGGCCCCATCAAGAGTATGCAGCGGCGTACATAGACGATGTGGTCATCCACAGCGAGGACTGGGATAGTCACCTCCTGCGATTACGGGCGGTGCTCGTGAGTTTGGAAGCCACAGGGTTGACAGCCAATCCAAATAAATGCTGCCTGGGCCTGTCCGAAGCGGAATACCTGGGGTATACCGTGGGGAATGGGAAAATACGCCCGCAGGCAGAGAAGACCAGGGCAATTCGTGACTGGCCTCGACCCCGGACCAAGCGAGACGTTCGGGCCTTCTTAGGGATAACAGGATATTATCGCCGTTTTATCCCGGGATATGCAACCATTGCCAACCCCCTCACAAACCTCATCAGGAAAAACCTGCCAAACCAGGTAGAGTGGAAAGACGAGACGGAAGAGGCCTTTCAATTGTTAAAAGATGGCCTGTGTTCTGATCCCGTTCTACAGGCTCCGGACTTCTCCCAAGAGTTCATTGTGCAGGTCGACGCCTCGGATACAGGGCTTGGGGCCGTACTAGCTCAGGGTGAAGGTGAACCAGAGAAGCCGATTCTCTTCATTAGTAGGAAACTCAGCGATCGGGAACAGAGGTATGCGACCATAGAGAAAGAGTCCTTAGCCATCAAGTAATATATAATAATAATATATGCCATTTAGCAGACGCTTTTATCCAAAGCGACTTACAGTCATGTGTGCATACATTCTACATATGGGTGGTCCCAGGGATCGAACCCACTACCCTGGCGTTACAAGCGCCATGCTCTACCAACTGAGCTACAGAAGGACCACATCAAGTGGGCCCTCGATTATCTCCGGTACTACCTACTGGGTCGGAGGTTTGCATTAGTTACTGACCATGCGCCCCTCACGTGGATGGCTGGTAAGAGAAACAATAACAACAGAATAGCCAGATGGTTTTTGTCTTTACAACCATTCTCTTTCCATGTCATCCACAGGGCCGGATCGAGGAACGGGAATGCAGACGCGCTGTCCCGACGCGACCAAGACGGTGCGTCTGGCGCCCGACCCTCCGGTTCGGTCCTGGGGGGGAAGGTATGTGGAAGGACCACTAGAGGGCAGGCTGGGCTCATGGATAGTAGCCCAACAAAGCATGGGAGACAAGGTAACCAGAGTCAATTAAGCACAGCTGACGGTACTAATGAGATACTCTCCTTCCCCTATAAGAGAGAGAATGGAACCAGCAGAGGAGAGGAAACTACCTCTGGAAGATGGCCACCGAGAGAGAGAAGCTGTGCTGAAGGAACCACGAAGACGGTGACAAACCTGTGATTTATGTTTGTTGTAGTTTAAAGATTATCCTATTGTGTTCTTGTTTCATCTGGAGAAGAAGATGTGTGTTTTTTTTCCTTGGAAGATTTTTCATTGATTTATGTTAGAATGTTTTTGTTGACAAAATACCCTCAATAGAGAACCGTGTTCAATCAGAAAAACCTACTCCTGACTCGTTTATTCCACCTTCCCGCTTTAGAGTGACGCCTAATTACTTGGTACGCTCACAAATTATTTATTCCAAAAAAACACAAGGAAGGTGTAACATTAAAGTATTAGAACAGGAAGGACAAACAATACAGCATCAATACACTATCAAACAATACAGCATCAAGACACTATCAAACAATACAGCATCAAGACACTATGAAACAATACAGCATCAAGACACTATCAAACAATACAGCATCAAGACACTATCAAACAATACAGCATCAAGACACTATCAAACAATACAGCATCAAGACACTATCAAACAATACAGCATCAAGACACTATCAAACAATACAGCATCAAGACACTATCAAACAATACAGCATCAAGACACTATCAAACATGTATCAGTCTTTCTGCAACAGAGCCATCCTTGTGTGAGGGTGCGTGTGCATGATAGTGATATAAAATATATGTCATAGTTTCCTTTTTCATGATCACAATCTTGTGAAGCCTGAACCCTCCAAGATCCCCCCACAGTTCCCCAATAGCTGTCCCTCAACCATTTGAGACCCCTCCCACATCCCCACCCCCGGAAGGAAAAAAATAAAAAATACAATTTATTCCATTCCCCACCCCCAAGAACCCCCCAATGCACCAACAACCAGGATAATTAACTAAAGAGAAAAAATGAAAGAACAGAAAACAGCAAACAACAATGAAAAAAAAAATCATAATAAAACATTTAAAACAAAGGACATCAAGGACTACTGAAATCATAACATAAATTCCTACTTTATATGTTTGTGTGCATGTCTGGCACTATTACATGTACAGTGTGTGTGTGTTCTTGTATGTGTTTATTTGAATGAGAGTGTGTGTATATGCATATGTACAAACACCTGTACGGCATCAGCCTCAGGCAAACCGGAATTAGTTGTAAAAACACTGCCACTTAGTGTCATTCAAATGTTCTTTTATTATGTTTTATTTGGACTTTTTTTCCCCTTTATCTTTTGATCATCATTCTCTCTTTCCTGAAGCCACTCCGGTGTTGCCTTGACTGTGCTTAGGGTTGTTAACCTGTTTGAAGATAAACCTGCGCCCCAGTCTCAGGTCCTGAGCGTTCTGGAGAAGGTGTTCATCAAGGATCTCTCTGTACTTTGTTCCATTCTTCTTTCCCTCAATCATGACTAGTCTCCCAGTCCCTGCCACTGAAAAACATCCTCACAGCATGATGCTCCTACCACCAAGGATGGTGCCAGGTTTCCTCCAGACTTGGATTTCATCAGACTAAACAATATTGTTTCTTTACGTGACTTTTGGCAAACTCCAAGCGGGCTGTCATATGTCTTTTACTGAGGAGTGGCTTCCATCTGGCCACTCTATCATAAAGGACTGATTGTTGGAATGCTGCCGAGATGGTTTTTCTCCCATCAACATTATGGAACTCTGGAGCAGAGTGACCATCGGGTCCTTTGTCACCTCCCTGGCCAAGGCCCCTCTCCCCCAATTGCTCAGTTTGGCAGGGCGGCCAGCTCTAGGAAGATTCTTGGTGTTTCCAAACTTCTTAGAATTTAAGAATGATGGAGGCCACTGTGTTCTTGGGGACCTTCAATGCTGCATTTTTGGTACCCTTCCCCATATCTGTGCCCTGACACAATCCTGTCTCAGAGCTCTAAGGACAATTCCTTCGACCTCGTGGCTTGGTTTTTGCTCTGACGTGCACTGTCAACTGTGGGACTTTACATAGACAGGTATGTGCCTTTCTAAATCATGTCCAATCAATTGAATTTATCACAGGTGGACTTCAATCAAGTTGAAGTAACATCTCAAGGATGATCAATGGAAACCGGTTGCACCTGAGCTCAATTTCAAGTCTCATAGCAAAGGGTCTAAATACGTAATCTTACAGTTGAAGATTACATACACCTTAGCCAAATATATTTAAACTCAGTTTTTCACAATTCCTGACATTTAATACGAGTACAAATTCCCTGTCTTAGGTCAGTTAGAATCACCACTTGCCTTTGAATCCAAGATGGCGTTACAGTCAGACGTCTTTGTCCTGTCGTGTCCCTTGTATATATCGTTTTACATATTTTTAGTTGCATATCCTTTAAAATATTTTCCTAAACCTCAACTTCTAAATACTCTCCTGCAACCCGCCTCACCCAATGTGGCGTGGATCTGCTTTTTTTCCCTAAAGTATTTATATTTACTTCGGATCTGGAATCCCTCAACGGAAGCTAGTCAGCTAACTACCAGCTATCGGTCAGCAAACCATTGCCAGCGGTCATCAGCTAACCTTCAGCTAGGAAAACTCTCGTCAGTTCGAATAACGTGACTCTAACCAGAGCATAACGGACCTGTTATTTTTATCCCCAGATTCCTACCGCAAACTGAACATTTTCATCTGGATCTTCACAACTAGCTAACCACAATCCCGGATGACTACTCCTGGCTAGCGTTTCCATCCCAGAGCAAGCACCAATTAGCTTGAAGCTAGCCCGGCCAGGGCTCCTGTGCTACCACCGAAGTATACTCCTGGGCTACCACCAAAGTCTACTCCTGTGCTACCACCGAAGTATACTCCTGGGCTACCACTGAAGTATACTCCTGGGCTACCACTGAAGTCTGCTCCTGTGCTACCACCAAAGTATACTCCTGGGCTACCACCTAAGTATACCCCTGGGCTACAATATCCGGACCCCAACCCCGCAGATCCCCTACGACTGGAATACCGACATAATCTGCCCGAGGACTCCCAACAGGCCCCTCAGGTGCGACGCCCGCTGAAGGCCCATTATGCTAACCAGCTAGGCCTGCTAGCTACCTAGAGCTACTTAGAACCCTACTAATTCCACGACTGGTCTATCGAAGTCACCACACGAAGAGGCAAAAACAGACTTACCCTCATCGTGACGTCCCCCAAAGGCTAACTTTCTAGCCCCTGCTATCTGCTTGCTTGCTAACCCGGTCAGCTAACTGGTAGCTTGCCTGCCCAGTCTGCTAACTGCTAGCCCTTGCTAACTGCTTGCTTTCTAACCCGGTCTGCTAACTGCTTGCTAACCCGGCCTGCTAACTGCTTGCTAACCCGGCCTGCTAACTGCTAGCTTGCCCCGGTCTATTAACTGCTAGCTGCCGGCCCCGGTCTGCTAACTGCTAGCTTACCTGCCCGGTCTGTAACTGCTAGCCCATGCTAACTGCCTGCTTGCTAACCCGGCCTGCGAACTGCTAGCTTGCCCCGGTCTACTAGCTGCTAGCTTGTTTAGCCCCGGCCTACTAACTGTTAGCTTGATAGCATCGGCCTGAATCGCTGTGTCCCCAGCCAGCCCAACCACTCACTGGACCCATATGTTCACTTGGCTACGCATGCCTCTCTCTAATATCAATATGCCTTGTCCATTACTGTCCTGGTTAGTGATTACTGTCTTATTTCACTGTAGAGCCTCTAGCCCTGCTCAATATGCCTTAACCAACCATGTTGTTCCACCTCCTACATATGCGATGACATCACCTGTGTTATGCAGGTGAGTGAGGACCCAAAAGCGACTTAACAGAAACTGAGTTTATTAATGTCCAAACAGGGAAAACATAAATCCTCAATCTTTACAGGAATGTCCAAACAGGAAAAACATAAATCCTCTAGTTGTAGAGGAGAATTGCAGGACTAGCGGCAACAGACTGCAGGTCCCTTCGGGTAGGCGCGGGCCGTAGAGGACAGAGACACCTGCTCACACGCAGCATCTGATGAAGAGGCAGAACACGACAGGACAGAACAAGGGCAAAGCAAACAAGAATCCGACAAGGACAGAAGCAGAAACAGAGAGAGAAATAGAGACCTAATCAGAGGGCAAAAGAGGGGACAGGTGTGAGAGAGTAAACGAGGTCGTTAGGAGAATGAGGAACAGCTGGGAGCAGGAACGGAACGATAGAGAGAGAGAGAGATAGAGAGAGAGAAAGAAACCTAATACGACCAGCAGGGGGAAACGAAGAGAAGAGAAAGCACAGGGACAAGACATGACAATACATGACAACCTGGTTTAAAAATCTCTAGAGACTATATCTCTCTCTTCATTACTCAATGCCTAGGTTTACCTCCAATGTACTCACATCCTACCTTACCTTTTTCTGTACACTATGCCTTGAATCTATGCTATCGTGCCCAGAAACCGGCTCCTTTTACTCTCTGTTCTGAATGTGCTAGACGGCCAGTTCGTATAGTCTTTAGCCGTACCCTTATCCTACTTCTCCTCTGTTCCTCTGGTGATGTGGAGGTTAATCTAGGTCCTGCAGTGCCTAGCTCAACTCCCACCCCACAGGTGCTCTCATTTGTTGACTTCTGTAAACGTAAAAGCCTTGGTTTCATGCATGTTAACATTAGAAGCTTACTCCCTAAGTTTGTTTTACTCACTGCTTTAGCACACTCTGCCAACCCAGATGTCTTAGCCGTGTCTGAATCCTGGTTTAGGAAAACCACCAAAAACCTTGAAATTTCCATTCCTAACTATAACGCCAAGATAGAACTGCCAAAGGGGGAGGTGTTGCAATCTAAAGCAAAGATAGTAATACAGAGCTCTGTATTACTATCTATGTCTGTACTCAAACAATTTGAGCTTCTACTTCTAAAAATGCACTTTCCAGAAACAAGTCTCTCACTGTTGCCGTTTGCTATAGACCTCCCTCTGCCCCCAGCTGTGCCCTCGATACCATATGTGAATTGATTGCCCCCCATCTATCTTCTGAGCTCGTGCTAGTGTAACGGATGTGAAACGGCTAGCTTAGTTAGCGGTGTGTGCTAAATAGCGTTTCAATCGGTTACGTCACTTGCTCTGAGACCTTGAAGTAGTGTTTCCCCTTGCTCTGCAAGGGCCGCGGCCTTTGTGGAGTGATGGGTAACGATGCTTTGAGGGTGACTGTTGTCGTTGTGTGCAGAAGGTCTCTGGTTCGCTCCCGGGTATGGGCGAGGGGACGGTTTAAAATTATACTGTTACATTGATGCTGTTGACCCGGATTACTGGTTGCTGCGGAAAAAGGAGGAAGGTCAAAAGGGGGGTGAGTGTAACGGATGTGAAACGGCTAGCTTAGTTAGCGGTGTGCGCTAAATAGCGTTTCAATCGGTTACATCACTTTCTCTGAGACCTTGAAGTAGTGTTTCCCCTTGCTCTGCAAGGGCCGCGGCCTTTGTGGAGCGATGGGTAACGATGCTTCGAGGGTGACTGTTGTCGTTGTGTGCAGAAGGTCCCTGGTTCGCGCCCGTGTATGGGCGAGGGGACGGTTTAAAATTATACTGTTACACTACTAGGTGACCTAAATTGGGACATGTTTAACATTCCGGCCATCCTACAAACTAAGCTTGATGCCCTCAATCTCACACAAATTATCAATGAACCTACCAGGTACAACCCCAAATCAGTAAACACGGGCACCCTCATAGATGTCATCCTAACTCATTTGCCCTCCAAATAGACCTCTGCTGTTTTCAATCAAGATCTCAGCGATCACTGCCTCATTGCCTGAATCTGTAATGGGTCTGCGACCAAACGACCACCCCTCATCACTGTCAAACGCTCCCTGAAACACTTCAGTCTAACCAGACACCCAGGTATTTGTAGTTGTCCACGTATTCTAAGTCAGAGCCATCCAGAGTAGTGATGCTGGACGGGCGAGCAGGTGTGGGCAGTGATCGATTGAATAGCATGCATGTAGTTTTACTTGCGTTTAAGAGCAGTTGGAGGCCACGGAAGGAGACCTCTGACAGTCTCTATGGGTGTGCCACAGGGTTCAATTCTCGGGCCGACTCTCTTTTCTGTATACATCAATGATGTTGCTCTTGCTGCTGGGGATTCTCTGATCCACCTCTACGCAGACGACACCATTCTGTATACTTCTGGCGCCTCCTTGGACACTGTGTTAACTAACCTCCAGACGAGCTTCAATGCCATACAACTCTCCTTCCGTGGCCTCCAACTGCTCTTAAATGCTAGTAAAACGAATGCATGCTCTTCAACTGATCGCTGACACCACCTGCCTACCTGTCCAGCATCACCACTCTGGACGGATCTGACTTAGAATATGTGGACAACTACAAATACCTAGGTGTCTGGTTAGACTGTAAACTCTCCTTCCAGACTCACATTCAGCATCTCTAATCCAAAATTAAATTTGGAATCGGCTTCCTATTTTGCAACAACGCATCCTTCACTCATGCTGCCAAACATACCGTCGTAAAACTGACTATCCTACCGATGCTTGACTTTGGCGATGCCATTTACAGAATAGCCTCCAACACTCTACTCAGCAAATTGGATGCAGTCTATCACAGTGCCATCTGTTTTGTCACCAAAGCCCCATATACTACCTACCACTGCAACCTGTATGCTCTCGTTAGCTGGCCCTCGGTTCATATTCGTCGCCAAACCCTACAACTCTCCTTCCGTTGCCTCCAACTGCTGTTAAATGCTAGTAAAACCAAATGCATGCTTTTCAACCGTTCACTGCCCGCACCCGCCCGCACTTTGATTTGCACTTTTCGCACCAAAGTATGTCAATCTCCAGAAGACAGAACGCATCTCCTTCCTGAGCGGTATGATGGCTGCGTGGTCCCATGGTGTTTATACTTGCGTACTATTGTTTGTACAGATGAACGTGGTACCTTCAGGCATTTGGAAATTGCTCCCAAGGATGAACCAGACTTGTGGAGGTCTACAATATGTTTTCTGAGGTCTTGTCGGATTTCTTTTGATTTTCCCATGATGTCAAGCAAAGAGGCACTGAGTTTGAAGGTAGGCCTTGAAATACATTAACAGGTACACCTCCAATTGACTCAAATTATGTCAATTAGCCTATCAGAAGCTTCTAAAGCCATTGATCATTTTTTGAATTTTCCAAGCTGTTTAAAGGCACAGTCAACTTAGTGTATGTAAACATCTGACCCACTGGAATTGTGATACAGTTAATTATAAGTGAAATAATCTGTCTGTAAACAATTGTTGGAAAATGTACTTGTGTCATGCACAAAGTAGATGTCCTGCCCGGACTTGCCAAAACTATAGTTTATTAACAATAAGTTTGTGGAGTGGTTGAAAAACAAGTTTTAATGACTCCAACCTAAATGTATGTAAACTTCCGACTTCAACTGTATGTAAATAAGATATCTGTTTTTTATTTGTTATACATTTGCAAACATGTCTAAAAATCTGTTTTTGCTTCGTCTTTATGGGTTCTTTATTCAATTTTAGAATATGTCTGTAACCTAACAAAATGTGTAAAAAGTCAAGGGGTCTGAATACTTTCCGAATGCACTGTACAAATAGGGCTTGTTCCAGTAACCTCTTCAAATCAAATCAAATGTATTTATATAGCACTTCGTACATCAGCTGATATCTCAAAGTGCTGTACAGAAACCCAGCCTAAAACCCAAAACAGCAAGCAATGCAGGTGTTGAAGCACGTTGGCTAGGAAAAACTCCCTAGAAAGGCCAAAACCTAGGATGAAACCTAGAGAGGAACCAGGCTATGAGGGGTGAGCAGTCTTCTTTTGGCTGTGCCGGGTGGAGATTATAACAGAACATAGCCAGGATGTTCAAATGTTCGTAAATGACCAGCATGGTCAAATAATAGGTCTGGGACAGGTAGCACGTCTGTTGAACTGGTCAGGATTCCATAGCCGCAGGCAGAACAGTTGAAACTGGAGCAGCAGCAGAGCCAGCTGGACTGGGGACAGCAAGGAGTCATCCATTAAAATGGAGCTCTTTAGGAGAAAGCCCTGTCTCCAGTTGTTTGCTTAGAAATTCTAGGGACAATTAGAAGGTCTGCGTCTTGTAACCGTAGCGTACGTGTAGGTGTGTACGGCAGGACCAAATCAGAGAGATAGGTAGGAGCAAGCCCATGTAATGATTTGTAGGTTACCAGTAAAACCTTGAAATCAGCCCTTGCCTTGACAGGAAGCCAGTGTAGGGAGGCTAGCACTGGAGTAATATGATCAAATATTTTGGTTCTAGTCAGGATTCTAGCAGCCGTATTTAGCACTAACGGAAGTAAATGTAGTGCTTTATCTGGGTAGCCGGAAAGTAGAGCATTGCAGTAGTCTAACCTAGAAGTAACAAAAGTATGGAGTAATTTTTTTAACGTTTCTGATTTTTGCAATGTTACATAGGTGGAATAAAGCTGTCCTTGAAACAGTCTTGATATGTTCGTCAAAAGAGAGATCAAGGTCCAGAGTAATGCCGAGGTCCTTCACAGTTTTATTTGAGACGACCATTAAGATTAATTGTCAGATTCAACAGAAGATCTCTTTGTTTCTTGGGACCTAGAACAATCATCTCTGTTTTGTCCGAGTTTAAAAGTAGAAAGTTTGCAGCCATCCACTTCCTTATGTCTGAAACACAGGCTTCTAGCGAGTGCAATTTTGGGGCTTCACCATGTTTCATTGAAATGTACAGCTGTGTGTCATCCGCAAAGCAGTGGAAGTTAACATTATGTTTTTGAATGACATCCCCAAGAGGTAAAATATATAGTGAAAACAATAGTGGTCCTAAAACGGAACCTTGAGGAACACCGAAATGTACAGTTGATTTGTCAGAGGACAAGCCATTCACAGAGACAAACTGATATCTTTCCGACAGATAAGATCTAATCCAGGGCAGAACTTGTCCGTGTAGACCAATTTGGGTTTCCAATCTCTCCAAAAGAATGTGGTGATCGATGGTATCAAAAGCAGCACTAAGGTCTAGGAGCACGAGGACAGATGCAGAGCCTCGGTCTGATGCCATTAAAAGGTCATTTACCACCTTCACAAGTGCAGTCTCAGTGCTATGATGGGGTCTAAAACCAGACGGAAGCATTTCGTATACATTGTTTGTCTTCAGGAAGGCAGTGAGATGCTGTGTAACTGCCTTTTGTACATTTTTGAGAGGAATGGAAGATTCGATATAGGCCAATAGTTTTTTATATTTTCTGGGTCAAGGTTTGGCTATTTCAAGAGGCTTTATTACTGCCACTTTTAGTACACATCTGGTGAATAGAGAGCCGTTTATTATGTTCAACATAGGAGGGCCAAGCACAGGAAGCAGCTCTTTCAGTAGTTTAGTTGGAATAGGGTCCAGTATGAAGCTTGAAGGTTTAGAGGCCATGATTATTTCCATCATTGTGTCAAGAGATATAGTACTAAAACACTTGAGTGTCTCTCTTGATCCTAGATCCTGGCAGAGTTGTGCAGACTCAGGACAACTGAGCTTTTGAAGGAATACGCAGATTTAAAGAGGAGTCCGTCATTTGCTTTCTAATAATCATGATCTTTTCCCCAAAGATGTTCATGAATTTATTACTGCTGAAGTGAAAGCCATCCTCACTTGGGGAATGCTGCTTTTTAGTTAGCTTTGCGACAATATCAAAAATACATTTTGGATTGTTCCTATTTTCCTCAATTAAGTTGGAAAAATAGGATGATCGAGCAGCAGTAAGGGCTCTTCGATACTGCACGGTACTGTCTTTCCAAGCTCGTCGGAAGACTTCCAGTTTGGTGTGGCGACATTTCCGTTCCAATTTTCTGGAAGCTTGCTTCAGAGCTCGGATATTTTCTGTGTACCAGGGAGCTAGTTTCTTATGAGAAATGTTTTTAGTTTTTAGGGGTGCAACTGCATCTAGGGTATTGCGCAAGGTTAAATTGAGTTCCTCAGCTCGGTGGTTAACAGATTTTTGTCCTCTGACGTTCTTGGGTAGGCAGAGGGAGTCTGGAAGGGCATCAAGGAATCTTTGTGTTGTCTGTTAATTTATAGCACGACTTTTGATGCTCCTTCGTTGGGGTCTGAGCACATTATTTGTTGCAATTGCAAACGTAATAAAATGGTGGTCCGATAGTCCAGGATTATGAGGAAAAACATTAAGATCCACAACATTTATTCCATGGGACAAAACTAGAGTATGAGTCACAGAGCATGACTGTGACAGTGAGTAGTTCCAGAGACATGTTGGATAAAACCCTCTGAGTCGATGATGGCTCCAAAAGCCTTTTGGAGTGGGTCTGTGGACTTTTCCATGTGAATATTAAAGTCACTGAAAATTAGAAAATGATCTGCTATGACTACAAGGTCCGATAGGAATTCAGGGAACTCAATGAGGAACGCTGTATATGGCCCAGGAGGCCTGTAAACAGTAGCTATAAAAAGTGATTGAGAAGGCTGCATAGATTTCATGACTAGAAGCTCAAAAGACGAAAACGTCATTTTATTTTGTAAATTTAAATTTGCTATCGTAAATGTTAGCAACACCTCTGCGTCACTAGTGTAACCAGGAGGTGAGGCCTCATTAAACACAGTAAATTCATTAGGCTTAAGCCATGTTTCAGTCAGGCCAATCACATCAAGATTATGATCAGTGATAAGTTCATTGACTATAATTGCATTTGAAGTAAGGGATCTAACATTAAGTAGCCCTGTTTTGAGATGTGAGGTATCACGATCTCTTTCAATAATGACAGGAATGGAGGAGGTCTTTATCCTAGTGAGATTGCTAAGCGAACACCGCCATGTTTAGTTTTACCCAACCCAGGTCGAGGCACAGACATGGTCTCAATGGGGATAGCTGAGCTGACTACACTGACTGTGCTAGTGGCAGACTCCACGAAGCTGGCAGGCTGGCTAACATTTGGAAACATCCACCCACAAAATAGATCCACCCACAAGTTGATCCAAGGTAAATTTTGTGTTTTCCCCTTGAAATTGATGAGGTTAGGTTTGGGGGTAAGCTGATCATAGATTTGTGTCTACGGACAACCACTATCTGGACAAAATGACTCATTCTGAAAATATTTGCTGTTTAAGACAGAGCATATCTTCAGGGACAAGAACATTATGTCTAAGGTGGTGGCTATTTCTACCATGTCACAATGTAACATGTTTCCCGAGTCAAAGGATCACTTTATGGATCAAGTTCAGCGCTGACCCAAATCACATAGATACTAGAGGCAGAAGAAAAACAGTAAAACTCATAAAGCAGCCAATAGAAAATGGCCGTCTGAGGGATTAGACTTGGTCATGCAGTCTGGGTCCAGTTTATTTGTGTAAGCCACTCTGGGGCATTGGTAGGGCAGTCGGGCTGCTAATTTTAGAGGGAACATTGATCGGAGGAAGCTGAGTGTTCCAGGATCTGATCTCCCTCGTCACCCCTGCTAGATGATCAGGGTCGGACGGACAGACAGACAGACGGGCAGACAGAACGACGGGCGGACGAACAGACAGACATGCAGACAGAAAATATACTGTACACACAAACACATGTACACTTAATCACTTAGCTGACCATTGTCCGTCGAAAGCTGAAGACAAAATTTGCCAACTGTGTAATGTGTGGACAATTGTTAAAGCACTAGGTTTTTGATGAGGATCTATGGAGTGACCTATGCAGGGATGGGGTTACATCCACAATGAACTCCAGATACAGACTGATCCAGTTTAATTTCCTCCATCAACTCTATATCACCCCATCTAGACTGCACAAGTTCAACCCAGATATCTCCTCCCTATGTTTTAGATGTGGCTCAGACGAAGGAACATTCCTCCATTCCACTTGGCAGTGTTCAAAACTACACGGTTTCTGGCAGGGGGTATGCGATACCATATCCTCAATTCACGGGGTTGCATTCCCTTTAGACCCGGAGGTCTGTCTACTGGGTAACTTTACTAAAACCAATCTTAGGCAAAGCCATACTATAAAGCTAACAGAAATATTGCTAGCGATTGCCAAGAAATGTATTGCCTTGAAATGGAAATTGGATTCCTCCCTGCCAGTTGCAATGTGGCTATCGGAAGTTAGTAGTTGTATCCCTTTGGAGAAAATCACTTACTGCTTGAGGAATAAGTTAAAGACATTTTACAGAATTTGGCAACCTTTTATTGACTATATGGAGAATCTCCCCCCACATCTCATTGATTGAATCTATATATAATCCTCACATAATGTTTCACACGTAACGTATAATATGTAGCCTACGGCAGCTGATCCAATGTCTCGTAATTTTTATTTTATTTTTTTCCTTATTGTATGTTTGTTTATATAATTATATATATATATTTTTTTTTTTACGCTCGTCTGTTACTGTCACTTTGTCCTATCGTTGTCTAATATATTTTCACTTTTGTTTTGAATGTTCTTAATTGGAAAATGCAAAAATAAAATATATAAAAAAATAATTTAAAAAAAGCACTAGGCTTTTTAAATGAAATTATTATTATTATTTCTATTATGAATAAAATGTTGATTTATCAGGCGGTGCACCCTTACTTCCTCAATGTTTGTTTACAGTTTGTCCAAAATCATTAGAAATGTGAAGAGGCACTGTTTACGTCAATGGAAATCTACAGTGTTGATTAAATAATTTAAAAACCTACAATATATTTCAATATTAAATAGAGCTTTTCAATATAAAGGAGATTTGACATATCAAGAAACTCACCTCTACTGCAAAACAGTGAAGGAGTAACGTTCCACTGAAAGTGTAGAAAGTGTGAAGAGTTTGGCGTTCACTGTTTGGCGGTAGAGGTGAATTTCTGGATGCCTTTGCTACTGACTTGTCAGAGGCTTGAGTTGTGAGTAATCCCAGACACAGCAAATGAAGTGGTTCTGAGGGAGTCCATTTGGTTTGTCAGGAATACGGAGATTGCTGTTGGAGAGCCTGAAACACTAGCTTTCATCTGCTCTCCACTCTGTTGTTTTCCCTTTAGTGGCACTGACATAGCCAGGCTGCAGACTTCTGTCTTAAGGTCAGGCGTCTTGGTGTGAGCAGAGTGCAACAAAGCCACAAGCACAATGTTTAGAGGAGTGGTGAATCTTCTCATATGTGTACAATAGCTTTGACTGTAATTACACAAACAATATTTATAACCAACTACGATGTTCCTGGTGGAGTGGATATCCAGCACAGGAGATCAAAGTTGGTTGATCACCTGAATAAGATTGTAATGATCTCCACCACGATTATTTGTGTGTGAATATTACACTACAACTTAGTGTGAGCAGTGTGTTACAGGGAACTCGTAAAATAAAGAAAGCAACAGAAATAAACACTCTGAAAAAGGGCTCCTTGGACAATGGTATGGATTGCCATGGTCATTTTGCTAACTTTTTAGGAGAATCAATCCAAAGTCGAGCTAATTATACTATCAGGATCACTAGAGCACTAGAGATTGCATCAGGCTGGTAAGAGCAAAATCCATATCTACGTACTACTTTGAGAAACTACTCTTCAGCACGGGTGAAATCCCTCTTTGGAATCTGGTCTACTTCCAAAACCCTATCCAAACAATTGTAATACCTTGAATCTGGTGTGATTTTTTCTGGTTGTTTGAATAATTAATCTTTCTCAGGGCCATTAATCACGCAACATGCAGCCTTCACTAGATAGTTTCCATGGATTTGTGTCTGTTCAATTATTTTATTTTTTATTTTATTTCACCTTTATTTAACCAGGTAGGCAAGTTGAGAACAAGTTCTCATTTACAACTGTGACCTGGCCACGATAAAGCATAGCAGTGTGAACAGACAACAACACAGAGTTACACATGGAGTAAAAAATAAACAAATCAATAACACAGTAGAAAAAAAGAAAGGGTCTATATACATTGTGTGCAAAAGGCATGAGGAGGTAGGTGAATAATTATAATTTAGCAGATTAACACTAGAGTGATAAATGATCAGATGGTCATGTGCAGGTAGAGATACTGGTGTGCAAAAGAGCAGAAAAGTAAATTAATAAAAACAGTATGGGGATGAGGTAGGTCAATTGGGTGGGCTATTTACCGATGAACTATGTACAGGTGCAGCGATGGGTTATCTGCTCAGATAGCAGATGTTTAAAGTTGGTGAGGGAGATAAAAGTCTCCAACTTCAGCGATTTTTGCAATTCGTTCCAGTCACAGGCAGCAGAGAACTGTAAGGAAAGGCAGCCAAATGAGGTGTTGGCTTTAGGGATGATCAGTGAGATACACCTGCTGGAGCGCGTGCTACGGGTAGGTGTTGCCATTGTGACCAGTGAACTGAGATAAGGCGGAGCTTTACCTAGCATGGACTTGTAGATGACCTGGAGCCAGTGGGTCTGGCGACGATTATGTAGTCAGGGCCAGCCGACTAGAGCATACAGGTCACAGTGGTGGGTGGTACAAGGTGCTTTAGTAACAAAACGGATGGCACTGTGATAAACTGCATCCAGTTTGATGAGTAAAGTATTGGAAGCTATTTTGTAGATGACATCGCCGAAGTCGAGGATCGGTAGGATAGTCAGTTTTACTAGGGTAAGTTTGGCGACGTGAGTGAAGGAGGCTTTGTTGCGAAATAGAAAGCTGACTATAGATTTGATTTTAGATTGGAGATGTTTGATATGAGTCTGGAAGGAGATTTACAGTCTAGCCAGACACCTAGGTACTTATAGATGTCCACATATTCTAGGTCGGAACCATCCAGGGGGGTCATGCTAGTCGGGCGTGCGGGTGCTGGCAGCGAACGGTTGAAAAGCATGCATTTGGTTTTACTAGCATTTAAGAGCAGTTGGAGGCCACGGAAGGAGTGTTGTATGGCATTGAAGCTCGTTTGGAGGTTAGATAGCACAGTGTCCAAGGAAGGGCCAGAAGTATACAGAATGGTGTCGTCTGCATAGAGGTGGATCAGGGAATCGCCCGCAGCAAAAGCAACATCATTGATATATACAGAGAAAAGAGTCGGCTCGAGAATTGAACCCTGTGGCACCCCCATAGAGACTGCCAGAGGACCGGACAACATACCCTCCGATTTGACGCACTGAACTCTGTCTGCAAAGTAGTTGGTGAACCAGGCAAGGCAGTCATTAGAAAAACCGAGGCTACTGAGTCTGCCGATAAGAATATGATGATTGACTAAGTCGAAAGCTTTGGCCAGGTCGATGAAGACGGCTGCACAGTACTGTCTTTTATCGATGATGGTTATGATATCTTTTAGTACTTTTAGTATCTTTTAGTAGTATCTTTTAGTTGAGCGTGGCTGAGGTGCATCCGTGACCGGCTCGAAAACCAGTTTGCAAATCGGAGAAGGTACAGTGGGATTCGAGATGGTCAGTGATCTGTTTGTTGACTTGGCTTTCGAAGACCTTAGATAGGCAGGGCAGGATGGATATAGGTCTGTAACAGTTTGGGTCCAGGGTGTCTCCCCCTTTGAAGAGGGGGATGACCGCAGCAGCTTTCCAATCCTTGGGAGTCTCAGACGATACAAAAGAGAGGTTGAACAGGCTGATAATAGGGGTTGCGACAATGGCGGCGGATAGTTTCAGGAATAGAGGGTCCAGATTGTCAAGCCCAACTGATTTGTATGGGTCCAGGTTTTGCAGCTCTTTCAGAACATCTACTATCTGGATTTGGGTAAAGGAGATGCTGGGGAGGCTTGGGCGAGTAGCTGCGGGGGGGGGTGGAGCTGTTGGCCGAGGTTGGAGTAGCCAGGAGGAAGGCATGGCCAGCCGTTGAGAAATGCTTGTTGAAGTTTTCGATTATCATGGATTTATCGGTGGTGACCGTGTTTCCTAGCCTCGGTGCAGTGGGCCGCTGGGAGGAGGTGCTCTTGTTCTCCATGGACTTTACAGTGTCCCATAACTGTTTGGAGTTAGAGCTACAGGATGCAAATTTCTGCTTGAAAAAGCTGGCCTTTGCTTTCCTGACTGACTGCGTGTATTGGTTCCTGACTTCCCTGAATGAGGAGCGTCTGCTCCGACGGAGGCCGGTTGAAGGCACGGCGATTATTATCCAGGCTAAAAACAGGGCCAGTATCTGTGCAGAAGGTAAAAGCCGCTAGCAGTGGCTAACAATGACTAAATAGCTTGTAGCTAATTAGCTGGTTAGCTTCTGGAGGTTCTTGAATGTGTTCTAAAATAAAAAAATAATTGCGATTTCGTATCACATTGGGTGAGGCAGTTTACCGGAAGGTATAATACAAAAAATACGAAAAACTACAAAAGTACACGAGAGGCTGAACAAAACACGTCTTCACTATTACGCCATCTTGCATCAGTCTTATTAATTTTCTTGCTGATACATGCCTAAGCCCCTTCTAAAACTTTCAGATGCAAGTTATGTTTATCGACAGATTGGATCAGTTTAGATCAATTCAGCCATGAGTTTGTTTAATATTGTAATACTGTGTTTTCTGACATAGGGTATGCCACAAGAAGGGCAGTTATTAAACTATTCAGAAATATTAACATGATTATGAAACCATATTTCTTTAGCTACAGTAAATTAACTGAATACATTTTTTGGGGACTTCTGGGAATTCTATGGTACTGTTATATCGATTTGCTAATGGTATGCTAATCAGGTATGTACATCAACATCTCTGAATCCTCTTCTCAACAGTTGATGTAAATGTTTTGTTATTGGTAGTATTCTGTCCATATACTGTACTATATATGTTGGTCTATAAATATCTGGTGAACAACATGTAAATGGTTGCAACTGTAGGCTACTGTAAACTGTGATTATCAGACTTATGTCCACGCTCGCCTCACCATTTTTGTATTTAAAAAAAATGTATTGATTAACCCACCTACCTCCCTCCTCTTCAGAAGAAACATATATTATTTTGTTTTTTTACAGCTTTTCTGCTACATACACAGTGGGGCAAAAATGATTTAGTCAGCCACCAATTGTGCAAGTTCTCCCACTTAAAAAGATGAGAGAGGCCTGTAATTTTCATAATAGGTACACTTCCACTATGACAGACAAAATTAGGGAAAAACATCCAGAAAATCACATTGTAGGATTTTTAATGAATTTATTTGCAAATTATGGTGGAAAATAAGTATTTGGTCACCTACAAACAAGCAAGATTTCTGTCTCTCACAGACCTGTAACTTCTTCTTTAAGAGGCTCCTCTGTCATCCACTCGTTAACTGTATTAATGGCACCTGTTTGAACTTGTTATCAGTATAATAGACACCTGTCCACAACCACAAACAGTCACACTCCAAACTCCACTATGGCCAAGACCAAAGAGCTGTCAAAGGACACCAGAAACAAAATTGTAGACCTGCACCAGGCTGGGAAGACTGAATCTGCAATAGGTAAGCAGCTTGGTTTGAAGAAATCAACTGTGGGAGCAATTATTAAGAAATGGAAGACATACAAGACCACTGATAATCTCCCTCGATCTGGGGCTCCACGCAAGATCTCACCCCGTGGGGTCAAAATGATCACAAGAACGGTGAGGAAAAGTCCCAGAACTACACGGGGGGAACTAGTGAATGACCTGCAGAGAGCTGGGACCAAAGTAACAAAGCCTACCATGAGCAAGGGCATTGAAGATGAAACGTGGCTGGGTCATTCAGCATGACAATGATCCCAAACACACTGCCCGGGCAACGAAGGAGTGGCTTCGTAAGAAGCATTTCAAGGTCCTGGAGTGGCCTAGCCTGTCTCCAGATCTCAACCCCATAGAAAATCTTTGGAGGGAGTTGAAAGTCCGTGTTGCCCAGCAACAGCCCCAAAACATCACTGCTCTAGAGGAGATCTGCATGGAGGAATGGGCCAAAATACCAGCAACAGTGTGTGAAAACCTTGTGAAGACTTACAGAAAACGTTTGACCTCTGTAATTGCCAACAAAGGGTATATAACAAAGTATTGAGATAAACTTTTGTTATTGACCAAATACTTATTTTCCACCATAATTTGCAAATAAATTCATTACAAATCCTACAATGTGATTTTCTGGATTTTTTTTCTAATTTTGTCTGTACAGACCTCTCTCATCTTTTTAAATGGGAGAACTTGCACAATTGGTGGCTGACTAAATACTTTTTTGCCCCACTGTACATACATATTACATACACATTTAACATACATGGTAGTTTTATATAAAGCAATCACATAACAATAATACATAAGATATTTAATCCCTCCCCTCAGCCACTCTCAGCCCATCCCACCTTTCACCCTAGACCACTCTTGTTTGGCTTCCATGTATTTTTCAAATTTGCTGTGATGTTTTACATTTTTACCTTTCTAATTATATAGTATCCACAGATTGTGAGCTAAAGATGAAAACCTTTCCTAAGAGTATTATTATGTTATTTATTGACTGACTATGGCTTCCCAAATCACCAAGCTAACTTTGCCTATTACAGCTCTGCACACAGGGTCATGGTTCAATGAATATGCTCCCAACATGCTCCAGCTACAGATGTAAGATCTTAATTTGATCTCTGTTTTGTTGCTGAGAATTTAATTGCAATGCAGGAACTGCAAACTTGTAGTGTATTTGAGTTTTAAAATGGATTGTAAAGTTTGTAATTTCCATTTTGAAATGTCATAATTTATCAACACCTTAAAAAAAATGTCCATTCATTATAATTCACATAGTAATTCACATTTCCAGTTGCTGCAGGCTTATTTTCCTGCTGTAGACAACTGGCTAAAATGAAGATCCTACATCTGTACAGAGAGCTTTTTCAGGGCCACAGACAATGGGAGGTATTCTGTTTTGTCTCGCTACAATCAAAAGTGTTTTAGCTGAACTGAGTCTACTGCACTGTGCTGTCCGTGTGTTTGTGTGTGTACACAAGGTATAGACGTGGGTGTCTTTTGTGTGAGGCGGCGGAGTGTGTGTGTGAGTGTTTGAGTGTGTGTGCAAATGTGTGTATTGTGTGTATGTGTGTATTTTTCAGAAGTTGTGTCTTTCTGTGACAGTTACAGTAGTTCCTTTCTGCATCATTCTATGAAAAGCAGGTCACATAAAGTACATAGACCTGGACAAGATCAGGCTGATGACTGCACTGTGGTGTGAAGTTCTGAGCTATCTGACTGACAGTGTGTGTGTGTGTGTGTGTGTGTGTGTGTGTGTGTGTGTGTGTGTGTGTGTGTGTGTGTGTGTGTGTGTGTGTGTGTGTGTGTGTGTGTGTGTGTGTGTGTGTGTGTGTGTGTGTGTGTGTGTGTGTGTGTGTGTGTGTGTGTGGAGGGTATAGTATTTCCTGGGGTACGTGACTGGGGGAGAGAGATAGCTGTCCTCATTCTATTTAACGGCAGCGACAGGCAGGCCCCCGTCTGAAAATAGCTCTGTAACTAGAACATGAAATTGTCATTTATGTCCTTTTTTACTCGTGCAGTCTGAATGACACACACCAGCAGTTTATCAAGTAGTTTTAAATAATGCACACGTGAAAAATGGCATAAAGTACAGTGTTGGCTCCAGCCTTATAGACCATCCTGTTGTCCCTGTGGATAATAATACATACGGTAAACACTGTCTACCTCCCGTTGGTAAATAGTGTCTACCTGTCTGGAGGGAAAACCCTTAACACAAGGCTGAGGCTGAAAATGCAATGTAAAGCTAACATAAGGTCAAAATGTTATTTCTTTCTGAGGCAGGGAGTAAACTTAGTCTGCTCTCCTAATTCTTATGTGGAAAGATGTGTGTGTGACTATTATTTTTCTTAAGTCAGAACAGGTATACGTAAACAATATGTTTTCAGACTTCTCTGGAATTTCTCTGGAAGTGTTATGTGCGTGTGTCTGCAAAGACAACTAGCTTTTGGAAAGTCAAAGATGGTCGAGGACCTTTTACGAAAAGATTATGCAACATATCACAGAGCTAATTAGACTGATACACAAACTAATAGAATGTTTTCACAAAACTTGAAAAGCATACAGAATGCAAGTATCTATCCAGACAAGCATCCTCAAACAAATATTTGATCTCTTTTCTATTAAGGATTCTATTTCAATCCCCAAATTCGAAGGATATACACTGCCAGGTCTCTGACCTCCTCCCTATAGGCTGTCTCATAGTTGTCGGTGATCAGGCCTACCACTGTTGTGTTGTCAGCTAACTTAATGATGGTGTTGGAGTCGTGCTTGGCCACACAGTTGTGGGTGAACAGGGAGTATAGGAGGGGACTAAGCAGACACCCCTGAGGGGCCCACGTGTTGAGAATCAGCGTGGCAGATGTGTTGTTGCCTACCCTTACCACCTGGGGGCGGCCCGTCAGGAAGTCCAGGATCCAATTGCAGAGGGAAGTGATTAATCCCAGGGTCCTTAGCTTAGTGATGCTCTTTGAGGGCACTATGGTGTTGAACGCTGAGCTGTAGTCAATGAATAGCATTCTCACATAGGTGCTCCTTTTGTCCATGTGGGAAAGGGCAGTGTGGTGTGCGATTTAAGATTGTGTCATCTGTGGATCTGTTGGGGCAGTATGCGAATTGGAGTGGGTCTAGGGTTTCTAGGATAATGGTGTTGATGTGAGCCATGACCAGCCTTTCAAAGCACTTCATGGCTACAGACGTGAATGCTACGGGGCAGTAGTCACAGGTTACCTTCACTATTTTGGGCACAAGGACTATGGTGGTCTGCTTGGAACATGTTGGTATTACAGACTCATTATACCCTGATGAAGACAGCTTGTCTGCCGAAACGTTGGACATAAATTTTTTGCATCTGAGCTCCTAGAGTGTGTGGCTCTCCTTTATTTTTAAGTGTTCCACTCCACTAGCCAGCACCTTGCCTAAATTGGTGTGCGTTTCTTTCGCCTCTAGTATTACAGACTCGGTCAGGGAGAGGTTGAAAATGTCAGTGAAGACACTTGCCAGTTGGTCAGCGCATGCTCTGCGTATACATCCTGGTAATTCGCCTTGTGGATGTTGACCTGTTTAAAGGTCTTGTTCACATCGGCTACAGAGAATGTGATAATAATGTATTTTAGTGGGTGTTGGAAATTTTTCTGGACCTTATACACTCAAGGGGCTGGTTTCTTTCCAGATATTCCTACTGATCTACACTACATTACCCAAAATATGTGGACACCTGTTAGTCGAACATCTCATTCCAAAATCACGAGCATTAATATGGAGTTGGTCTCCCCTTTGCTGCTATAACATCTTCAACTCTTCTGGGAAGGCTTTCCATTAGATGTTGGAACATTGCTGCGGGGACTTGTTCCCATTCAGCCACGAGCATTAGTGAGGTCAGGCACTGATGTTGGGAGATTAGGCATGGCTCGCAGTCGGCGTTCCAATTCATCCAAAAGGTGTTCAATGGAGTTGAGGTCTGGGCTCTGTGCAGCCCAGTCAAGTTCTTCCACACCGATCTCGAAAAAAACATTTCTGTATGGATCTCGCTTTGTGCACATGGTCATGCTGAAACAGGACAGGGCTTTCCCCAAACTATTGCCACAAAGTTGGAAGCACAGAATCATCTAGAATGTCATTGTATGGTGCAGTGTTAAGATTTCCCTTCACCAGAACTAAGGGGCCTAGCTTGAAACATGAGAAAACAGCCCCAGACCATTATTCCTCCTCCACCAAACTTTACAATTGGCACTATACATTACGGCACGTAGAGTTCTCCTGTTATCCGCCAAACCCAGATTCGTCCATCAAACTGCCAGATGGTGAAGCGTGATCCATCATTCCAGAAGTATGATGTTATGGGTTATTTTGCTTCTACTGGTCCTGGGGCCCTTGTTAAGGTCAACAGCATCCTGAACTTTACCCAGTACCAGGACATTTTAGCTAAAAGCCTGGTTGCCTTGGCTGAAACTCGGCCGCAAGTGGATCTTCCAGCAAGCCAATAACCCCAAGCACACACCAAAATCCAAAAGGAGATGGTTACTTGACCACAAAATCTACATTTTGCAATGGCCATCTCAGTCTCCATACATGAACCCCATTGAAAACCTGTCGTTTGATTTGAATAACGGCAGTCCATAAGCGCAGATTAAAGATATCAAGGATATGGAAAGAATCTGTACAGACCAATGGGGTATGATCCCTCCCAATGTGTTCTCCAATCTCATAATACATTTTAGAATAAGGTTCCGTTCTGTTATCCTGAGGTGATGTATTGAAATGTATTGAAAACAGGGGTGCCATTCATTTTGACCCCTATCTTTTTGAGAAAAATGTGTATTACTTGTTAAACAAAATATTTTTCTAGAAGCAATTGTATTAGTATAAAATATAATGTTCTGTTTTTTTTTTTAGAAAATAATATTGTTATAATTAGGGCCCTGCTTTTTGGTGTGTAAATGGAGGCACTTGTCCGAACGTCTTGATAAACTCACTAGGTGTTAGGTTAAGGTCCCTACACTATGCCCCTCAAATCGGGAGAGTGTGTCCCCATGCTTCTCTATACCAAGTCGCTCACATGTACAGGCCTCTCGAATGGCATCACAGCTTCTGAGTCCATTGGAGAGGATCAGCTTGAGGTGTTGAATCACTAATATTATTCCCTGCCAAATAATAGGTTTTGTGTGATTAAGATTCGCAAAGCTACGCCTCCCTTGGCTCAGTCGATTCCCCCGCCAAACACACACGCACAACCAGACATTGATTGATTGGAGACAGCTTGTCTCAATTACAGAACATTTCCCAGGTTTTTCTACCTGCAGCAATACTAATGCTGGAAATACAGATACAAATACAGCAATTTCCACAGCAAAAAGCAGGACCCTAGTTATCTGTAGCTCAGTTGGTAGAGCATGGCGCTTGTAGTAGATCCCGGGACCACCCATACGGTGTATGCACACATGACTGTAAGTGCAAAAAGCAAATTGAGATCTTCAATAAGTTTGACATTTACATGTGATGTACAGGATAAGCACTTGTTTATGTGACATTGTTGACATGAGGCTCTGATGTGTGTAAATGTTTGCTTTGCCGTGTGTGTGTGTGTGTGTGTGTGTGTGTGTGTGTGTGTGTGTGTGTGTGTGTGTGTGTGTGTGTGTGTGTGTGTGTGTGTGTGTGTGTGTGTGTGTGTGTGTGTGTGTGTGTGTGTGTGTGTGTGTGTGTGTGTGTGTGTGTGTGTGTGTGTGTGTGTGTGTGTGTGGTGTGTGTGTGTGTGTGTGTGTGTGTGTGTGTGTGTGTGTGTGTGTGTGTGTGTGTGTGTGTGTGTGTGTGTGTGTGTGTGTGTGTGTGTGTGTGTGTGTGTGTGTGTGTGTGTGTGTGTGTGTGTGTGTGTGTGTGTGTGTGTGTGTGTGTGTGTTATACCAGTGTGTGTGTGTGTGTGTGTGTGTGTGTGTGTGTGTGTGTGTGTGTGTGTGTGTGTGTACCACAGTGTGTGTGTGTGTGTGTGTGTGTGTGTGTGTGTGTGTGTGTGTGTGTGTGTGTGTGTGTGTGTGTGTGTGTGTGTGTGTGTGTGTGTGTGTGTGTGTGTGTGTGTGTGTGTGTGTGTGTGTGTGTGTGTGTGTGTGTGTGTGTGTGTGTGTGTGTGTGTGTGTGTGTGTGCGTGTGTGTGTGTGTGGTCACTCTGCAGGTGTCCTCTTGTCTCCTTTGTAGGTCCCTGAGCCGCTCTCTGATGTGGATCACACACCCCGGCACATCACCAAGGGGGATGGGAGAGAAAGAGAGAGAGGAAGAGAGAGAGGAAGAGAGAGAGAGATTATTTCTTACATTATACCAGTCGAGCGTCTTTCATGTTTGAAACAAGTGCGTCACAAGCTAGTGTAAGTACCACAGACTGATGTCTCCCTGCTTACCAAGAGTGATACGCAGCCAGCTCATGAGGGAGATTGAGTGAGACTAACTGTATAGCTTCATGAATTAGAATGATTTGTGTGCATGTACCCCAGTATAGAGAAGTAGAGAGAGAAAAGTGAAGGGGGATAAGAGATGGAAGAGAGGAGGAGATGGAGAGAGAGAGAGAGAGAGAGAGAGAGAGAGAGAGAGAGAGAGAGAGAGAGAGAGAGAGAGAGTGAGAGAGAGAGAGAGAGAGAGAGAGAGAGAGAGAGAGAGAGAGAGAGAGAGAGAGAGAGAGAGAGAGAGAGAGAGAGAGAGAGAGAGAGAGAGAGAGAATTGAGAGAGAGAGAGAGAGAGAGAGAGAGAGAGAGAGAGAGAGAGAGAGAGAGAGAGAGAGAGAGAGAGAGAGAGAGAGAGAGAGAGAGAGAGAGAGAGAGAGAGAGAGAGAGAGAGAGAGTGAGAGAGAGAGAGAGAGAGAGAGAGAGAGAGAGAGAGAGAGAGAGAGAGAGAGAGAGAGAGAGAGAGAGAGAGAGAGAGAGAGAGAGAGAGAGAGAGAGAGAGAGAGAGAGAGAGAGAGAGAGAGAGAGAGAGAGAGAGAGAGAGAGAGAGAGAGAGAGAGAGAGAGAGAGAGAGAGAGAGAGAGAGAGAGAGAGAGAGAGAGAGAGAGAGAGAGAGAGAGAGAGAGAGAGAGAGAGAGAGAGAGAGAGGGAGAGAGAGAGAGAGAGAGAGAGAGAGAGAGAGAGAGAGAGAGAGAGAGAGAGAGAGAGAGAGAGAGAGAGAGAGAGAGAGAGAGAATGGGAGAAAGGGAGTGCAGGAGAATGATAGAAATCTTCTAGTAAAGCTTATAAAGGTTACATCAATAGATAATATTTTACTATGGCCGTAAAACAAACCATTATGTTGCAGTGTCACAGTAAAGTTTAAGACGAGGTAGTCGTGTAGCCTGCCAGCCATGAAAGACAAAGTGACCCATCACTTATCACACGTCACATCTTTTATGCTTCGGAAGGCAGGTTGTTAAATTCATAAAATTGACCATATAAATCCTGTTAATTTTTGTTGTTGGGTAATGCCCGAAAGCCAAACGAAAAATATAAATTGTCTTGTTCCCCTGGGTCTTACTGCCATTGTCTTGGATAGAAAAGATTTAAGGGTAAAATGTGCCTCTGGCAGGTATGCTATACAGTGATGCATACAGCTAATTACTTTGGAGGGAGTTGTGTTACAGGTCGCAGTTCCGGAAAGACCCATGGGATGACATTTTCTTTGGAGCTTTTGTTTTATACACAGCAATAGCCATGTGTATTTTGTAATGTATTAAACTCAGCTAACCATGACTCCTGTGTCTTTTGGAACCTACATGCTCTTTAGTGTCATCAGTCCATCAGTCCCCAGAACCAAACTAAGGGGACAGCCATTGTCCTAATCTATGAGTGACAGCCCACAAATGCTCTTTCATCTAATAAACATAGTGTGTAAAAAGAGATCCTCTTATTATTTTAGCTTATTATTTTGTTTCTGCCAAGCAGAGGCCATTTAGATCATTTGTGCACAACATAATGAATGCATGACATGCTATCTTCTGATGACACAGTATATTAGCACCACTAAAGTAGCCTGTCTGTGAAGATGCAATAATGATTTCAGCAAACATGTGTCTGGTCTGACCTTACAGTCCAACATGCAGTGAGAGGTACAGAAAAATATTTAAATGTTTGCGTTTGCATTTCCAGTATGTGGCACTGTTTGCAGTTGCATGGCATATATTCAGCCTACTATACACTAATGTGAAATGATCTGTTTCTTCTGTATTTGAATGACTTATTGATGACGTCCTCTTGTCTGATCTTTGACTTGCGTTATACCTCCCGGGTGGGTTGTTTCCACGGACCCTCTGTGATTTCCTCAATAGCCTACTCTTCCTTACTATTACATTGACAGCTCTGTCCATACATACAAAACAACCTGGATCTCAGCTATTTGAAGTCCTCCCCCTCTGTCCCTCTTTCTTTCTTTCTTTCTTTCTTTCTTTCTTTCTTTCTTTCTTTCTTTCTTTCTTTCTTTCTTTCTTTCTTTCTTTCTTTCTTTCTCTCTCTCTCTCTCTCTCTCTCTCTCTCTCTCTCTCTCTCTCTCTCTCTCTCTCTCTCTCTCTCTCTCTCTCTCTCTCTCTCTCTCTCCCTCTCTCTTCACACACAAATAGCCTGCACTCATGCTCACTCAAAGACACTATTTTTCGCCCATTCTCTCTATCTTCCTACTTGGTCAAGCTCAAAAGAAGGGGACATGACAGAATGACAGGAGATGGACGTTTCAACAAGATGAAGGGTGAAATGTGAAATTATCAACTCATATTCCTCGCCCCTGTGTTAAACGACAACCATCGGGAACCAGGCGTAATTGTTAAACATAATGAATTATTAAGAGCGGCGTCTATTAACAAGGTAGGCTATTTAAATGTATTATTTTTCTTCTGCACGTTAGACTGGTTTTGTGGTGACTGAGAAATGACGGATAATACAAGGGGGAGTGGGGGATTACATAACACATTGCACGGTGCTCCCGTTTTATCTTTCCTAATTTTTCCAAGTGCACGAGAGTATCGAGTTATCTATGAATTTAAGTCGGAGCCTAATGCTTTTTTTCCGGAAAAAGCAACTGTCGGTGCACGCTTTGAATTTGAAATCATGACAACTCGATTGTTAATAACATGAACTAAAGGCACGTGAATAGGGAACAGTGGAAACTACAGAGGGTTTCTACATGCTCTGATATCCTTTCATTCTCATTTCTCAGACATTATTAACAGCAAGCTAATTGAATAATTGTGTGTATGTTATCAGAATAATCAGTCAAAAAAGTACTCTAATAGTCTACTCTTAGTCTAATCTTAGTCTAATCTGTGTAGCCTATTTAGCCCATAGGCCTATTTTCCACTGCATATTAAGCACTTTATCTTCCTTGAAGTCTCTGAGTTAATTGTATTGTCAACCTTTCTAATTATGTTAGTGTACCATAAAAAAACATTTCATTGTTAGTAATTGCAGTTTCCATTAAACTGCGTCTTGTTCTTACAAACACAGCGCTTACATTTCTTGATTTTCTAGAATATACGATTATTATATTGCGTGGCATGCATGAGTGCAGAGCGACCATAGGTAGAATCATTTCTCATAAAATTTGTGATCAAGACAATAGAGCATTTTGGGGCCAAAGAAAATGCTGAAGGGGCCGGCTCGGTGAAGCATTGTCGGTTAAAAAAAAGCGATACCTATTCTATTCTGGATAAAGAACTCCCTCCATCTCCATGGCGACGTGGAGACGTGGATATCTCACATTCAAAACCATGCATCGTGCGCGCAGCTTTCTCGCTGAAAGGGGATCGGTTCGATGGCAGAACAAAGCGAAAGGTAGAGCGCTCGCACACCGCGCCGAAGAAAAACAACGACAGGGTCTGTTTTGGGAACGAAAAGGGGAACCATTCTGACACACAAGTTATCTTCATAGGAAAGAACCCGGGTGAGTGAAACGAGTATTGTGAGCAAAGCCTGTTGCTTCGTCTAGGCTATCATATATCGAGAAAAGTATGTTTTTTAGGCTATAGGCTAAGCTCCAGTCTGTTGCCTTTCTGCGACGGCGCAGTTTACCAAAACATTTCCACTAGCCCACAGTGATTTCCAAACTAACTTACTCAGGTGCATTCGTTACACCTGGAAAAAATCTAAAGCGATTAGCTAGCATACCCGTAACATCTATAGTGAGTGACAACATAGGCTACGTAAATGGGCTGATGTTTCAGAGATGGGCTAACATTGAGTTGAATGGCTTACCTAGACACCTAGGTAGCCTGCAGGTCGTCCTACTTGTAACGTGACTTAACCCAGAAAGCAGGCGCGGAGGGTTGAACCAGTGCCTGTGCGTTAGAGACCTCTCTAACGACCATAAAGATCAGATTCATACTCCCATTCACCAGCTCTACAAGCGTTAGGGCCTATAATGTCGAACTATGTTCGTTGATGACCAAATAGGCTATGGAGTTTCGCGGAATAATTATATTTACTACCGTACGCTACTTCCAAAAAAGGTATGCTATAAATAAAAATGTACAAGTAATCCGAAAAAATGACTCTTCGGCACCTCGGATGTCGCTTATTGAGCTGTTGTAGACTTCCAACCAGTTTGTGGCAGTAATTAGGTTGCTTGTACATTTTTATTCAAACCTTTTTTGGAAATACATCCCGGCCGTAGTAGGGGTAAATGAATATAGTTTCTCAGAGAAACTCCATATTTTGTGATCACCAAACGTATTTGGACATTATAATGCATACAGATATGGTGAGTTTGAATCTGAACTTTCCGGGCGTTAGACAGGTCTCTAACGCAATGATGCTGGTTCAGCGGAGGATAATTGAACTACGCTGCTAGGGCCTATAACATGTAGGCTAAATTTTCACTTTACCATTTTACTTACAATAATAAGCTGTTTTGGTCCATCAACTTTCAGAAACGTATATTTTAGTAGGT
Organism: Oncorhynchus gorbuscha; assembly: GCF_021184085.1. Lineage (NCBI taxonomy): Eukaryota > Metazoa > Chordata > Actinopteri > Salmoniformes > Salmonidae > Oncorhynchus > Oncorhynchus gorbuscha. The sequence goes on from NC_060174.1 coordinate 84,185,962, forward strand.
TACCATTAGAGTAGCCTATAGCATAAATCACTTAAGACCGTCGCACATGTTGCACCTGGCAACTTCATCATAGGGAGGCCTAATCAATTGGTGTTGATATGCATGTTCTACTTCTCACTTAGTATTGCAGTTGCCCGACACATTTAGCAAATGGACAAAAGCGCACACGTGAATTTACAGCACTTCTCCAATAGCTCACTGAAATCGTGGGAACAGTTTCAGGACCTTGGACAGCGAAAAAGCGCATGCTCTTACTCTCATCTTTACACTTCCTTCCTACGTCAGCAATACATGTTTTAAATCATAAAACGTCTTGACTAGCCCCAGTTTAAAGTGCTATGCATAAGCATATGCTACAAGCAGGCCTGGTAATGTAGCCTGAATGCTGTTTGTCTTGGATAGGCTGTATTTAGAATATCATGGGTCGACTTATCAGGCTGTCATATTGCTTTGTCAGGCATGTAGGAAACATGTAGCCTAGCCTAAATGAAAGTTACGGTTGCTTCTCCCAAGCATATATCCTATGCCTTCATATGTAGGCTAGCAGGACAGGAAGCATGCATTTTAAATGGATGATATGATTTTGTGGACTGTAGTACCATGTATGTTGATTTAACTGAAAACCAAGGATACTTTTATAAGTTGATGCTCATTTACTGCATTTCTACACCAAGAAAATTAGCTATTTTGAGAACATCAAAACAAATAAAAAATCACCCCAGCCATGAATTATCACCGCAATATTAGGTTTAAAGGTACTGTATGTGGAACTGCGTGTACAATGTCAACCACTACTCAAGCATAAATTTACTAATTTACTTGTAGAACAACGCAGTCAGTGCAACATGAAATAGATAACACATGCTATCTAGTCACAACAAGGCCGACTTCAAATGCCGACTTCAATGTGAAAGTAACTAGTGCATTAAACAGCTGACCATGAAAGCAAACTATGCCAGATAAATCATACACATGCAGTGGTGTAGGAGTCGGGGGACTGGATGTTTCCCCCAGTGATTAATTTGTAAATTGGGAGCTTCCGGTCCCTCAAAGCCCCCCGGATAACTCCCCCCACCCCTTTCGCACTCACTCTGTGAAAAAAAGTGACAAACTCAATGTAGCAACGCAGCAGACAGTGAACTGCCAAGTAGCCTTCTATATATGGTGGTGAAATGGACAGCGCTCTCCAAGGTGCTGATTAATTAGAAGCATTTTAGACGTCACTGCAGAACATACGCATAGCCTATAGTATGCCAACATACTCGAGTATAGTGGTTGGGCTTACACAAGTCAGAATTTCTTATAGCCTAATTTTCAAGAAATCAATTACAGAATCATTTTTAGATGTCACGGCTGAAGACCCACTGTATGCACAGACCCAAATTTCATATGATTTTCAATCTCTTTTGGCAAAGGAATCGCTAGCGGGACACCTACGATAACATCCGGTGAAATTGCAGGGTGCGAAATTCAAAATACAAACATCGTAATATTAAACATTCATGAAAATACAAGTGTCATACATCATTAAAAAGCTTAACTTCTTGTTGATCCAACAACACTGTCAGATTTCAAAAAGGATTTACGGTGAAAGCCTACCAGGCGATTATGTGAGGACAGTGCCCCACACCAAAATACTTTTTCAACCAGCACAGGCGTCACAAAATCACAAATAGCGATTAAATAAATCACTTACGTCGTTTTGTTCGATAAAGTCCTTCTTTATATCCAAAAAAAGTCAGTTTAGTTGGCGTCAATGATCTCAGTAATCCACTCCTTCAACATGCATACAAACGAATCCAAAAAGTTACCAGTAAAGTTCCTCCAAACAAGTCAAACGATGTTTCTAATTAATCCCCAGATACTCTAATATCTAAATTAACGATAATATTAATGGAGAATAGTATGTTCAATAAGGAAGATAAGTAACAAAGAGCACGCACCTCATTCAGGCGCCAACAAGACAACTTTTCTAATGAGAGACACCTTGTAGTTCTTCCAACTTCTTGTTAACTTTTCTAAAGACTGTTGACATCTAGTGAAAACCATAGGAACTGCAAACTGGGTCCTATCTATTTGTATTTCCCATAGGCATGCACTGAAACGGCTTGTGACCGCCCCCAAAAAATTACGGATGGATTTTCCTCGGGTTTTCACCTGCCATATCAGTTCTGTTATACTTACAGACTAGATTTTAATCCAAGTTTTTTTCTATCCAATGCTACCAAGTATATGCATATCCTAGCTTCTGGGCCTGAGTAACAGGCAGTTTACTTTGGGCATGTCAGTCATCCAAAATTCCGGACAAAAACCGGTATGCTAATGAAGTTTTAAGACTTCAATTAGGCAGTAGAACAAATATCACAATATCTGAATATAACTTCAAATAAAATAAATCAATGTAGACTACAAAAGAACACATATGAAAATATAAAAACATATTTTGAAGGTGAACTACAACCTGAGTGTCCTCTTTAGCCTTGTCTAAAATGCTTGCCACTAAATGCACCTTGGTTTGGGCATGTTCAAAAACTTTTTTTTTGAAGGCTCTTTGTTTTTTTTTACGTTGGTGGCAGAGGATGTTACTGTATGTTCCCACTCTTTTGCTAGTTAAATCTTTTCTAGACCCAAAGGCACGGGTTATACATTTGTTTGTTTTTGAACTGAGACCCCGTCCAAATTACAACTGCTCTGATCACTTCCTCTGTGGATATACTGTCACTGTCTTGCTCGCAAGGTGGGAGGGGCTCCAACACAAAATTTTACTTAGGGCCCCCAAAAGGCTAGAGCTGGCTCTGACTGAATTTGTGGGTATGGATGTGGGTAAGCAGACCCAAGAGCCACTGCGGCCCCTCATGGTGAATTCAGATTTTTTAGTGGCTTCCATCCCCATCAAAGTTGACCATCCCTGGTGTAGTGGGTATATTGCATGTGTTAACTTCATGCAGGAGTGAGGCAGCCGTGATGATACCCACGGACAGACAGACAGGCAGAGAGGGAGAGAGAGAGGCCACAAACAAACAGGGAAGTTAGTGAGAAGTGTCTCTCCAAGCTCACAGAGTTCATAGACTGATGATCTGTCATAGTGTAAATTATACTGAATGATCATATATGACCTCTGATGAAATGATAGCAGGTTAATAAGCATTTAAATCTCGCTATAAAATAAAAATGCGGGGGAATGCCCCCAGACTTCCCTAGCAAAATGTGTCCCCCTCAATGTCAGAGTTGCTCCTACGTCCCAGTACACATGCATTGAAATAAAAAGCATTGGCCTATAGCAAAGGACTTACTTAGGCATACAATCAACAAGGACACATGAAGACAAACCAACTTGACCAAAGAATGCAGAAAATCACAAAATAAAAATGGAAAATCTACACATGCCTTTTTAAAGGGAGCTAAGGCTCTTTACATGTCACCTTGTTAGCTCTGAGAACATTGATATTGGAACATAGTAGCCAATGAGGGGCAAATTTATCCCGGGCCAGCTTGTCACTGTTTTACATGATTGTTTTGCCTATGCAGCAGTTTCCGTATCTGGGTGCTCATTATATAAAACATCTACATTATAGCTAAATAACTTAGCAATATTTAATTACATTTTGCCAGCAAGATTGATCTGTTAGAATATCGCATTTTAAGTCAGGAAGATGGACAAGCAAGATTGATAGAGTGAGAGATGGAAATGCGTTATGCCAGAGACAGGTAGGCTACAGGAAGGGATTATGGATGCATGCAGAAGATGATGATGAAGTAGACCTACAGAAAGAAGTTTAGAAAAGTTAGCCAAACTAAGTAATCATTAATGTTTTCCATGATCTCAATTATCATTCTATCTCTGCATGACAATGCATATAAAATCAAATCAAATGTGTATTTGTCACATGCTTTACAAACAACAATGAAAAAAAAGAGAAATAGTAGAAAAGATTATAAAATAATAACACTAGTAATATAAAAAAAAATAAGACAAGGAATAAATACACAACGAGTAACGATAACTTGGCTATATACACGGAGTACCAGTACCGAGTTGATGTCGACATTACGAGTCAAAAGTTTGGACACAACAACTCATTCATGGGTTTTTCTTCATTTTGACTATTTTCTACATTGTAGAATAATAGTGAAGACATTAAAACTATGACATAAGACATATGGCATCATGTCGTAACCACAAAAGTGTTAAACAAATCAAAATATATTTAACATTTGAGTTTCTTCGAAGTAGCCACGCTTTACCTTGATGACAGCTTTGCACACTCTTGGAATTCACTCAACCAGCTTCACCAGGAATGCTTTTCCAACAGTCTTAGCAGCACTTGTTGGCTGCTTTTCCTTCACTCTGTGGTCCAAACCATCTCAATTGTGTTGAGGTCGTGTGATTGTGGAGGCCAGGTCATTTTTGGTTACTACATGATTCCATATGTGTTATTTTTATTGGTACTGTACACACAGTGTATTTGGAAAGTATTCAGACCCCTTGACTTTTTCGACATTTTGTTATGTTACAGCCTAATTCTAAAATTGATTAAATAGTTTCCCCCCACATCAATCTACACACAATACCACACAATGACAAAGCAAAAACAGGTTTTCATAAATGTTTGCAAAAAAATAGTTCAATCTTGGTTTCATCAGACCAGATGATCTTGTTTCTCATGGTCTGAGAGTCCTTTAGGTGCCTTTTGGCAAACTCCAAGCCGGCTGTCTTGTGCCTTTTCCTGAGGAGTGGCTTCCGTCTGGCCACTCTACCATAAAGGCCTGATTAGTGAACTGCTGCAGAGATGGTTGTTCTTCTGTTCTTCAATCCTGTCTCTGAGCTCTATGGACAATTCCTTCAACCTCATGGCTTGGTTTTTGCTCTGACATGCACTGTCAACTGTGAGACCTTATATAGACAGGTTTGTTTCTTTCCAAATCATGTCCAATCATTTCAATTTACCACAGGTGGACTCAAATTAAGTTGTAGAAACATCTTAAGGATGATCAATGGAAACAGGATGCACCTGAGCTAAATTTCGAGTCTCATAAGTAAAGGTTCTGAATAGTTATGAATAATATTCTGTTTTTTTTATTTTTAATACATTTGCTAACATTTCTGTTTTTGCTTTGTCATTATGGGGTGTGTAAATTGATGAGAAAAAAATCATTTGATCCATTTTAGAATAAGGCTGTGATGTAGCAACATTTTGAAAAGGTCAGAGGGACCGAATACTTTCCCGAATGCAATGTATAGGTAGGGATAAAGTGACTAGGCAACATGATAGGTAATAAACAGTAACTGTGTATGTGATGAGTCAAAAGAGGGTAATATATATTCCAGGTATATATTGGTTAACTATTTAACCAACTATTTAGTAGTCTTGTAGCTTAGGGGTAGAAGCTGTTCCGGGTCCTGTTGGTTCCAGACTTGGTGCATCGGTACCACTTGCTGTGCGGTAGCAGAGAGAACAGTCTATGACTTGGAATTCATTTTTAGGGCCTTCCTCTGACTCCTGGCATAGAGGTCCTGGATGGCAGGGAGCTCGGCCCCATTGATGTACTGGGTCGTATGAACTACCCTCTATAGCATCTTGCGGCCGGATGCTAAACAGTTGCCATACCAAGCGATGATGCAGCCAGTCAAGATGCTCTCAATAGTGCAGCTGTATAACTTTGAGGATCTGAGTGCCCATGCCGAATCATTTTCAGGCTTCTGAGGAGGAAGAGTCATTGTCGTGCCCTCTTCACGACTGTGTTGATGTGTTTGGACCAAGATAGTGATGTGGATACAGAGGAACTTGAAGCTCTCGACCTGTTCCACAACAGCCCAGTCAATAATGGATGGGGGCGTGCTTGGCCCTCCGGGTCCTGTAGTCCACAATCAGCTCCTTTTCCTTGTTGACAATGAGGGAGAGGTTGCTTTTCTGGCACCACACTGCCAGGTCTCTCGTATCGGGATTTCCTATAAGGGTCCAGTGTCCCGCTCATTGAAAGTGGCAGCTCTAGCTTTTAGCTCAGTGCGGATGTTGCCTGTGATCCATGGCTTCTGGTTGGGATTTGTATGTACCTGTAGGTCACTGTGCGGACAACGCCAGTGACTGGTGTGGTAAACTCCTCAATGCCTTCGTATGAATATTCCAGTCTGTCCTAGCAAAACAGTCTTGTAGCTTAGCATCCGCTCCATCGCTCCACCACTTCCATATTGAGAGCGTCACTAGTACCTCCTGTTTGAGTTTTTGGTTGTAAGCAGGAATCAGGAGGATAGCGTTATGGTCAGATTTGCCAAATGGAGTGTGAGGTGGAGCTTTGTATGGGTTTCTGTGTGTGGAGTAAAGGTGATCTATTGTTTTTAGTTGCACAGGTGACATGCTAGCAGAAATGAGGTAAAACGGATTTCAGTTTTCTTGCATTAAAGTCACCGACCACTAGGAACTCCGCCTCTGGGTGAACATTTTCTTGTTTGCTTTTGGTCCTCGAGTGTGGTCTTAGTGCCCGTATCAGTTTGTGGTGGTAAATAGACAGCTATGAAAAATATATATGAAAACTCTCTTGGTATATACTGTAGTCTACAGCTTATCATGAGTTATTCTAACTCAAGCAAGCAAAACTTTGAGACTTCCTCAATATTAGTGATTGGGCACCAGCTGTTGTTAACAAAGAGACACACACCTCCTCCTCTGAGCTTCTGTCCTGCTGATGTATAGAAAAAACAGCTAGATTTATATTTACCATGTCTTTGTTAAGCCTTAGAAACATAGGGTATTACAGTTTTTCAGATCACATTGATAGGATAGTTTTGAACGGAGCTCATACAGTTTATTCTCCATTGAGTGCACGTTCGCAAATACAATGGAGGGTTGAGACAATTTTCCCAGTCTCCGACGTAGTCTCGTCAGGTATCCGCATGCCGGCCTCTATAGCGTCCTTCTTCGAGTGTCGGGATTTTTGCCTGGTCTGCGATAATTATTTTCTTTCTCCAAATGGAGGTGAGTGATAGCTGTACTGATGTCCAGAATCTCTTTTCTGTCATAGAAAACGATGGAGGGGAAATTATGAGCAAAATAATGTTAAGATGAGTGCAAAAAATACACAAAATAGCACAATTGGTCAGGAGCCCGTAAAATGGCCGCCATTCTCTCCAGTGCCATTATGTCCTATTTGTCGCATTTGTTATAGCCTACTATTATTATTGTCTTTGGGGAAATAGTCTACATAGTTATTTGTTTAGTTGTGCATACTTTCATATCAATAGATAAAACCAAATTGCAATAGCCTACTGGGCAAATCAATTAAAATATCAATCTAATATTCCCTAGTGAAAGCGCAGGATTTTTTCCCCCTCAGAAAAAAACATACAAATAAAATTAATTCTATGGACAAAACCGCTAATATTAAAATTGCTGATGTCACAAAAGGTGATCGATGATGACGTGCGTGTAGAGTTCGTGAGGCACCCATAAATCTCAGGGTGCTCCCAAAGCAAACGCAGCTTTGAACATGCAACAGTCGCATGAGGCGACAGAGACCTTTGCAGATGATCGCGCTACGCTCTGCCACGTATTCTTCTCTCATTAATATTTATGCTTTCCAAAGGTTGTCTAAGCCTCTTGCGTAAATGTGAACTTTCCAGGACAAGCAGCTCACCCAAACTGTGATATAGATATAGCCTAAAGCCTACAAATAGCCATAGCATAGCCTTTGGCTCCTCAAATGAGAAATCTCAAAAACTCACACAAACAACCATCACATCTTTCCAGGTTTCCATGGCATGCTCAGCGCGTTGTTCTCCTCCCTAGGTTAGTGTGTCTTCATGTTCTGTGAGTGTGGTGCTGGTAGTCCAAGGTGCTGGTGCCAGTGAGCAGTTCATAGCCAGGCATGAGGAGGACTGGAGCCGGGTGCGAGGCTTGGCCCTGACAGTCTTTGCTCAGGCCCAATATGCCTGCCATTGAGTGACCTCAACTTGACTGCATTTCATTACTGGTCTCCAGCAGGCACTCATAGAGAGCCCACTTAATGTTTAGTGACGCCACCGCTCACAGCCAGGCGGTCTTACCCACTGAGTGCTTGAGAGAGGAAGGAGAAAAGTTGTAGATCGGGCAACCATGTTCCAGAAATAGCCAAAATAGAATGTAAGATTAAAGATACAGTCCGGGATATTGAACACAATAAATTCATAAAATAGTGTATGATTTGTATATTTTTTACAGGACTTTACATATCGTAAGAATTGGATGTTTTGGCTCGTGAGCGAGCACCACTTTCACAACTAATGACTGAAATTATACAAATGTTCTGGAGCATCAGGTTAAAGGCCCTTGTTAGTTAGTGATGTAGGTCTTAGATTTCTACAAAAGTGTCTATTTGTTCCTTGTTTGGCTGAGTATCACAATGTAGGCCGTCACATTTCATGATGTTAGCCTAAGGCTTGAGGGCTACTAAGGATACACTGGATGTAATGTTTGTAAAGACCTATGCCACAGCATGTGATCCATTGTAGATTATCACGTTTTTGTACTTTGGTTGTTTTCTCTCCATAGGCAAGCATAAGGGACTGGAAGAGAGGGAGCGAATAGAAGGAGTCTCTCTGGGATTGCTATTTGTTGAGCATCTGTTGCCTGTATTACAAGACTGACTGGCTTTTCACTTGACATTTCCAATTCCTTTCTGCTGAGTCAAGAGCCTTTTCATAGCGAAGGCTAGCAGAGCTCTTTGAATTACCTTGTTTCCAGCTGTGATTATCTTTCCCTTGATGGATGAGAGAAGGGAAGACCGGGCACATCAGAACGATTGCCCCTGATATATAGGGGCAGAGACAGCTCTTTCTCATGCATTAATCTGTACATCTCGCTTTCTGTTTTTCCTCTCTCTCTCTCTCGCGCTGTCTCTCTTTAAACATGTTGTTTAAACTCATTGTCCACCATTAGGTTGAAGGGCCAAAGCTTACACGTCGCCTGACATTTGGCTTAATGGACTAAAGTCATAACTTGTTCATCGGCTTTGATGTGATTTTCTCACACTGCTTTATAGACTGGGGATCAAAGAAAAACTTCTCTCCACCACTGGGCCATTAAATTGTGTTTTGTCTTTATGTCAAGTGGCAATAATTGAATTCAAGAGTGGCTGGCCTCTCAAGCAGTGACCGAGTTTGTATGGGTGTTTTGATAACGGTCTTAGGGGAAATGTCAAACAAGATTCAGCTTGTTCTTGAGGGCCCTCGAGAGTTGTACCGCTCCAGTCAAAATGTCATTAGTTTGATATGACCAGATGATTGATTCAAGCTTTTTGAGGCTAGAAGTGAGATATGTTTTTGCTGAAAGAGCACAATGCACTGCTTTGATACATTTAAGTTTATAATAAATAAATAAAAATACGCAAAGTATCTACATAGTACATTGTACTATATGCAGTCAACCTTTGTGTTTTCTTTCCTATGTGTATGTGTGTGTGTTTTACCTGTGTGTGCGTGCGTGTGTGCTTGTACGTGTGTGTGTGTGCGTGAGCATGTACTAATATAGGCCTACTGTTCATGTACTAATATAGGCCTACTGTTCATGTACTAATATAGGCCTACTGTTCATGTACTAATATAGGCCTACTATTCATGTACTAATATAGGCCTACTGTGCAGCATGTACATAATAATGTATCTGAGTTAGATAGATATCTCCTGTCACTTCTGGGCTGTGAAAAAATCTATTGTGACTTCAACGCTGCGTCACAAGTAGCACAATCAGAACCAGGCCAGAGGAAGAGGCTGCCTCACTACAGCGATATGATTGGTTCTAGGGCTCCTCGCATGGTGGCCACAGCTGATTAATGGCTTTGTGGCACTCACTCTACTGATTTAGTGAGGGACCGTGGCAATGAACTTAATGTAAAAGGATAGCGAGTGGAAAGGAAGGGCTCGGGTCAGAGACGGCGGCTCTTAATTGGACAGCTATACCAGCCGTTATGAATTAAGGGTATAATTCATTGTTTCATTTTTTTGCTTCCTTGGGTTTGAATCATGCAAGCTATGGCCTCAGAGCCAGCAGGTTATCAAAAAAGATGTGCAGTTTCTAAAAGGACACCTCTCACACTATCAGCCAGATTCTAACAGTGTGTCAACCCCGGGCAAACAAAGACATTTCATTATGAAAACCCACGGTTTAAGAGTTGTTGCGAAGGAAAGGGGGATCATGCCTAGGTGATTCAGATAAATAGACATTGTGTCTCATATGGGAGGAAGTGAGAAGTACATGCACTGTCTACCAGATGGCCCCTTATATTAGACTGCAGCCTCAGCCTGCCACCTCTCTGGCTGCCTCTGATACGTTATGGGGGGCAGGCTCATTTCCTCTCCTATGTGGTATCATACTGCCCCCTCAGATCAAATCCTGAACCTTGTCAACCACATAACAAGATCGGCCAGGTTTGATGAATTAATGACATAGTCATTGTATTGAAGGGTTATGATCTGCCCCTCAAGTCTCTCTCCTTAAACATTCCTGCCCATAATGTCCTCTCGAACACTATCCATTGGTTGGACTTGAGTCACTCTCTTTTCATATGGATATCAGTCTCTCTTCATCTCTCTTCATGCACAACAGCTACAAATAGTGCTACACTCACATTCTGATGAAGGTGACCTACGTACTGTATAGCCAAAACACTAATAAGTGTCACGCCCTGATCTGTTTCACCTGTTCCTGTGATTGTCTCCACCCCCTCCAGGTGTGGCTTATTTTCCCCAGTGTATTTATCCCTGTGTTTCCTGTCTCTCTGTGCCAGTTTGTCTTGTATGTTTAGTCAAATCGACAAGCGTGTTTTTGCTGTACTCCTTTTGCTATTCTCTTTTTCTAGTCCTTCCGGTTTTGACCCTTGCCTGTTTCTGGACTCTGTACCCACCTGCCTGACCATTCTGCCTGCCTTGACCACAAGCCTGTTTGTCAATCTGTACCTCCTGGACTCTGATCTGGTTTGGACCTTTTTGCCACGACCATTATCTTGTCTACCCCTTTGGATTATTAAACATTGTAAAACTCCAACCATCTGCCTCCTGTGTCTGCATCTGGGTCTCGACTTGTGCCTTGATAAATAAGTGATTTCATAATAATATCCCAAATCTGGAGAGTGGTTGGAAGTTTTGGAAATCTGATGAGTGATGTTTAATGGATATGTTATATACTGAACAAAAATATAACTGCAACATGCAACATTTAAAATATTTTACTGAGTTATAGTTCATCTAAGGAAATCAGTCAATTCAAATTAATTCATTAGGCCCTAATCTGTGAATTTTACATGACTGGGAATACAGATACAGTTGAATTTGGAAGTTTACATACACTTAAGTTGGAGTCATTAAAACTTGTTTTTCAACCACTCCACAAATTTCTTGTTAACAAACTATAGTTTTGGCAAGTCGGTTAGGACATCTACTTTGTGCATGACACAAGTAATTTTTCCAACAATTGTTTACAGACAGATTATTTCACTTGTAAACCACTGTATCCCAATTCCAGTGGGTCAGACATTTACATACACTAAGTTGACTGTGCCTATAAACAGCTTGGAAAATTCCAGAAAATGATGTCATCGCTTTAGAAGCTTCTGATAGGCTAATTGACATCAATTGGAGGTGTACCTGTTAATGTATTTCAAGGCCTACCTTCAAACTCAGTGCCTCTTTGCTTGAAATCATGGGAAAATCCAAAGAAATCAGCTAAGAAAACAAATTGTAGACCTCCACAAGTCTGGTTCCTCCTTGGGAGCAATTTCCAAACGTCTGAAGGGACCACGTTCATCTGTACAAACAATAGTACGCAAGTATAAACACCATGGGACCATGCAGCCGTCATACCGCTCAGGAAGGAGACGTGTTCCAACTCCAAGTGCAAATCAATCCCAGAACAACAGCAAAGGACCTTGTGAAGATGCTGTTGGAAACAGGTACAAAAGTATTTATATCCACAGTAAAATGAGTCATATATCGACATAACCTGAAAGGCCGCTCAGCAAGGAAGAAACCACTGCTCCAGAACCGCCATAAAAAAAGCCAGACTACATTTTGCAACTGCTCATGGTGACAAAGATCGTAGTTTTTTGAGAAATGTCCTATGGTCTGATGAAACAAAAATAGAACTGTTTGGCCATAATGACCATTGTTATGTTTGGAGTAAAAAGGGGGAGGCTTGCAAGCCGAAGAACACCATCCCAACAGTGAAGCACGGGGGTGACAGCATCATATTGTGGGTGTGCTTTGCTGCAGGAGGGACTGGTGCACTTCACAAAATAGATGGCATCGTGAGGTAGGATAATTATGTGGATATATTGAAGCAACATCTCAAGACATCAGTCAGGAAGTCAAAGCTTGGTCGCAAATGGGTCTTCCAAATGGACAATGACCTCAAGCATACTCCAAAACAATGTCAAGGTATTCGAGTGACCAGCACAAAGCCCTGACCTCAACCCTATAGAAAATTTGTGGGAAGAACTGAAAAAGCATGTGCGATCAAGGAGGCCTACAAACCTGACTCAGTTACACCAGCTCTGTCAGGAGGAATGGGCCAAAATTCACCCAACATATTGTGGGAAGCTTGTGGAAGGCTACCCGAAACATTTGACCCAAGTTAAACAATTTAAAAGCAATGCTACCAAATACTAATTGAGTGCATGTAAACTTCTGACCCACTGGGAATGTGATGAAAGAAATAAAAGCTGAAATAAATTATTCTCTCTTCTTTTATTCCGACATTTCACATTCATAAAATAAAGTGGTGATCCTAACTGACCTAAGACAGGGAATTTATACTAGGATTAAATGTCAGTAATTGTGAAAACTGAGTTTAAATGTATTTGGCTAAGGTGTTTGTAAACTTCTGACTTCAACTGTATGCATCTGTTGGTCACAGATACCTTTAAAAAAGTTTGTGGGATGGATCAGAAAACCAGTCAGTGTCTGGCGTGACAACCATTTGCCTCATGCAGCATGCCACATCTGCTTTGCATAGAGTTGATCATGCTGTTGATTGTGGCCTGTTCAATGTTGTCCCAGTCCTCTTAATCGGATGTGAATATTGGCGGGAACTGGAATAAGCTGTCGTACACTTTGATCCAGAATGCTAATGGGTGAGATGTCTGGTGAGTATGCAGGCCATGGAAGAACTGGGGTATTTTCAGCTTCCAGGAATTGTGTACAGACATGAGGCTGTGCATTAACATGCTGAAACATTGGGTGATGGTGGCAGATGAATGGCACGACAATGAGCCTCAGGATCTCGTCACGATATCTCTGTGCATTCAAATTGCCATCGATAAAATGTAATTTGATCGTTGTCCATAGCTTATGCCTGCCCATACCATAACCCACTGCCACATGGGGAACACTCTGTTCACAGTGTTTACATCAGCAAACAGCTTGCCCACACAACACCATGCACATGGTCTGCAGTGGTGATGCCGATTGGACATACTTCCAAATTCTCTAAAACGACGTTGGAGGAGGCTTATGGTAGAGAAATGACCATACAATTATCTGACAACAGCTCTGGTAGACATTCCAGCAGTTAGCATGCCAATTGCACGCTCCCTCAAAATTTGAGACATCTACGGCAGATGAAGAAGCTGGATGTGGATGTCCTGGGCTAGTGCGGTTACACGTGATCTGCAGTTGTGAGTCCGGTTGGACGTACTGCCAAATTCTTTCAAATTACGTTTGAGGCCGCTTATGGTAGAGAAATTAACATTCAATTCTCTGGCAACAGTTCTGGTAGACATTCCTGCGGTCTGCATGCCAATTGCACACTCAAAGACATCTGTGGCATTGTGTTGTGTGACAAAACTGCACATTTTAGAGTGGGCTTTTATTTTCCCCAGAAATCTTGGCAAAGGAGAAACGCTCAATAACAGGGATGTAAACAAATTTGTACACAAACTCCTACAGAAATAAGCTTTTGGTGCATATGGGACATCTTTTATTTCAGCTCATGAAACATGGGACCAACACTTTAAATGTTGCGTTTATATTTTTGTTCAGTGTAGTGTGTTATCAAATTGGATTGGTAAATTCAATCCTCCGTTTAAAATAACTCCACTGTGCCATCAAATTGCTAGCTTTTCGAGGGTGTAGCAAGCTAAGGCGTTGTCAAGAGGGCAGTTACATCTGTTTGCAAGACCAAGGACCGGTAAGGATTTATGAGCGAGGAAGATGTACTGTAAAGCAGGGTTCCCCAACTGGCAGCCCGCAAAAGCATTTATTTGGTCCCTAAGTTTTTCGAGCAAAATATTCTATATATCCTATGATTTATTTTGTATATTTTTTCATTGTTGGACATAAAAGACTATAAAAACACCAGGAAATCAGCTCCAAGTGATTTTAATTTTGGAAATCTGTTCCCAAGTATTGCCACGCACAATAGAGAGATGTGATTGTATACAAACACAAGCAAGGTTTGAAACTATTATATTTTTTGTCAAATATATCTGTTTGGGCTTCTTGCATCAATTTGCAGTTATTTGTATTTACCTTCCGGCCCCCGACCATCCGCTCAAGAAAAACTTGGCCCGCAGCTGAATCTGAATCTAGTTGATACCTGCTATAAAGCAAGCACAGCAACGTCTGTCACACATCCAACAGTTCATATTACACTATTCCTTTAAAAATAGTATTTATCGCTAGTCCTAACAGCACTATTGTGAACACAGCTCACTGAAATTAGAATCTATCTGATAATCCCCTGGGATTTTCTATTTTGTGTACATTGCATTCAGAAAGTATTCAGACCTCTTCACTTTTTCCACATTTAGTTACGTTACAGCCTTAATCTAAATTAGAGTTGTTTTAAATCCTCATCAATCTACGCATATAATGACAAAGCAAAAATAGGATTTTAGACATTTTTGCAAATGTATCAAAAGAAAAAAATGAAAATATCACATTGACATAAGTCAGATTCAGACTCTTTATTCAGTACCTTGTTAAAGCACCAATTACAGACTGGAGTCTTCTTGGGTATGACGCTACAACTTTGGCACACCTGTACTTGGGGATTTTCTCTCATTCTTCTCTGCAGATCCTCTCAAGCTCTGTCAGGTTGGATGGGGAGTGTTGCTGCACTTTTTTTTCAGGTCTCTCCAGAGATGTTAGATCGGGATCAAGTCCGGGCTCTGGCTGGGCTACTCAAGCCACTCCTTCCTTGTTTTAGGTGTGTGCTTAGGGTTGTTGTCCAGTTGGAAGGTGAACCTTCACCCCAGTCTGAGGTCCTGAGCATTTTGGAGCAAGTTCTCATCAAGGATCTCTCAGTACTTTGCTCCTTTCATCTTTCCCTCAATCCTGACTAGTCTCCTAGTCCCCACCACTGAAAAACATCCTCACAGCATGATGCTGCCACCACCATGCTTCACTGTAGGGATGGTGCTAGGTTTCCTCCAGATGTAACGCTTGGCATTTAGGCCAAAGAGTTCGACTTTGTTTCATCAACCCAGAAAATCTTGTTTCTCATGGTCTGAGAGTTCTTTAGGTGCCTTTTGACAAACTCCAAGTAGGCTGTCATGTGTGCCTTTTACTTAGGAGTGGCTTCCGTCTGGCCACTCTACTATAAAGGCCTGATTGATGGAGTGCAACAGAGATGGTTGTCCTTCCAGATGAACTCTGGAGCTCTGTCAGAGTGACCATTGGGTTCTCGGTCACCTCCCTGACCAAGGCCTTTTTCCCCCGATTGCTCAGTTTGGCCTGGCGGCCTGCTCTAGGAAGAGTCTTGGTCGTTCCAAACTTCTTCCATTTAATAATGATGGAGGCCACTGTGTTCTTTTTTTGTTACCCTTCCCTAGATCTGTGCCCCGACACAATACTGTCTCGGACCTCTACAGACAATCCTGTCGACCTCATGGCTTGGTTTTTGCTCTGACATGCACTGTCAACTGTGGGACCTTATATAGACAGGTGAATGCCTTCCCAAATCATGTCCAATCAATTGAATTGACCACAGGTGGACTCCAATAAAGTTGTAGAAACATCTCAAGGATGTTCAATGGAATCAGGATGCACCTGAGCTCAATTTTGAGTCTCATAGCAAAGGGTCTGAATACTTCTGTAAATAAGGTATTTCTGTTTTAAAATGTAATACATTTGCTAACATTTGTAAAAACTTGTTTGCACTTCGTCATTATGGGTTATTGTGTGTAGATTGAAGAGTATTTTTTTGTATTTAATCCATTTTAGAATACTTCCCGAATTCACTATATTTCTATGTGAAGAGGCTGTGTGATTATGTTCCCTTGTTGTAATTTTCCAGATCTGCTTTGCCTTGCTATTGTGCTAGGGTTTAATTCGTTGACAATGCCTCATTGGTTCTGTTGACTGAGCAAACAAAATAAGTATATTGAATCATCGCATGTGAGCCTTCTTTTGGCACCAGGTTTGTGGGAAATCTATGCACACTGTTTTGTATGATTTCACTTGAATACTCCACATGGATGCTGGCCCATATTGACTCCAATGCTTCCCACAGTTGTGTCAAGTTGGCTGGATGTCCTTTGGGTGGTAGACCATTCTTTATACACACAGGAACCTGTGAAAAACCCAGTAGCGTTGCAGTTCTTGACACAAACCGGTGCACCTGGCACCAAATGTACTACTATACCCTGTACAAAGGCACTTAAATATTTTGTCTTGCCCATTCATCCTCTGAATGGTACACATACACGATCCATGTCTCAATTGTCTCAAGGCTTAAAAATAATTATTATAACCTGTCTCCTCCTCTTCATCTACACTGATTGAAGTGGATTTAACAAGTGACATCAATAAAGGATCATAGCTTTCACTTGGATTCACCTGATCATTCCATGTCATGGAAAGAGCAGGTGTCCTTAATGTTTTGTATAATGTTGTAGATGTTTTCACAGGGACTAGCCTAGTAAGACCAACCTGTTAAGTAAGCTTAGAATTCCAGCCTCCAGACAGCCAAATGATATCAAGCACACGTTCTCTGCCAAACGATTCAACATTTAAATGGGATATCCTTTTAAGCTTGAAGTTGTTCACTTCTGACGAATCTAGGAACTGTCATCAAGCTAATACGCAGGAGTGTGTCCCTGTACTCCGAGTGGCATTGCTTTCAGGGAAACTTCCCTACGCTCCCCAATAACAACATGTCATTACAATATTATATCACCCAGCTAATATGTAACCTGGTCTCAGAGCATTTCATATTATTCTGTATGTAAATCCGAGACACTCCATTTAGTATGATATGTTATGTTTTGTATGGTATGTAATAACCTTAGCTTGCTGACTAACATTAGCTAGCTGACTAACGTTAGGGTTAGGGGCTAGGGTTAAGGTTAAGTTTAGGAGTTAGGTTAAATGGTTAAGGTTAAGGTTAGCTCACATGCCAAGTAGTTACAAAGTAGAAAAAAATTGTAAGTAGTTGCAAAGTAGCTAATTAGCAAAAATTCTAAATTTGTCCGTGATGATATTCAAACTCACAACCTTTGGGTTGCTAGACGTTTGCGTCATACCCCGACCATCAACCCCGACCAACCACCCTACTTTCGTTTTTGCCTTAAGTAACCATTTGTCTTATGTAACCATACCAAACTTAACATATCATACTAATTTCAGGATCCGTATTTACATTTCCTATGTTACGTCTAGTCTATGAGACCAGGCTGTAACATGACAGCCAAGCCTAAATGGCTTCATCATTAATGAATCGAAGGGGGTATCGCTCATCTAATTTCCCATCCCCCTTGGTACCCTACGTCTTCTGCCTCGGTGCCACATCGTCACAAAGACTCTTCTCTCTGCCCCCCGCTTCTCGCTTTGCCTCAGGGCTTTTTCTTCAGGACAGCTGGCTGTGGGAAGAGGACCATTCACTCCAAGCAGTGTCAGTCCCAACCCTACCTACCTCTTTCTGTGGGTCTCTCTCTGTGGGGAGAGGACTCTATGTTTCTGTGATTGTAGACACAGCCACAAGGTTCTTTGGAACATGAAAATGAAGTATTATCTCCCATCCAGTGGCTAGTTATGAGTTTGTTTCTCTTGCAGGCAGGATGGAGTGGTTTCTCATTGTTCTCTCTGTTTAGGCTATAAGGGAAAGAAATGCCAAATTTTGTCTGTCTGCATGGCTATGTGTGTTGGTAAACTGTATTTCTGTGATTTTCCATGTATGTTTGTGTTGTCTGAAATGCATATCCTTAACTGCTGTGCAGTGTGGGAGCTTTAGCTAACAATCATATCACCATTGTATAGTAGATATCTGCACTGCTCCAAACCCCAAACAATGAAGTTTCTCCAGTTGCACACAACAACAGAAATGTAAATGTGTTCATTTACATGGGTTACAGGATCTGCTTGTATATTTTTTAAAGGCTTCATGAATATCAGTTATTTTTGTGTTGTATTTATCAAGTTCTGTCTGTCAGGAAAAATTGACACGCAGCCACATAGCATAGAGGTTTGTCATTTTAGCATTTGAATAAACATGAGCGGATGTGAAATTCTCATAGCAAATCTTAAAAGCACAGTGTTTGTTTATGAGGAGAGAAAAAGAGGAAATGCAGATACAGAACTAGTGTTAACCCAGCTAGTGTTAACCCCGCCTGTTCGGGCGGTGCTCGGCCGTCATCGTAATCGGGCCTACTAGCCGCCACCGATCCCTTTTTCGTTTTTGGTTTGTTTTGTCTTATTAGTTGCACCTGTGTCTTTTGTGTTTGCTTGATGGGCTTCTTATTTAAATTTAGAATACCCGCCCTTGTTTTGTGCGGGATTATTATTCTTGTGTTACGTGTGTGTGTTATTAGGTGTGTTCGTGCTCTGGACCTGGTATCCTGTGTTTTGGGTTGGTCCATATTTCTCCCCGCCCTGTGTTGTGGGCAATTGCTTTTGGTGCCGTATTAAAGTGCACGTCTTCCTGTGGAACTCTCTGCTCTGCGCCTGATTCTTCCTCACACACCTAGTCCCTTGTGGCACATATTTTGGGTTCTGATTGGGTACGACAGTTGAACTCAGCTAATGAGGAATTTCTAAGTTATATTCTTCAAGAATCAATGGTTAAATGCAATTCATGTATATGTCAAAAAATGGATGTTGCAACTAAGGATTCTAGATTTAACGTTAGCATTTGTGTGAATCCAGAATATAAATATGCTTACATACTGTCTGTATCAGATTCAGCCCGTTTATCAATCTAGAATGGCCATGTGATCAATTCTGAACAATTATTTTCCTCTAGAATTTTGCCTGTGCTTAGCGCCATTCCGTTTATTTTTATCATAAAAACTCCCTTGCCGATTACAAGCATACCCATCACATGATGCAGCCACTACCATGCTTGAAAATATGAAGAATGGTACTCAGTGATGTGTTGAGTTGGATTTGCCCCAAACATAAAGCTTTGTATTCAAGACATAAAGTACATTTCTTTGCCTAATGTTTTGAATATTTACTTTTGTGCCTTATTGCAAACAGGATGGATGTTTTGGAATATTTTAATTCTGTACAGGCTTCCTTCTTTTCACTCTGTCATTTATTGTGGCGTAACTACAACGTTGTTGACATTTCTCAGTTTTCTCTAAACTTTATAACTGTTTTAATGTCACCATCGTCCTCATGGTGGAATCCCTGAGCGGTTTCCTTCATCTACGGCAACTGAATTAGGAAGGACGCCTGATTCTTTGTAGTTTGACTGGGTGTATTGACACACTATCCAATGTGTAATTAATAACTTCACCATGCTCAAAGGGATATTCAATGTCTGTTTTTTTTACTCATCTACCAATAGGTGCCCTTCTTTTTGAGGCATTGGAGATTCTCCCTTATATCTGAGGTTAAATCTGTGTTTGAAATTCACTGCTCAACTAAGGGACCTTGCAGATACAATGCCCCCTTGAACTTTGCGACCTTTTGCCACATTTCAGGCTTCAAACATAAAGATATAAAACTGTATTTTGTTGTGAAGAATCAACAAGTGGGACACAATCATGAAGTGGAATGACATTTATTGGATTTTTTTTTAAATCAAAAACTGAAAAATTGGGCGTGCAAAATGATTCAGCCCCTTTACTTTCAGTGCAGCAAACTCTCTCCAGAAGTTCAGTGAGGATCTCTGAATGATCCAATGTTGACCTAAATGACTAATGATGATAAATACAATCCACCTGTGTGTAATCAAGTCTCCCTATAAATGCACCTGCACTGTGATAGTCTCAGAGGTCCGTTAAAAGCGCAGAGAGCATCATGAAGAACAAGGAACACACCAGGCAGGTCCGAGATACTGTTGTGAAGAAGTTTAAAGCCGGATTTGGATACAAAAAGATTTCCCAAGCTTTAAACATCCCAAGGAGCACTGTGCAAGCGATAATATTGAAATGGAAGGAGTATCAGACCACTGCAAATCTACCAGACCTGGCCGTCCCTCTAAACTTTCAGCTCATACAAGGAGAAGACTGATCAGAGATGCAGCCAAGAGGCCCATGATCACTCTGGATGAACTGCAGAGATCTACAGCTGAGGTGGGAGACTCTGCCATAGGACAACAATCAGTCATATATTGCACAAATATGGCCTTTATGGAAGAGTGGCAAGAAGAAAGCCATTTCTTAAAGATATCCATAAAAAGTGTCGTTTAAAGTTTGCCACAAGCCACCTGGGAGACACACCAAACATGTGGAAGAAGGTGCTCTGGTCAGACGAAAACAAAATTGAACCTTTTGGCAACAATGCAAAACGTTATGTTTGGTGTAAAAGCAACTCAGCGCATCACCCTGAACACACCATCCCCACTGTCAAACATGGTGGTGGCAGCATCATGGTTTAGGCCTGCTTTTCTTCAGCAGGGACAGGGAAGATGGTTAAAATTGATGGGAAGATGGATGGAGCCAAATACAGGACCATTCTGGAAGAAAACCTGATGGAGTCTCCAAAAGACCTGAGACCTACAATGGAATGGTTCAAAAATAAACATATCCAGGTGTTAGAATGGCCAAGTCAAAGTCCAGACCTGAATCCAATCGAGAATCTGTGGAAAGAACTGAAAACTGCTGTTCACAAATGCTCTCCATCCAACCTCACTGAGCTCGAGCTGTTTTGCAAGGAATGGGAAAAAATGTCAGTCTCTCGATGTGCAAAACTGATAGAGACATACCCCAAGCGACTTACAGCTGTAATCGCAGCAAAAGGTGGCGCTACAAAGTATTAACTTAAGAGGGCTGAATAATTTTGCACGCCCAATTTTTCAGTTTTTGATTTGTTAAAAAAGTTTTAAATATCCAATAAATGTCATTCCACTTCATGATTGTGTCCCACTTGTTGATTCTTCACAAAAGAATACAGTTTTATATCTTTATGTTTGAAGCCTGAAATGTGGCAAAAGGTCGCAAAGTTCAAGGGGGCCGAATACTTTCGCAAGGCACTGTATGTGTGGGATACAGAGATGAGATGAAAGATCATGTTAAACACTATTATGTGACTTGTTTAGCACATGTTTACTCCTCAACGTATTTAGGCTTGCCATAACAAAGAGCAATACATACCTATTGACTCAAAACATTTGAATTTTTAATTAATTATATAAAATATCTAAAACATAATTCCACTTTGAGATTATGGAGTGTGGTGTTGTAATGAATTTCCTCCTCTTCTTCCGAAGAGGAGAGGCGAAACGGATCAGAGGACCAATGCGCGGGAAGTGTCCATGGTTCTCTTTAATACGTTAAGGTACACATGAACAACTGACTACAAAAACCAATAAATGTGAAAACTCAAAACAGTCCTATCTGGTGCAATCACAGAGACAGAAACAATCACCCACAAACACACAGTGAAACCCAGGCTACCTAAGTATGATTCTCAATCAGAGACAACTAATGACACCTGCCTCTGATTGAGAACCATACTAGGCTGAAACATAGAAATGCCCAAAACATAGAAAAACAAACATAGACTGCCCACCCAACTCACGCCCTGACCATACTAACTAAATACAAAACACAGGAAATAAAGGTCAGAACGTGACAGGTGTGTAGGCCAGTGACACACAATCTCAATTTAATCCATTTTAGATTCAGGTTGGAACACAACAAAATGTGGGAAAAAAATCAAGGGGTGTGAATAGTTTCTGAAGGCACTCTATGTGATCTTAGGGTGGAGATAGTTGCTAGTTTCTGAAGGCACTCTATGTGATCTTAGGGTGGAGATAGTTGCTAGTTTCTGAAGGCACTCTATGTGATCTTAGGGTGGAGATAGTTGCTAGTTTCTGAAGGCACTCTATGTGATCTTAGGGTGGAGATAGTTGCTAGTTTCTGAAGGCACTCTATGTGATCTTAGGGTGGAGATAGGTTTCTGTAGGCACTCTATGTGATCTTAGGGTGGAGATAGTTGCTAGTTTCTGAAGGCACTCTATGTGATCTTAGTTTCTGAAGGCACTCTATGTGATCTTAGGGTGGAGATAGTTGCTAGTTTCTGAAGGCACTCTATGTGATCTTAGGGTGGAGATAGTTGCTAGTTTCTGAAGGCACTCTATGTGATCTTAGGGTGGAGATAGTTGCTAGTTTCTGAAGGCACTCTATGTGATCTTAGGGTGGAGATAGTTGCTAGTTTCTGAAGGCACTCTATGTGATCTTAGGGTGGAGATAGTTGCTAGTTTCTGAAGGCACTCTATGTGATCTTAGGGTGGAGATAGTTGCTTTTTTCTGTGATTGCCGCCACAAGAAAGCCAACACATATCTCGTGAAAATGCTTAATGAGGAGTTCAAATCAAATGTTTGTTTTTGGTGACATCTTCAATCAATTTCATGGACTTCATTTGATATACAGAGGAAGGATAAAACATTGACATAATTCAAAAATAAATGTGCTATTTTCTCCTCTGATTTGATTCCAAACAAAACAGTCGATTTCCCAACACAGTCGATTTCCCAATGATTCAGTCGTAAGTAAAGATCACCCCATGATGTCTGAGTTTTTAGATAAACTGAAAGCTAACTTTGCAACAAGATTTTTTGAGCAGACGTGGTGTAGTTTGATATAGGGACCCATTCTCTACTGATGCAGGGGGAAAGAAACTTCTCTGCAAAGCTAGTCAACTGATATATGCCATGCATAAAAGGTTTCTATATGTAAAAAAAACTACAACAAGACAGAGAAAAGAACAAAATGATAAAGATATAGAAAATAGAACAGAATGTGATGCTGGTCAACTGTGATATGCCATGCATACAAGTTTCCTATGTGTTACTAAAAACAAAAGATGAAGCTATGTATATAAAATGAACAGGAAATTAGAAATGAATTAATGTGATGCAGGTCTACTGTGTTATACTAAACTCAGCAAAAAAAGAAACGTCCTCTCACTGTCAACTGTGTTTATTTTCAACAAACAAACAACTGAGACATAAACTGAACAAGTTCCACAGACATGTGACAAACAAAAAAAAGTAACAGTCAGTATCTGGTGTGGGAACCAGCTGCATAAAGTACTGCAGTGCATCTCCTCCTCATGGACTGCACCAGATTTGCCAGTTCTTGCTGTGAGATGTTACCCCACTCTTCCACCACGGGACCTGCAAGTTCCCGGACATTTCTGGGGGAAATGGCCCTAGTCCTCACCCCCCGATCAAACAGGTCCCAGACGTGCTCAATGGGATTGAGATCTGGGCTCTTCGCTGGCCCTGGCAGAACACTGACATTCCTGTCTTTCAGGAAATCACGCACAGAATGAGCAGTATGGCTGGTGGCATTGTCATGCCAGGATGAGCCTGCAGGAAGGGTACCACATGAGGGAGGAGGATGTCTTCCCTGTAATGCACAGCGTTGAGATTGAGCTTGTTGTCATTGCAGGCAGTCTGATAATGCTGTGACACACCGGCCCAGACCATGACGGACACTCCACCTCCAGAGTACAGGCCTCGGTGTAATGCTCATTCCTTCGATGATAAACACGAATCCGATCATCACCTCTGGTGAGACAAAACCACGACTCGTCAGTGAAGAGCACTTTTTGCCAGTCCTGTCTGGTCCAGCGACGGTGGGTTTGTGTCCATAGGCAACGTTGTTGCCGGTGAAGTCTGGGGAGGACCTGCCTTACAACAGGCCTACAAGCCCTCAGTCCAGCCTTTCTCAAGTCTATTGCAGACAGTCTGAGCACTGATGGAGGGTTGTGCGTTCCTGGTGTAACTTGGGCAGTTGTTGCCATCCTGTACCTGTCCCGCTGGTGTGCTGTTCAGATATACCGATCCTGTGCAGGTGTTGTTACACGTGGTCTGCCACTGCGAGGATGATCAGCTGTCCGTCCTGTCTCCCTGTAGCTCTGTCTTGTCTTAGACGTCTCATAGTACGGACATTGCAATTTATTGCCCTGGCCACATCTGCAGTCCTCATGCCTCCTTGCAGCTTTTTAAAATTTATTTTACCTTTATTTTACTAGGCAAGTCAGTTAAGAACAAATTCTTATTTTCAATGACAGCCTAGGAACAGTGGGTTAACTGCCTGTTCAGGGGCAGAACAACAGATTTGTACCTTGTCAGCTCGGGGATTCGAACTTGCAACCTTTCGGTTACTAGTCCAACGCTCTAACCACTAGGCTACCCTGCCACCCCTAAGGCACGTTCAAGCAGATGAGCAGGGACCCTGGGCATCTGTCTGTTGGTGTTTTTCAGAGTCAGTAGAAAGGCCTCTTTCGTGTCCTAAGTTTTCATAACTGTGACCTTAATTGCCTACCGTCTGTAAGCTGTTAGTGTCTTAACAACTGTTCCACGGGTGCATGTTCATTAATTGTTTATGGTTCATTGAACAAGCATGGGAAACATTGTTTAAACCCTTTATAATGAAGATCTGTGAAGTTATTTGGATTTTTCTGAATTATCTTTGAAAGACAGGGTCCTGAAAAAGGGACGTTTCTTTTTTTGCTGAGTTTATAAGTACAAATGTGTTCCATTATTCAAACAATTTGATGCACTGAATTAAAATGAACTTTTATCAACATTTAATTTGAATATGAGTGCTTTATAAGATTATAATTGTGTTTCTGTATTGTTTTTTATACCAGTCTTAGGAGTAATCTCATGTTGAAAATGTCTGGCCCACCTGTAAATAACCTTTTTCAAATCTGCCCCCTGTAAAAATATAGTTGAATACACACCACATATTTACACTGAACAAAAATGTTACGCAACATGTAAAGTGTTGGTCCCATGTTTCATGAGCTGAAATGAAAGATCCCATAAATTCAACATAGGCATAAAAGGTTTATTTCTCTCAAATTCTGTGCACACATTTTTTTCATCTCTCTTAGTGAGCATTTCTCCTTTACCAAGATAATCCATCCACTTGACAGGAGTGGCATATCAAGAAGCTGCTTAAACAGCATAATCATTACACAGGTGCACATTGTGCTGGGGACAATTAAAGGCTGCTAAAATGTACACTTTTGTAACAGAACACAATGCCACAGATATCTCAGGTTTTGAGGGAGCATGCAATTGGCATGCTAACTGTAGGAACGTCTACCAGAGCTGTTGCCAGAGAATTTAATGTTCATTTCTCTACCATAAGTCGACATACAATGTTGTTTTAAAGAATTTTGCAGTACGTCCAACCGGCTTCACAACCGCAGACTACTTGTATCCACGCCAGCCTAGGACCAAATCTGTCTTCTTTACTTGCGGGATTGTTTGAGACCAGTCACACAGACAGTTGATGAAACTGTGGGTTTGCACAATCATAGAACTTCTACAAAAACTGCCAGCGAAGCTCAGTGTCGTAACCGACTTCAGTGGGCAAATGCTCTCCTTCGATGGCCATTGTCACTCTGGAGAAGTGTGCTCTTCACAGATGAATCTCGGTTTCAACTGTACTGGGCAGATGGCAGACACCGTGTATGGCATCATGTGGGTGACGTCAACATTGTTAACAGAATGCGCCATGGTGGCGGTGGGATTATGGTATGGGCAACGAACACAATTACATTTTATTTATGGAAATTTGAATGTACAGAAATACCATGACTAGTTCCATAGGCCCATTGTGGTGCCATTCATCTGCGGCCATTACCTCATGTTTCAGCTTGATAATGCATATCCTCATGTCGCAAGGATCTGTACACAATTCCTGGAATATCCCAGTTCTTCCATGGTCTGCATACTCACAGGACATGTCACCCATTGATCATGTTTGGGATGCTCTGGGGGGGGGGGGGCTGCCTCTCCATGCCTTTTGGTGTATACCCAAGTATTTAAATCACTAAGACAGTCTAATAATTCATCCATGGAGCTAAAATCCTCTGGTGGCACAGAAATATAAAGTTGTATATCGTCTGCGTAGCAGTGAAATCAGTGCTGTGCTTTCTGATGATGCTGCCAAGGGATAACATACAGTATATAGACTGAATAATACTGGACTCAAAATCGAACCTTGAGGAAAGCCACATGTGATATGTATTTTCTATGTATTATATGTTCACCAAGGGTGCCAAAAAATGATTTACCGTTAAATATGTCCGAAACCAATTTAGAACTGGATCGGAGAGGCCAAACTACATCTCCAGTCTGTCCAGAAGGACATCATCGTCGACAGTGCCTAATGCAGCACTTAAATCCAAGAGTACAAGTACAGAGAGCTGTTTGGCATATGTGTTGGCTCTAAGATCCTTTACCACTTTAACCAAGGCTGTCTCTCTGCTATGGTGGGCATGAAAACCAGATTGGATGGTTGTCACTTAAAAAATAATTTATCTCTTTCGAAAACCAATTTCTCCAGAAGTCCATTCTTGGGAACAATTCATGAGAAATTGATTTTTAAACAGCTAAATCATTTTTTGAGATTGAACAAAAATTGCTGAGAGCTGAAGAATCTAGATTACTTTAATTTAGAAGGGGTATGACCATAACAGTTTCTAGTGCAGTGGGGAAGGTGCCTGTGAACAGGGAGTGATTAACAATAGTTTGCACTTATTCAGATATGCAGTTAACTGTTTTGAAGACAGTGGTGGGGATAGTATTGAGAAAATAAATCCATAGTGCCTTTGTGTGCTATGTTAAAGCACAAATCATCAACGTTCTCATCAGGTCTTGCTTGACTGATACCTAGCCTAATGTTGGTTATCTTATCTCTGAAATATGCTGCAAACCCATCATATTTAGATGTGGAGGAAAGTTTACATAGGTTTGGGGGGTAGTATTTATCAGGCAATCAATGGTAAAGAAGAGCCCTCTCTCATTATTCTGATTAGTAGTGATCAAGTTAGAAAAATGAGCCCATCTGGCATTTCTAATTGTCTTGTTATATATGCCAAGTTGCTCTCTCAGAATATCACAATGGACCTGGAACTTTGACTTTCTACACTTCCACTCTGCCTTTCTGCAATTTATTTTTAATTGATTAGTTTCCTCACTCATCCAAGGGACTCTACGTTTGGATGTGGCCTTTTACAACTTTACTGGAGCTATGGCATCAATGGTTGACCTTAATTTGCTATTAGTTATCAAATAAATCGCCACGATGAAGGCAGAATTGATGCTGTATTGTTCATATACTCAATAAAATGTGTAGCAACTTCAGAGGTGTCACGATCGTTATAAGGAATGGACCAAGGTGCAGCGTGGTAGGCGTACATTTTCCTTTAATAAATGAACACCGAACAAAAACAACACACTACCAAACGAAACATGACGCTACTGGTGTGCACACAGGCAACTAACTGCAGACAAGATCCCACAAATCACAATGGGGAAAATGGCTACCTAAATATGATCCCCAATCAGAGACAACGATAAACAGCTGTCTCTGATTGGGAACCATACCATACATAAACCATTAATCACCTAGATGATCCACCCTAGTCACCATCATGCCCCAACCAACATAGAGAATAAACAGCTCTCTATGGTCAGGGCGTGACAAGAGGTAAGATAGCATTTCTTAATAATGTGATATCCTGTGCTATGGGCAACAAGATAGTACAAAATACACAGTGGTGATCAGATAAAGCAACATCAACAATAGATGATATGTCACTAGAAAGTCCCTTGGTAATAACAGGGTACGGAGTATGGCCATGGTTATGGGTGGGCCCAGTAACATGTTGGATAAAGTACATAGAGCTCAAAAGATTCATAAATTCAATGACCTTTGAGTCAGTCTCTTTGTCAACATGAATATTATATCACCCAACACAATGATTTCATCATAGTTCTCAAGGAGTAGTAGCTGTAGTCTGGGGGAATGCTTTAAAAAGAGGGGCACTACAGTCTGATGACAGTCATGTTTCAGTGAGAAACATGCAATCAACTTTGCGCTCTGTAATGAGGTCTTTCATGAAAACGGTTTTACTAGTGATTGCTCTAACATTTAAAAGCAGCATATTCAATGAGTGTGGCCACTCTTCCCCTGGGGCATCTGCCTCGAGGTAACCAATGGAATAACAACCAAATTATTAATGTTACAACCATGTTTTCATATCTCCAATCTAACAGAATGGTAGGAGATGATAGTTTGTATAAACTCACTAGAGGTCGGAGTTAAAGGTGTCATGTATTGTCATATATTGTCATTTCTTGTCCCTGTGCTTTCTCTTCTCTTCATTTCCCCCTGCTGGTCGTATTAGGTTTCTTTCTCTCTCTCTATCCCTCTCTCTCTCTATCGTTCCGTTCCTGCTCCCATCTGTTCCTCATTCTCCTAACGACCTCGTTTACTCTCTCACACCTGTCCCCTATTTTGCCCTCTGATTAGGTCTCTATTTCTCTCTCGGTTTCTGCCTCTGTCCTTGTCGGATTCTTGTTTGCTGTGTCCTTGTTCCGTCCTGTCGTGTTTTGCCTTTTCATCAGATGCTGCGTGTGAGCAGGTGTCTCTGTCCGCTACAGCCCGCGCCTACCCGAAGGGACCTGCAGTCTGTTGCCGCTTATCCTGCAATTCTCCTCAACAACTAAAGAGGATTTATGTTTTCCCTGTTTGGACATTTACATTTACATTTAAGTCATTTAGCAGACGCTCTTATCCAGAGCGACTTACAAATTGGTGCATTCACCTTATGACATCCAGTGGAACAGTCACTTTACAATAGTGCATCTAAATCTTAAAGGGGGGGGTGAGAGGGATTACTTATCCTATCCTAGGTATTCCTTAAAGAGGTGGGGTTTCAGGTGTCTCCGGAAGGTGGTGATTGACTCCGCTGTCCTGGCGTCGTGAGGGAGTTTGTTCCACCATTGGGGGGCCAGAGCAGCGAACAGTTTTGACTGGGCTGAGCGGGAGCTGTACTTCCTCAGTGGTAGGGAGGCGAGCAGGCCAGAGGTGGATGAACACAGTGCCCTTGTTTGGGTGTAGGGCCTGATCAGAGCCTGGAGGTACTGAGGTGCCGTTCCCCTCACAGCTCCGTAGGCAAGCACCATGGTCTTGTAGCGGATGCAAGCTTCAACTGGAAGCCAGTGGAGAGAACGGAGGAGCGGGGTGACGTGAGAGAACTTGGGAAGGTTGAACACCAGACGGGCTGCGGCGTTCTGGATGAGTTGAAGGGGTTTAATGGCACAGGCAGGGAGCCCAGCCAACAGCGAGTTGCAGTAATCCAGACGGGAGATGACAAGTGCCTGGATTGGGACCTGCGCCGCTTCCTGTGTGAGGCAGGGTCGTACTCTGCGGATGTTGTAGAGCATGAACCTACAGGAACGGGCCACCGCCTTGATGTTGGTTGAGAACGACAGGGTGTTGTCCAGGATCACGCCAAGGTTCTTAGCGCTCTGGGAGGAGGACACAATGGAGTTGTCAACCGTGATGGCGAGATCATGGAACGGGCAGTCCTTCCCGGGAGGAAGAGCAGCTCCGTCTTGCCGAGGTTCAGCTTGAGGTGGTGATCCGTCATCCACACTGATATGTCTGCCAGACATGCAGAGATGCGATTCGCCACCTGGTCATCAGAAGGGGGAAAGGAGAAGATTAATTGTGTGTCGTCTGCATAGCAATGATAGGAGAGACCATGTGAGGTTATGACAGAGCCAAGTGACTTGGTGTATAGCGAGAATAGGAGAGGGCCTAGAACAGAGCCCTGGGGGACACCAGTGGTGAGAGCGCGTGGTGAGGAGACAGATTCTCGCCACGCCACCTGGTAGGAGCAACCTGTCAGGTAGGACGCAATCCAAGCGTGGGCCGCGCCGGAGATGCCCAACTCGGAGAGGGTGGAGAGGAGGATCTGATGGTTCACAGTATCGAAGGCAGCCGATAGATCTAGAAGGATGAGAGCAGAGGAGAGAGAGTTAGCTTTTAGTTAGCTTTTCATTTCCTGCAAAGGATTGAGGATTATGTTTTCTCTGTTTGGACTTTAATAAACTCAGTTTCTGTTAAGTCGCTTTTGGGTCCTCACTCACCTGCATAACAAAAGGAACATAAATGAGGTTACTCACAATAACCATAGTGCCATCTCTATAGTAGTTGATAAGCTTTCAAAGTCCTCTGTTGCTTATTCTGACAGGGAGAACTAGAGACCTACCAGACCCTGTCCATCAGTCTCTAAAACAGTTTGCGATGTTGCTGGAAATAATCCTGGAACCCCTGCAGTTAGGGTGAATTCCGTCTCTTTCAAAAAGTACTAGTTGCTCCCACAGCAAATCAAAGTTGTCACAAAAATAGACATTGCTGTTGTTGCAAAGTTTCTTTAGGTACTGGTTCAGGGCAAGGAGTCTGAAAAAACGTTCCGAATCCCTTCGGTAGCACGGGAGGAGGCCTGAGATAATTATTCTCTTTCCTGTGCTAGCGAGTGTGTTTAAACAGAAATAAAATCTGTATTCCCAGTCGTGTAAAATCCATAGATTAGTGCGTAATGAATGTATTTCAATTGACTGATTTCCTTATATGAACTGTAACTCAGTCAAATATTTGAAATTGTTCCTATGTTGCATTTATATGCAGTGTATATGCAGTGTATATTCTGGATTCTCACACATGCTCGCTCTAATATATCTATTTGTATTGTTATTTCTTGATTTCCTGTTTAGATGTTTTTATTATTTGTGTATTTGCGAGACATTTTACTGCACTGTTGGAGCTAGTTACATAAGCATTTTGGTACACCTGCTATAATACCTGCAAATCTGTGTACACGACCAATAAACGTTGATTAATAAAAAATAAAATAAAATACTGTATAAATGGACATGTGCAATGTACTGTATTTAAGTTGAAAACATTGTATGTTAAAAGCATTGTTTGTGTGTCCCTAACCATGCCCACAGACAAAGAGCTGAATGGTTCACCAATAAGGGCCTCGATGGGATTAGCAACAGTAACAAGGGCTATGAATGGATCAGTGGTTCACCAATCAGGGCCTTGAAGGGCATGGCAACAGTAACGAGGGATGGTGTGTAAAGAAACACTTTTTTTGTCTTCCGGAGGAAACATACTCAGAACATGGTTGCCATGATGTCCAAATACAAGATATTAATGTTCCTGAAATGTTTCATGGGAACGTTGAAAAAACATTTCTTGTCCAATGACATTTAAAACGTAGGATATTTTTATCGTGTTCCCAGCTTCTTCCGGGGACGTCCCTAAATACGTTTTGTGACGTTGATGAAATATTCTCCTATCCCCTTAAGAAAACTGGACACATGAATGTACCTGCAACGTCCCATGGAACGTATCTAAAACATGAATATCTTATATTCTGAGAATGTGGCAACCATGCGAGTGTAGCAAAATACTTGTGCTTCTAGTTCCAACA
The DNA here is from genome assembly GCF_021184085.1 of Oncorhynchus gorbuscha. Taxonomy (NCBI): domain Eukaryota; kingdom Metazoa; phylum Chordata; class Actinopteri; order Salmoniformes; family Salmonidae; genus Oncorhynchus; species Oncorhynchus gorbuscha. The sequence continues at coordinate 84,217,635 of NC_060174.1, forward strand.
ATGCAGTAATAACCAACGAGTAATCTAACCTAACAATTTCACAACAACTACCCTATACACACAAGTGTAAAGGGATAAAGAATATGTACATAAAAATATATGAATGAGTGATGGTACAGAACGACATAGGCAAGATGCAGTAGATGGTATTGAGTACAGTATATAGAGTGGGGCAAAAAATGATTTAGTCAGGCACCAATTGTGGAAGTTCTCCCACTTAAAAAGATGAGAGAGGCCTATCATTTTCATCATAGGTACACTTGACAGACAAAACTATGACAGACAAAATGAGGAAAGAAAATCCAGAAAATCAAATTTTTATGAATTTCTTTGCAAATTATGGTGGAAAAAAAGTATTTGGTCATCTACAAACAAGCAAGATTTCTGGCTCTCACAGACCTGTAACTTCTTCTTTAAGAGGCTCCTCTGTCCTCCACTCATTACCTGTATTAATGGCACCTGTTTTCAACTTGTTATCAGTATAAAAGTCACCTGTCCACAACCTCAAACAGTCACACTCCAAACTCCACTATGGCCAAGACCAAAGAGCTGTCAAAGGACACCAGACACAAAATTGTAGACCTGCACCAGGCTGGGAAGACTGAATCTGCAATAGGTAAGCTATGATGAAAAATACAGGCCTCTCATCTTTTTAAGTGGGAGAACTTGGTAAAATTGGTGGCTGACTAAATACTTTTTTGCCCCACTGTACATATGGGATGAGTAATGTAGGGTATGTAAACATATAAAAGTGGCATTGTTTAAAGTGGCTAGTGATACATGTACTACATAAAGCAAGATGCAGTAGATGGTATAGAGTGCAGTATATACATATGAGATGAGTAATCTAGGGTATGTAAACATTATATTAAGTGGCATAGTTTAAAGTGACTAGTGATACATTTATTACATCCAATTTTTAATTATTAAAGTGGCTAGAGATGAGTCAGTATGTTGGCAGCAGCCACAATGTTAGTGATGGCTGTTTAACAGTCTGATGGCCTTGAGATAGAAGCTGTTTTTCAGTCTCTCAGTCCAGCTTCGATTCACCTGTACTGACCTCGCCTTCTGGGTGATAGCGGGGTGAACAGGCAGTGGCTCGGGTGGTTGTTGTGATCTTTTGGCCTTCCTGTGACATCGGGTGGTGTAGGTGTCCTGGAGGGCGGATAGTTTGCCCCCGGTGATGCGTTGTGCAGACCTCACTACCCTCTGGAGAGCCTTACGGTTGTGTGCAGAGCAGTTGCCGTACCAGGCGGTGATACAGCCCGACAGGATGCTCTCGATTGTGAATCTGTAAAAGTTTGTGAGTGCTTTAGGTGACAAGCCGAGGTTGAAGAGGCGCTGCTCTGCCTTCTTCACCACGCTATCTGTGTGAGTGGACCAATTCAGTTTGTCCGTGCTGTGTACGCCGAGGAACTTAAAACTTACTACCCTCTCCACTACTGTCCTGTCGAAGTGGATAGGGGGGTGCTCCCTCAACTGTTTCCTGAAGTCCACAATCATCTCCTTTGTTTTGTTGACGTTGAGTGTGAGGTTATTTTCCTGACACCACACTCCGAGGGCCCTCACCTCCTCCCTGTAGGCCGTCTCGTCGTTGTTGGTAATCAAGCCTACCACTGTAGTGTCATCTGCAAACTTGATGATTGAGTTGGAGGCGTGCATGACCACGCAGTCATGGGTGAACAGGGAGTACAGGAGAGGGCTCAGAACAAACCCTTGTGGGACCCCAGTGTTGAGGATCAGCAGGGTGGAGATGTTGTTACCTACCCTCACCACCAGGAAGTTCAGTACCCAGTTGCACAGGGCGGGGTCGAGACCCAGGGTCTCAAGCTTGATTACGAGTTTGGAGGGTAATATGGTGTTAAATGCTGAGCTGTAGTCGATGAACAGCATTCTCACATAGGTATTCCTCTTGTCCAGATGGGTTAGTGCAGTGTGCAGTGTGGTTGCGATTGCGTCGTCTGTGGATCTATTGGGGCGGTAAGCAAATTGGAGTGGGTCTAGGGTGTCAGGTAGTGTGGAGATGATATTGACTAGTCTCTCAAAGCACTTCATGGTGACAGAAGTGAGTGCTATGGGGCGGTAGTCGTTTAGCTCAGTTACCTTTGCTTTCTTGGGAACAGGAACAATGGTGGCCTTCTTGAAGCATGTGGGAACAGCAGACTGGGATAAGGATAGATTTAATATGTCCATAAACACACCAGCCAGCTGGTCTGCGCATGCTCTGAGGACGCGGCTGGGTATGCCATCTGGGCCTGCAGCCTCACGAGGGTTAGCACATTTAAATGTTTTACTCACGTCAGCTGCAGTGAAGGAGAGTCCGCAGGTTTTGGTAGCGGGCCGTGTCAGTGGCACTGTATTGTCCTCAAAGCGAGCAAAGAAGTTGTTTAGTCTGTCTGGAAGCAAGACATCCTGGTCCCCGACGGGACTGGTTTTCTTTTTGTAATCCGTGATTGACTGTAGACCCTGCCACATACTTATTGTGTCTGAGCCGTTGAATTGCGACTCTACTTTGTCTCTATACTGACTCTCAGCTTGTTTGATTGCCTTGCGGAGGGAATAGCTACACTGTTTGTATTCGGTCATGTTTCCGGTCACCTTGCCCTGGTTAAAAGTAGTGGTTTGCGCTTCCAGTTTCACACGAATGCTGCCATCGGTTTCGTCAATGTTGTTGTTTGACGCAATGCGGAACATATCCCAATCCTGTTTTAGTCTCTGTCTATAGACAGGGAGCAAAAAAATTGAGTCGTGGTCAGCTTTTCCGAAAGGAGGGTGGGGGAGGGCCTTATATGCGTCACAGAAGTTATAATAACAATGGTCCAGGGTTTTACCAGCCCTGGTAGTACAATCGATATGCTGATATAATTTAGGAAGTCTTGTTTTCAGATTAGCCTTGTTAAAATCCCCAGCTACAACGAATGCAGCCTCCGGATATGTGGTTTCCAGTTTACATAGAGTCAAATAATGTTCGTTCATAATGTCTGCTTGGAGGGGAATATACGGCTGTGATTATAATCGAAGAGAATTCTCTTGGTAGATAATGCGGTCAACATTTGATTGTGGGGAATTCTAAATCAGGTGAACAGATGGACTTGAGTTCCTGTATGTTGTTATGATCACACCACATCTCGTTAACCCTCCCGCCCCTCTTCTTACCAGAAAGATGCTTGTTTCTGTTGGTGCGTTGCGTAAAGAAACCAGCTGGCTGCATCAACTCCGATAGCGTGTCTCGAGTGAGCCATGTTTCCGTGAAGCAAAGAACGTTACAGTCTCTGATGTCTCTCTGGAATGCTACCCTTGCTCGGATTTCATCAACCTTGTTGTCAAGAGACTGAACATTGGCGAGTAGTATGCTCGGGAGCGGTGCGCGATGTGCCCATCTCCGGGGCCTGAACAGAAGACCGCTTCGTCTGCCTCTTTTACGGCATCGTTGTTTTGGTTCGTCGGCTGGGATCCGATCCATTGTCCTGGGTGGTGGGCAAAACAGAGGATCCGCTTCGGGGTTGTACTCCTGGTCGTAATGATGGTGAGTTGACGTTGCTCTTATATCCAGTAGTTCCTCCCGACTGTATGTAGTAAAACCTAAGATTACCTGGGGTACCAATGCAAGAAATAACACGTAAAAAAACAAAAATACTGCATAGTTTCCTAGGAACGCGAAGCGAGGAGGTCATCTCTGTCGGCGCCGGAAGTATTCTCATAACCCTCAATAAACTGGACACTGGAATATTCTTGCAACGTTCCATTGAAACATGTCTAGATGATTAATGTTGACTATTCTGAGAACATTTGTAAAATGATGCCGGAGCAGAAGCCAGGCGTTTTACGTGCCCCCAACCGATTGTGTTTTTTTGTTTGTTTATCTGCGATGTTTGTAACTTATTTTTTACTTATTTTATACATAATGTTGCCTCTACCATCTCTTATGACCGAAAATAACTTCTAGACATCAGGACTTCGATTACTCACCACGGACTAGCAGAATCGATTTTCGTATTTCACTACTCTGACGAGCCCAAGGCGGAGGATATACGGCTCCCTCAGGAACAGGCCCCGACCCCTGTGATCTTGTTGAAGAGGAAGTGGAGAAAGAGGGGCCGGAGAGCGGGTTGCCTTCTGAGAATTCAAAGGCGATGAAATTAACCCCCGCTTCCCTCAATTCTGCTAGCAAACGTGCAATCGTTGGACAATAAAATCGACGAGTTACGTGGAAGATTAAACTACCAACGGGACATTAAAAACTGGAACATCTTATGCTTCATGGAGTCGTGGCTGGACAACGACAATATCAACATACAGCTGGCTGGTTATACGATGTACCGGCAGGATAAAATGGCGGCGTCTGGTAAGACAAGGAGCGGTGCACTATGTACTTTTGTAAATAACAGCTGGTGCACTATATCTAAGGAAGTCTCAAGCTATTGCTCGCCTGAGGTAATATTATGATAAGCTGTAGATGACACTACTTACCGAGAGAGTTCTCATCTGTATTCTTCGTAGCTGTTTACATACCACCTTAGTCAGAGATTGGCACTAAGATAGCATCGAATGAGCTGTATTTCACCATAAGCTCACCCAGAGGCGGCGCTCCTAGTAGCCGGGGACTTTAATGCAGGGAAACATGTGACTAATAAAGTTTGATTTGATTTGAACATGGTAACCACATTCTGGGTAAGTTATGTTTGATATTAAGGGAATGGTCTCTTGGAAATGTCCTTGCACATCACTGGAACATTCCTATGAACATTTTAGGCAGTGAGACTCCTAAGGGAATGTTCTCTAATGTTGTGGTAATGTTTGGTTTTAGCTGAGAAGCAGCAGATATTGGTCATCTTGGAGGGCAATGAAGCATTGGGTGGAGATGCTGTTTTTATCTAATAAAGGAATGGAAGGTTTCTTCTGGATCTGGATAAATTATTCAGTCATTACACACACACACACACACACATGTTAAATAACTCCCCAATGCATAGTATGATGACATCATCCCTCTTTAGCTCCTCTTCAATGGAAACCAATCAAAGTCAGCGTGCTCCAAATTCGTTGTCCTCCTAACGATAGGAACATAGTTACAAAAGCCTTTATGTAAGCCCCTCTTTAGAGAAATAGAGAAAGGAGGCTAACAGTGGATTGACAGATCTGAGCTGAGCTCAGGGAAGACAACGGGTGGCAGGGAAGAAAGAGTAGAGGGTTTTGACTCAGCATTCATTTCAAGCATCACAAAGAAAGAGGGTGACAGACGGGGAGAAGTAAGGAGGGCGCAGGAGAGGGATGACGGAAATGTATTGGGCTCATGTGATGGCCCGCTAAATGGCTATAGAGGAGGGAGAGACAGAGGCAGCTAATGAATTACATCAACACATTTTACACATCTGCTGCTGTGCTGTGGCTATATTTTCCCTCCATTTAATTAGGGATACTGAGGCTTTCCCATAATGAAACTATTCTACAGTTAATGCGGATACAAAATTATTATGACGATGTTGTCACACCCTGACCATAGTTTGTTTTGTATGTTTCTATGTTTTGTTTGGTCAAGGTGTGATCTGAGTGGGCAATCTATGTTACATGTCTAGTTTGTCTATTTCTATGTTTGGCCTGATATGGTTCTCAAACAGAGGCAGGTGTTAGTCATTGTCTCTGATTGGGAACCATATTTAGGTAGCCTGTTTGGTGTTGGGTTTTTGTGGGTGATTGTTCCTGTCTCTGTTTGTTGCACCAGATAGGGCTGTTTTGGTTTTCCACATTTGTTTTGTATCATGTTTAGTTGTCTTATTAAAAAACATGAACTTCAACCATGCTGTGTTTTGGTCCGCCTCTCCTTCAACTCAAGAAAACCGTTACAGATGTAGGTGCTCTACTGTAGGTGAGTTTACCAATACTGGCATAGCTGGTAGATAGGAGTAAATGTTGCATGATGTTATGTAAGGCTATATTTTTCAGCACTATTTACAGAATTAGATTTTTTTTTCGTCACTCGGTGCCGACTCTAGCATGCTTTAACCTTTAACTGCGCTGCTATTTTTGGTTCAGTCTCTGATGCTCGTTGTAGTGTTTTTATCAAGGCTTTGATTTCAGTTTCAAACTCAAAGTAGACAGCCTCGGCCCTAAACCCTCAGCCCTTGAATGACGTTTTACATCATCACATCCGAGTGTACCTTAAATGTCCCTTTCCCAAGCAAGGGAGAGTGATGATCGAAGACGCTTGGTGAAAATTTTGAAGTTGAGCTTAAAAACAACCAACCTAAAGCTTTTAATGTGCCTAGTAAGCTAGTGAATCTGGTTAGCACTTCTGTCAGGTAACTAGCTATAGTTACCCATAGCTGGCTAGCTAGTTTTATAGTTTGGTCATTTATTCCAATAAATTAGACTTACAAAAAATGTATTTATGAATCTATCTATGTTTTATAGGCTCATCACTACGAGACTAAGCCAATTTGCCAACGCTAAAATCAATGTCTATACAAATTTTTAGCAAGCCCGCTTCATACTTCTCTTACTTTTTTTAACACGTTTTTACAATTTGCCTTAAATTGTTGGTCATAAAATCAAATCAAATTCTATTTTTCACATGCGCCAAATACAACCTTACTGTGAAATGCTTACTTTACAAGCCCTTAACCAACAATGCAGTTCAAGAAATACAGTTAATACAATATTTACTAAATAAACTAAAGTAAAACAAATCTAATCAATCAAAAAGTAACACAATAAATGTACAGATCAATAACAAGGTTATATACAGGGGGTACCGGTATCGCGTCAATGTGCGGGGCTACAGGTTAGTCGAGAATTTGTAAAGTGACTATGCATAGATAATAAACAGCGAGTAGCAGCTGTGTAAAAACAAAGGGGAGGGGTTAATGTAAAGAGTCAGTGTGGCCATTTGATTAGTTTAGTTGTTCAGCAGTCTTATGGCTTGGGGGTAGAATATGTTTAGGAGGCTTTTGGTCCTAGACTTCGCGCTATGGTACCGCTTGCCGTGCGGTAGCAGAGAGAACAGTCTATGACTAGGGTGGTTGGAGATTTTGATTTTTTTTCTTCTGACACCGCCTGGTATAGAGGTCCTGGATGGCAAGAAGCTGGGTCCCAGTGATGTACTGGGCAGTACGCACTACCCTCTGTAGAGCCGTGCGGTCGGAGACCGAGCAGTTGCCATACCAGGTGGTGATGCAGCCACGCAGGATGCTCTTGATAGTGCAGCTATGTAACTTTTTCAGGATTTGAGGACCCATGCCAAATCTTTTCAGTCTCCTGATGGGGAATAGGTGTTGTCGTGCCCTCTTCACGGCTGTCTTGGTGTGTTTGGACCATGATGGTTTGTTTGTGATGTGGAAACCAAGGAAATTGGAAGCTCTCTGCCTGCTCCCCTGCAGCCCCGTTGATGGAATGGGTGCATGCTCGACCCTCCTTTTCCTGTAGTCCACAATCATCTCCTTTGTCTTGATCACTTTGAGGGAGATGATGTTTTCCTGGCACCAAACTGCCAGTTCTCTGACCACCTCCCTATAGGCTGTCTCATCGTTGTCAGTGATCAGGCCTACCACTGTTGTCGTCAATAAACTTAATGATGGTGTGGAGTTGTGCTTTGCCATGCAGTCATGGGTGAACAGGGAGTACAGGAGGGTCTATGGATGCACTCTTCACCATCTGGCAGTCCTACAGACGAATCTGGGTTTGGTGGATGGCAAGAGACGTTACCTGCCCCAATGCATAGTGCCATGTGTAAGGTTTGGTGGAGGAGGAATAATGGTCTGGGGATGTTTTTCATGGTTTGGGCTAGGCCCCTTAGTTCCAGTGACTGAAATCTTAACGCTACAGCATACAATGACATTCTAGAAGATACTGTGCTACCAAATTTGTGGCAACAGTTTGGGGCTCCGTTCAACTGTTTCCCCTTTCTGTTTCAGCATGACAATGCCCCTGTGCACAAAGCGAAGTCCATACAGAAATGGTTTGTCAAGATCGGTGTGGAAGAAATTGACTGGCCTGCACAGAACCCTGACTCCAACCCCATCGAACACCTTTGGGATGATTTGGAACACAGGCTGCGAGCCAGGCCTAATCGCCCAACATCAGTGCCCGACCACACTATTTCACTTGTGGTTGAATTAGTGAGTCCCCGCAGCAATGTCTAGTGGAAAGCTTTACCAGAAGAGTGGAGTTTATAGCAGCAAAGGGGGGGACCAACTCCATATTAATGGACATGATTTTCGACGAGCAGGTGTCCACATACCTTTGGTCATGTAGTGTATCATACTAAATTGATTTCTCAGATTTATGTAAAGAATAATACAAAATGCTCTGAGATCAGGTTGGTCGTGGAAAACTTGGGAAACATTCTACACTGAACAAAGATATAAATGCTAAATTGTGAATTGTGTGCAGACCCTTGCTACATGGGGCCATGCATTATCATGCTGAAACATAAGGTGTTGACAGCGGATTAATGGCACGATAATGGGCCTCAGGAGCATGTCACTGTATCTTGGTGCATTCAAATTGCCATCGATAAAATGCAATTGTGTTCATTGTCCTTAGTTTATTCCTGCCCATACCATAACCCCACCACCACCATGGGTTATTCTGTTCACAACATTGACATCAGCAAACAGCTTGCCCCCACAATACCATACACACTGTCTGCCATCTGCCGAGTACAGTTGAAACCGTGATTCTTCCATGAAGAGCACACTTCTCCAGCGTGCCAGTGGCCATCGAAGGTGAGCATTTGCCCACTGCAGTTAGTTACGATGCCGAAAGGCAGTCAGGTTAAGACCCTGATGAGGATGACGAGCATGCAGATGATCTTCCCTGAGACTGTTTCTGACATTTTGTACAGAAATTATTTGGTTGTGCAAACCCACAATTTCATCAGCTGTCCAGGTGGCTAGTATCAGATGATCCCGCAGATGAAGAAGCTGGCTGTGGATGTCCTGGGCTAGTGCGGTTACACGTGATCTGCAGTTGTGAGGCCGGTTGGACATACTGCCAAATTCTTTCAAATTACGTTTGAGTCCGCTTATGGTAGAGAAATGCACATTAAATTATCTGGCAACAGCTCTGGTAGACATTCCTGTGGTCTGCATGCCAATTGCACACTCAAAGACATCTGTGGTGTTGTGTGACAAAACTGTATATTTTAGAGTGGCCTTTTATTGTCCCCAGCACAAGGTGCACTTTTGTAATGATTGTGCTGTTTAATCAGCTTCTTGATATGCCACACCTGTCAGGTGGATGGGATTATCTTGGTAAGGGAGAAATGCTCACTAACAGGAATCCAAACAAATTTGTGCACAAAATGTGAGGAATGTTTTTTGTGCAGATGGAACATTTCTGGGATCTTTAATTTCAGCTCATGAAACATGGGACCAACACTTTACATGTTGCGTTTTATATTTTTGTTCAGTGTACAAAAGAACATTGAAAAGTGGTGGTTGGTTTTGGTGGTTTTGATAGATTGACCTCACACAATCAAACACAAAACAGCCCCAACACATGGGACTAAAGATAAACAACATGTTTTCTTAATCTTTCCATCGTTTGCATTGCAGCAAAGCAGCTGAGGACAGACTAAAAATGGTGAATTATTGCTCGTGATCCTTAGATTGACGATTGAAAAAGTGTACACCTGACATAGGATATATTGGGTTTCTGAATCCTTCACATCTGAAGTCTTTGCTATATTGGATTTAGCCAAGAAGGTTTTCTAAGTTAGTTGGCCTTCAGAAGAACTAGGGAAACTCTTAAGACAAATCATTACTTTCAGTTTCAAAGGTTTCTTACATTTATTCTCTAATATTATTTATTATTTTTAATCTCCACTTAAAACTGTTAATGTAGTGCATTCAGAAAGTATTAAGACGACTTGACTTTTTCCACATGTTGTTACAATTCCAGCTTACTCTAAAATTGATTTTTTTAAAATCCTCATCAATCAACACACAATGACGAAGCGAAAAATAAAACATTTGAGCTAATACACTAAAAGTTTTAGAGCTCAGGTGCATCCGGTTTCCATTGATCATCCTTGAGATGTTTCTACAACTTGATTTGAGTCCACCTGTGGTAAATTGATTGGACACTTTTTTTTAAACCTTTATTTAACCAGGCAAGTCGGTTAAGAACAAATTCTTATTTTCAATGACAGCCTAGGAACAGTGGGTTAACTGCCTGTTCAGGGGCAGAATGACAGATTTGTACCTTGCCAGCTCAGGGGTTTGAACTTGCAACCTTCCGGTTGCTAGTCTACCGCTCTAACCACTAGGCTACCCTGCCGCCCCACAGTTGACAGTGCATGCCAGAGCAAAAACCAAGCCATGAGGTCAAAGGAATTGTCCGTAGAGCTCCGAGACAGGATTGTGTCGAGGCACAGATCTGATTTCTACAGCATTGAAGGTCCCCTAGAACACAGTGGCCTCCATTCTTAAATGGAAGATGTTTGGAACCACCAAGAGTCTTCATAGAGCTGGCTGCCCGGCCAAACTGAGCAATAAGGAGAGAAGGGCCTTGGTCAGGGTGGTAACCAAAAACCCCATGGTCACTCAGACAGAACTCCAGAGTTCCTCTGTGGAGGGGAGAACCTTCCAGAAGGATAACCATCCCTGCAGCACTCCACCAATCAGGCCTTTATGGTAGAGTTGCCAGATGGAAGCCACTCTCCAGTAGAAGGCACATGACGGTCCGCTTGGAGTTTGCCAAAAGGCAGCTAAAGGACTCTCAGACCATTAGAAACAAGATTATCTAGTCTGATGAAACCAAGATTCAACTCTTTGGCCTGAATGCCAAGCGTCACGTCTGGAGGAAACCTGGCACCATCCTTCCGGTGAAGCATGTTGGTGGCAGCATCTTGGTGTGGGGATGTTTTTCAGCAGCAGGGACTGAGAGACTAGTCGGGATCGACGGAAATATGAACGGAGCAAAGTACAGAAAGATCCTTGATGAAAACCTGCTCCAGAGAACTCCGGACCTCAGACGGGGGTGAAGGTTCACTTTCCAACCGGACAACGACCCTAATCACACAGCCAAGACAACGCAGGAGTGCCTTCGGGACAAGTCTCAATGTCCTTGAGTGGCCCAGCCAGAGCCTGGACTTGAAGCCGATCGAACATCTGACCTGAAAATAGCTGTGCTGCGACACTACCCATCCAACCTGACAGAGCTTGAGAGGATCTGAGAAGAATGGGAGAATCTCCCCAAATACAGGTGTGCCAAGCTTGTAGCGTCATAGCCAAGAAGACCCGAGGCTGTAATTGCTGCTAAAGGTGCTTCAACAAAACACTGAGTGCAGCTGAGCATTGAGCATTGAGCATGTATGTATGGCATGACAACGATAAGGATTTCTCTCCCTCTTTTGATGTCCCCCTACGCTTTCCCCACTAATCATTATTAATTGAATAGGCCATTGCCCAAGCCCTTCAAACAGGATTTTCTCTTGGCCTCACTCTCACAAGGTCTGCAGATTAAGTTCTTTTTTTTTTATTAGTCACATTTTCATGATATACGTGGAGTACGATAGCGCAACAAAATGCTGACTGCAGATTCACTTCCTAACAATGCAACAACAATAGAAAAGTAATTAGGTTTATAAAATAGTGCAAAAAAAAACGCTCAATGAATAAAAATAAATACAAATGTAGGAACAATATCATACCAGAAGGCACTCTGGTAGTTAGGCAGTAGACTGTGGAGTAAAACTGTAAATAAATAGTAATTGTGCAGTAACATGAGTAGGAGTCCAGTAGCAGCGGTCATAGTGTGTGTGCATGCATGTGAGCGGGAGTGTGTTTGTCTGTGTTCGAGCCTATGTGTGAATGCATGTGTGCAGGGTTAGGGAGTAACTGAATGCATGTAATTACTTACATGTAATCTGATAATAAAATAAAACATTTAATCAGTTACATTACCTGCAAAAATATCAGATTACAAATACTTTTGAAAAACTAGATGATTACTTGGATTCCTTGTGAAAAAATACATTATGACACCTTTCTGTTTTCAATTCAGCATTGAAAAAAGATGCAAGTTAAGTTTGTTTCACCTGAGCGAGTCTGACCACAAGTCAGAGAACACTATGATGACACACCAAATGTGTTTGATGGATCCATTGTCTTCTTTTAATGCCCCTTAAAGGGAAAGTAATCTGATTGCATTACTGTGTTTGGGTAATCCAAAAGTTACATTACTTTCTACAATTTTGGACAGGTAACTAGTAACTTTAATGGATTACATTTAGAAAGTAACCTACCTACCCTGCGTATGTGTTAAGGTGCAGGAAGTATGTGCAAGAGACTGTTGTGCCAGCGGTCAGTCCCCCAGTTCAGTAGTCTGATGGCTTGTGCATAAAAACGAAAAATCTCTAAATCTGGAGGTCCGGGACCCGATGCTCTAGTATCGTCTGCCAGATGATGGCGCAGTGAATAGGGGTGAGTGGAGTCCTTGTTGTTGCAGGCCATCCTCAAGCACCGCTTGGAGTAAATATTCTGTATGGTGGGGCAGGGTTGGGGAGTAACCTGTTATCTGATTACCAAACAACTGAAACTCTAATCAGTTACATTACCAGCAAAAATATTGTATTCAGATTACAGATACTTTTGAAAAACTAAATTACTTCTAGAATTACTTGTCAATTCAGAAAGGATGTTTGTAAAATAAAAAAAATTAAAAAAATTGACACCTTTCTGTATTCTCAAAGAAATTCAATTCAGCAATTAAAAAAAGTGCAGGTTTAAGTTTGTTCCACATGAGCGTGTCTGACCACAAGTCAGAGACCAGTATGATGACACCCCAAATGCATTTGATGGATTTTCCTGTCTTCTTCTAATGCCTCTTAAGGGACAGTAATCCAAAAGTAACAAAGTAATCAGATTACGTTACTGAGTTTGGGTAATCCAAAAGCAGTGGTGGAAATGGTACCCAATTGTCCTACTTGAGTAAAAGTAAAGGTACCTTAATAGAAAGTGACTAAAGTGAAAGTCACCCTGTAAAATCCTACTTGAGTAAAAGTCTAAACGTATTTGATTTTAAATATACTTAAGTATCACAAGTGAATGTAATTGCTAAAATATACTTAAGGATTAAGTATAAATTTAAAATTCCTTATATTAAGCAATACAGTTGAACCATTTGTTTTGTGTTTTTTTCAGATAGCCAGGAGCACATTCCAACACTCAGACATATTTACAAACAAAGCATGTGTTTAGTGAGTCCACCAGATCAGAGGCAGTAGGGATGACAAGGAACGGTCTCTTGATAAGTGTGTGAATTAGACCATTTTTTTCTTGCTAAGCATTCAAAATGTAACGAGTACTTTTGGGTGGCAGGGAAAATGTATGGAGTAAAAATGACAGAATTGTCTTTGGGAATGTAGTGAAGTAAAAGTTGTCACGAAATATAAATAGTAAAGTAGAGTACAAATACCCCAAGAAACTACTTAAGTAGTTTTACTTTTACTCATGTACTTTACACCGCTGTCCAAAGTTATGTTACTGACTACAATTTTGGCCAGGTAACTGTAACTGATTACATTTAGAAAGAAAACTACCCAACCCTGGTGGGGAACATGGCTCCAGTTATGTACTAGGCCATCTTCACCATCTGCTGAAGGGCCTTGCGGTTGTGAACAGAACAGTTTCGATGCCAGGTTGTGAGGCAGCCAATCAGGAAGCTCTCTATGGTGATGCGGTAGAATTTGGAGAGATCCCGGGGGGACATGCCAAATTTCTTCAGCCAACTGAGAAAGTAGAGGAGCTAATGTGCCTTCTTGACCAGGGTGGTGGTGTTGTCAGTCCATGTGAGGTTCTCGTGATGTGGACACAGAGGAACCAGAAACTGCTGACTCGTTCCACTGCAGTCCTGTCAATGTGGATCGGCGTGTCTTCTTTTCTGCTTCCTGAAGTCGACAATTAACTCCTTTTTTTTTGTTGCTGACATTGAGGGAGAGGTTGTTGTTCTGGCACCACACTGCCAGGTCTCTGACCTCCTCCCTGTAGGCTGACTTGTCGTTATCAGTGATCAGACCTACAGCCATGGTGTCGTCAGTGAAGTTGAGAGAAGTCTCATTTTGTATAAACAATGTGCTTTAAATATGGCCCAGGAGCTATGCTCACTGTGAAATGAATAGGGGAATGGAATAGGGGTACTACAGTTGAAGTCAGAAGTTTACATACACTTAGGTTGGAGTCATTAACTCGTTTTTCAACCACTCCACAAATGTCTTGTTAACAAACTAAAGTTTTGGCAAGTCGGGTAATACATCTATTTTGTGCATGACAGATCATTTTTCAAACAATTGTTTACGGACAGATTATTTCACTTATAATTCACCGTATCACAATCCAGTGGGTCAGAAGTTTACATACACTAAGTTGACTGTGCCTTGGAAAATTCCATGGCTTTAGAAGCTTCTGATAGGCTAATTGACATCATTTGAGTCAATTGGAGGTATACCTGTGGATGTATTTCAAGGCCTACCTTCAAACTCAATGCCTCTTTGCTTGAAATCATGGGAAAATCCAAAGAAATCAGCCAAGTCCTCAGAAAAACTGTTGTAGACTTCCACAAGTCTGGTTCATCCTTGGGAGCAATTTACAAATGCCTGAAGGTACCACGTTCATCTGTACAAACAATCGTACAGATGAATCGTAAGTATAAACACCATGGGACCACGCAGCCGTCATACCGCTCAGGAAGGAGACGTGTTCTGTCTCCAAGAGATTAACGTACTTTGGTGAGAAAAGTGCAAATCATTCCCAGAACAGCAAAGGACCTTGTGAAGATGCAGGAGGAAACATGTACAAAGGTACAGTAAAACGAGTCCTATATGGACATAACCTGAAAGGCCGCTCAGCAAGGAAGATGCCACTGCTCCAAAACTGCCATAAAACAGCCAGACTACGGTTTGCAACTGCACATTGGGACAAAGATAGTACTTTTTGGAGAAATGTCCTCTGGTCTGATGAAACAAAAATAGAACTGTTTGGCCATAATGACCATGGCTATGTTTGGAGGAAAAAGGGGGCGGCTTGCAAGCCGAAGAACACCATCCCAACTGTGAAGCATGGGGGTGGCAGCATCATGTTGTGGGTGTGCTTTGCTGCACTTCACAAAATGACATCATGAGGTAAGCAAAAGCTTGGTCGCAAATGGGTCTTCCAAATGGACAATGACCCCAAGCATACTTCCAAAGTTGTGGCAAAATGGCTTAAGGACAACAAAGTCAAGGTATTGGAGTGGCCATCACAAAGCCCTGACCTAAATCCCATAGAAAATGTGTGGGCCGAACTGAAAACTTGTGCGAGCAAGGAGGCATACAAACCTGACTCAGTTACACCAGCTCTGTCAGGAGGAATAGGCCAAAATTCACCCAACTTATTGTGGGAAACTTTGATAGGCTACCCAAAACAATTGACCCAAGTTAAACAATTTAAAGGCAATGCTACCAAATACTAATTGAGTGTATGTAAACTTCTGACCCACTGGGAATGTGATGAAAGTGATAAAAGCTGAAATAAATAATTCTCTCTATTATTCTGACATTTCACATTCTTAAAATAAAGTGGTGATCCTAACAGACCTAAAATAGGGAATTTATACTAGGATTAAATGTCAGGAATTGTGAAAAACTGAGTTGAAATGTATTCGTTTAAGGTGAATTTAAACTTCCGACTTCAACTGTATTTCACAAGTAAGAGCCAATGTAGTTGACTGGCAGTCCTGTTACCGATTCTTCTTCCCCACCTACAGACTAGCTGTGAGGTTACTGAGGTTCAGTGCAGGCAATGCCCACTGGGACTGTGTGTGGTGGTACAGGCCAGGCAATCAGACTAATATGTGATGTCTAGATTTGAACCAAACAGATGCTGTCTAACAGCATTCCCCCAGAGGCTTCAAGGTAATTACATTATATGTTCACTGTATAGTCTGGCTAGCCTATGACATAGTGTTGATGCTATGACATAGCATTTTACTGGAAGCTCTACACCTGTTGTATTCGGCGCATGTGACAAATACAATTTGATTTGAACTACATACAAACTACATTGATTTTGGTCTACATACAATGTTTTGTCGTTTCCTATCCACTTTGTTAATGCATAGCAGCTAATATATATTATAATTGATCCTTGTGTCAAATGCATGTTAACACTATTTGAAAATCATAGCATGTCAATCAGAAATGAGAAGGTATAACCAAAATGGGCTCACTGGTAATGTTGTTAAGCTTCCTGGCGCCACACTTCTTCATTTAAAGAGGCAATCTGCTATGGCTAAATACGTTGTTGGACGAAATTAATATTCACAAATGTTTTAAGAATAGAGAGTAACTTCAGCCTCATGTAAACAAACACTGTATTGCCTCAAACATGGTTAAAACTATCATTTGGTCTCATGGATGGTCAGTCTTTGTGTTTTTGAATTTGAGAGTGGTTAAATTTCTCTAGCCCCATCGCTCAGCTATTTACCAAATCAGTGGCGGGTAGACGCTTTGTTATTGTTTGAACTGCAGATTTCCCCTTTAAATAAGAACCTAAAATGCATCTTAGTAGATTCCATAATTGTATTCCATTCTTTCATGCTCTACCAACAGTTGTGTGATATGGTCATTTTCTTCTGAAAGGACTCTGCGGCATCAGGACAGCCAATATGGCATTCGACAAGACCTTAATTTATTTGATATCGATAATATCATCATCATCATTATTATTATTATATCACTTGCTATCTGTCGTACACCATCAATGTGAGATGTGTCTTCTGTGTCTCTCTGTGTCTACCACGCCACCCTGTCTGTCACACCAATTCCACCATTAAACCCCTCACACTACTCAGATTCTCTCTCCACTTTCCATTTATTATGCTCTCACTGGCCCTTTCATTCTCTATATATTGTTTTCTCACACAAACATGCATTGGCTCTTTCACTCACTCTTTAGCTGGTTTACTCTCTTTCACCCACCTCTCTTTTTGAGCCCATCTCCAAAAACGAGGTTCCGTCTCTTTCGCCAAGGTGTTTGTCAGTGTCCGTCATCCCCCTGTTCCATGCAGGGTAATGAGCTGGGCCTATAACTGTGAACTCAGACTCACCTTTCTCTCTCTCTTTCTCCCCGTAGCAGACAGACACACCACTGTCTCCCCCCTGAATGCCTGTCTGTGTTAGTCTCAGCCCACAGTGCTAGTAGCAAGTCTAGGGTGGACAGAGTTCTGGGACCAGGCTGAGGGTTGTTCCATGGGATTGGAGGTGAAGTTTCACTTCAGATGTGATTTCAGGGGAAAGGGTGCGTGTGTGCATGTATGCGTGCTTACGTGCATGCTTGTTGTTCTGTTTTCATGGAGGCGAGGCTGTCAACGTTATTTCCTGCATGGTCCATTTACCTATATGGAGTTGTTGTTGTTGTCACATCTGTTAGCAAAGCTACACGCTGAATTATCCGAGCCAGTTTAGCAACTGAAAGCTATTCTCTATAATAACTCCAACACTGCCCACACAGATGAACAGACCTTGCAATTATAAATGCACTGCATGAATTATTGTACAAAAAGAAAAATAAACATTAGGTAGCTTTACTCATGTTACTACCACTGATTCAAAACCCCAGCAGTTATTTTATTTGACCTCTTTTCAGTCGATTTCTTTGTAGAATAATGGCCTAGATCTAGAGATTACAGTAATTAATCCTCAATCCATTACTAAAGTCTATTGTGTGTTATTTAAGATGACATTAATGGCAGAGAGTCGGCCGTAAAACATGGCTGGTGTCACCTTACTGCTCTCACATTAATCATTAGTTCAAGCTTTGGCTGCAACTGAGTCATGTAAGAAGAATTAAAGGCTTTCCAAATGTCCCCATGGCTGCCACATTGCCACAGTCCCCTTTCTACACAGACTGCAGGAATACTTTACTCTGGGAGAGGTGGAGAAGACATGGTTGGCATTGCACTGAATAACAAGATATACAGACGGTACGTCAGCGAGTGAAATTTTGGTCGTTGTTTTTTTACTTTGTTTTTTTTAGCTGTCTTTCTTATCAATATTTGCTTCCAGACAGAAAGGAAACTAAATATATATAACCCCTTATTGAAGTCAGTTCAAAACGTCTTCACTATGGCCTGATAAGAGGAAAGTAATAAGAGAAAAGGAACAGCTAAGTCTCCATTAATTATTTCACGGAAGTGAAGGAGAATCCAAGAGATCAAACTCTCCGCCACAAGACAAATCCTGAACAAGGCAGATTTGAGTCTTGTCAAAAAGATGAGGGCTCTTAAGTTTTCAGATAGAGAGAAAGGGGAAGAGTTGAGATCAGGGACTACAATTGCAGCCTGTCCAATAAGCTCTTTCTCTGGCAACATGTGCAATGTGACGTGATGTTCATATTGACAAATAGCGTGCCTTGAAACACACTTTTTCATTAGCCAGTTTTCAAGGGCCATCACTGTCACATGGATGATGGTACATGCCATGTATGTGCCCATAATCTCCACAAACAAGGTCCATGCCATCATGTAGCGTGCCCATAATCTCCACAAACAAGGTCCATGCCATCATGTAGCGTGCCCATAATCTCCACAAACAAGGTCCATGCCATCATGTAGCGTGCCCATAATCTCCACAAACAAGGTCCATGCCATCATGTAGCGTGCCCATAATCTCCACAAACAAGGTCCATGCCATCATGTAGCGTGCCCATAATCTCCACAAACAAGGTCCATGCCATCATGTAGCGTGCCCATAATCTCCACAAACAAGGTCCATGCCATCATGTAGCGTGCCCATAATCTCCACAAACAAGGTCCATGCCATCATGTAGCGTGCCCATAATCTCCACAAACAAGGTCCATGCCATCATGTAGCGTGCCCATAATCTCCACAAACAAGGTCCATGCCATCATGTAGCGTGCCCATAATCTCCACAAACAAGGTCCATGCCATCATGTAGCGTGCCCATAATCTCCACAAACAAGGTCCATGCCATCATGTAGCGTGCCCATAATCTCCACAAACAAGGTCCATGCCATCATGTAGCGTGCCCATAATCTCCACAAACAAGGTCCATGCCATCATGTAGCGTGCCCATAATCTCCACAAACAAGGTCCCGTCTCCTCCACCAAGGTTTGTCACAGTATCATCCCCCTGTTGTCAAGTCTAAGAGGGTGCTGCACCTGTCTTACGGATAGTTCTTTGGCTTATCCGTTAGATAACCCTGACAGTAATGTCTTTAATTACTAAGGCTTCTCTGATTGTTATTCAGTGAAAGGTTTGAGAGAGCATACCTGGGAGAGATATTGCATCACCATACACACATACTGCCGACCTAATATGATAATACTGTAAATTCCATTTAGCAAATGCTTTTATCCCGAAGGAACTCAGTCATGCGTGCATAAATGTTACATAGGATGGCTATACCGGGAATCAAACCCACGACCTCTGGTGTTGTACGTGCCATGCTCTACTAACTGGGCCACACATACACACACACACACACACACACACATATACACACACACACACTTACTTACTTACATACTTACAGGAAGTTGTTTTTATTGAATTCAGCGCAGGGCCACCTGAGAGCTTCAGCGTACCCAGTCTGTCTACAGCTAATGATCCCACATCCTCAGTCCTCAAATTCACACTACTTTCACATGGCTTTTATGAACTATGTAACAGGATTCGATTGTTTCAGATCTCACATTCCCATCATGTCAGCATACATTATGTCAAACTGTTCAAACAAGGGGCATGTTTTTCAGGATCTTCTCCTCTGAACCCCATTTCTTTGGTCCTTACTCCTTGTGGAAATGAAGTACTTTCCAAAATCATCATCACATTCCCAGATAGACAATGTTTTCTCCCGTTAGCCAGGGGTGCAACTATCACTGGGGACGAGGGGACATGTCCCCCCCACATTCTGAAATCCCCCCCTTAGGACCATGCGGACGCCTCCGAGTGGTCGGATAGGCTGTTTGGAGTGTTTCATAATAATAATAATGCCCCCCCCCCACTTCTAAAACCACATTTTGCACCCCTGCCGTTAGCTGTGGATGGATGAGAAACTGACTGCCCAGAAAAGAGACACTCATTAAGGGCATACATTGGATTAAAGGACAATAAAATGGCTTTTGATTCACATACTTTGTGCCCTGTGACAGCCATATATAGCATAGAAAACACATCAAAGCCTAGGAGATATATTCAACAAATAGGGGAGTTGAATATGGATGTCTGCATTTTGAAGTGTCTACTGTCAAGGGCTGTGCTTCATAATGTTTTCTCCCTTGTCTCTGGAGGGTACCTGGGAGCTGACATCACTTGAAAGGATGTGTGGGTCTGGGAATGTTGGCTGTTCCCTGAGGCGGACACAGAACAACATACATACCCCAACCAGAAACCATGGATTACAGACAACACATGCACTGAGATAAAAGGTAGAGCTGCCGCTTTCAAGGAGCGGGACTCTAACCCAGAAGCTTACCAAAAATCCCACTATGCCCTCTGACGAACCATCAAACAGGCAAAGCGTCAAGACAGGACTACGATTGAATCGTACAACACCGGCTCCGACGCTCGTCGGATGTGGCAGGGCTTGCAAACTATTAAGGACTACAAGGGGAAGCACAGCCATGAGCTGCCCAGTGACACAAATTTACCAGACGAGCTAAATTACCTTTTTATATTCGCTTCAATGGCAAGTAACACTGAAGCATGCATGAGAGCATCAACTGTTTCCGGACGACTGTGTGATCACGCTCTCCGTAGCCGATGTGAGTAAGACCTTGAAGCAGGTCAACATTCACAAGGCCGCAGGGCCAGACGGATTACCAGGGTGTGTACTCCGAACATGCGCTGACCAACTGGCATTTTCAACCTGTCCCTGACTGAGTCTGTAATACCAACATGTTTCTAGCAGACCACCATAGTCCCTGTGCCAAAGAACACTAATGTAACCTGCCTAAATGACTACTGACCCATAGCACTCATGTCTGTAGCCATGAAGGGCTTTCAAAGGCTGGTCATGGCTGACATCAACACCATTATCCCAGAAACACTAGACCCACTCCAATTTGCATATACCGCACCAACAGATCCACAGATGATGCAATCTCTATTACACTCAACACTGTCCTTTCCCACTTGGACGAAAGGAACACCTATGTGAGAATGCTATTCATTGACTACAGCTCAGCGTTCAACGCCATAGTGCCCTCAAAGAGCATCACTAAGCTAAGGACCCTGGGACTAAACACCTCCCTCTGCAACTGCATTCTGGCCTTCCTGACGGGCCATCCCAAGGTGGTATGGGTAACAACACATCTGCCACGCTGATCCTCAACACGCGGGCCACTTAGGGGTGCGAGGTCAGTCCCCTCCTGTACTCCCTGTTCACTCATGACTGCATGGCCAGGCACGACTCCAACACCATCAAGTTTGCCGATGACACAACAGTGGTAAGCCTGATCACCAACAATGAGAGCCTATAGGGAGAAGGTCAGAGACCTGGCCGTGTGGTGTCAGGACAACTTCTCCTCCCTCAAAGTGATCAAGACAAAGGAGATGATTGTGGACTGCAGGAAAAGGAGGAACGAGCACCTCCCCATTCCAATCAACAGGGCTGCAGTGGAGCAGGTTGAGAGCTACAATTTCCTTGGTGTCCATATCACCAACAAATTATGATGGTCCAAACACACTAAGACAGTCGTGAAGAGGGCACGACAAAGCCTATTCCCTCTCAGGAGACTGAAAGCATTTGGGTCCTCAGATCCTCAAAAGGTTCTACAGCAGCACCATCAAGAGCGTCCTGACTGGTTGCATCACTGCCTGGTATGGCAACTTTTTCAGCCTCCGACCGCAAGGCACTTCAGAGGGTAGTGCGTACTGTACAGTACACCACTGGGGCCAAGCTTCCTGCCATCCAGAACCTCTATACCAGACAGTGTCAGAGGAAGGCCCTAACAATTGTCCAAGACTCCTGCCACTGCAATTGACTCTTTACCGGTACCACCTGAAAATAGCCTCTATCGTTATTTTACTGCAGCGGTTGATACATTTTTTTAATTGACACTTTTTTTTCTTAACTTCTTAAATCATTGTTATTTAAGGGCTTGTAAGTAAGCATTTCACTGTAAGGTGAATTGCTTGTATTCAGCGCATGTGACAAATACAATTTGATTTGATTTGAGAACACATTTGGCCACCATCAACTAGAGTGCAGTGGTGCGGCAAGACACTGAAAGGAATCAATCAGTTTTGGGGGGTATGGCCCTAGCCCTCACCCTCCTATCCAATAGGTCCCAGACGCGCTCAATAGGATTGAGAACCGGGCACTTCGCTGGTCATGGAAGAACACTGACATTCCTGACTTGCAGGAAATCAAGCAGTACCATAGGAGCAGTATGGCAGTAAGCGGGGTGGAGATGGGGGCGGCCCGTCAGGAATTCCAGGACCCAGTTGCACAGGGAGGGTCGAGACCCAGGGTCTCGAGTTTAATGACGAGTTTGGAGGGTACTATGGTGTTAAATGCTGAGCTGTAGTCAATGAACAGCCTTCTTACGTAGATATTCCTCTTGTCCAGATGGGTTAGGGCAGTGTGCAGTGTGATTGTGTGGTCTGTAGACCTATTGGGGCGGTAAGCAAATTGGAGTGGGTCTAGGGTGTCAGCTAGGGTGGAGGTGATATGATCCTTGACTATTCCCTCAAAGCACTTCGTGATGATGGAGGTGAGTGCTACGAGGCGATAGTCATTTACCTCAGTTACCTTAGCTTTCTTGGGAACTGGGCTCATAGTGTCGTGTTGGATATGCCCATTTTAAGAGATTGGTTGATGGATGAAGGTCTCAGAACGAGAGAGAAAGAAGACAGTCTGTACGGCAGAGATCTGGAGGAGTTCTCCCATAAGGGAGGCATGGTAACCCATCTGTCTTACTCAGTGTGCTGTTACAGTGAAGGGATACACTCTGGGGCCTGAGCAACAGAGTTGTCATATCTCCTAACTCGTGAATGCTCAAATAAAATTAAAGGACTATGATTAGGTGGGTGAGTGAAGTGCAAGTGAATCCGCAGGTAGGTGGGCTGACCCGAGGTCGGGTCTCTTTGACATCTTGGTGGGTGCTAATATACATGTTGCTCGTTGTGACGTGCACCTTTGCCAGGAAATGCTGCACCACTAATATGATTTGATAGCCATGTTAAATAGCATGACCTTTTAGAAGAGCAATAGTTTTTGGAGGCTGCCACTGTGCGTTTCCCCCTCCTCTGAAGCTGAACTTGAACACAACCAGCTTCCACACTTGCTGTTTTCAACAGAGTAATTATGATCTCAATTGAGTGGTGCAGTCATCTAAGACACTGCATCTCAGTGCTAGAAGTGTCACTACAAACCCTGGTTCGATTCCATGCTGTGTCAAACCTGGCCGTGAATGGGACTCTCATAGGTCGGTGCATGATTGGTCTTACATCATACGGGTTAGGGTAGGCCATCATTGTAAATAAGAATTTTGTTCTTAACTGACTTGCCTAGTTAAATAAAGGTTAAGAAAAACACAGTGGTGGAAAAGGTACCCAATTGTCATACTTGAGTAAAAGTAAAGATACCTTAATAGAAAATGACTCAAGTGAAAGTCATCCAGTAAAATCCTACTTGAGGAGAAGTATTTGGTTTTAAATATACTTAAGAATCAAAAGTAAATATAATTGCTCAAATATACTTAAGTATATACTTCAAATTTCTTATACTAAGCAAATCAGACTAATTTACAAACAAAGCTTTCGTGTTTAGTGAGTCTGCCAGATCAGAGTCAGCAGGGATGACCAGGGATGTTCTCTTGATAAGTGCATGAATTAGACCATTTTCCTGTTCTGCTAACCATTCAAAATGTAACTAGTACTTTTGGGTGTCAGGGAAAATGTATGGAGTAACACGTATATTATTTTCTTTAGGAATGTTGTGAAGTAAAAGTTGTCAGAAATATAAATAGTAAAGTAAAGTACATATACCCCAGAAAACTACTTAAGTAGTACATTAATGTTAAGTTACTTAAGTACTTAACACCTGTCATGACATTGCCCCCTCTGGGTACAGCGAGCACCATCCCCCGCTCTCTGCTTATACAACCAGACTGCTGTAGTCAGAGTGAGGTCGTAAATTCCTAGGGAAGACCCTGCCTCATGGCCACACAGTATAGAGAGAGAGAGAAGTTTCATAGAGAACAAAGGAATTTCTTCCACCTCACAGAACTTGAGGTCCGAACAACGTTTACTTTCCGGAGAAGGTATAAAAGATCAGTGAAGAATCCAGCTACGAACTGGTCCGTTTGTTACAACTTGGGGAAGCTTATATAATATATATATATAATTTGTATAATAGCCTCGGATATGAGGTTTACATCTAATTGTTGTATAAGCTGAATGAGTGAGGATGATACTGTTTGTAAAATTGTGTAATGTGATTTTGGACTGTTTAATGAGTTGAACTAAATCAGAGGATCACCCATGAGCCCAGTTAGGGTCAGGCATCCTGGAACAGCCCCTTTTCTGCAATTCCGAATAAAACCCAACTTTGAGAAATTCTCAGTAGACCATGTTTCTCTCCACACCGGGAGGACAAAGGTTGCAAGGCCATTGCTGAATCTTTTAACCATACTACATGGTTAAACTCTTAGACTATCGATACCGACAGAATAAGAACAAGTCTTTGATATTAATTACTAGTCTGGAGCTAGGAATTCAGTTTTATTGAACGCGAAGAACGACAACCCCCGAAACATCAATTCTACAACAACATGAATGAATGTCACTCTGAACTACCCACTATAACCACGACAGAGAGAGAGCCGGACAATTCTACAAAGGAAACTAACTTTTCAACAGTGATCAAGACAACACACTGAGTGTAAATACACTGCTCAAAAAAAATAAAGGGAACACTTAAACAACACAATGTAACTCCAAGTCAATCACACTTCTGTGAAATCAAACTGTCCACTTAGGAAGCAACACTGATTGACATTACATTTCACATGCTGTTGTGTAAATGGAATAGACAACAGGTGGAAATTATAGGCAATTAGCAAGACACCCCCAATAAAGGAGTGGTTCTGCAGGTGGTAACCACAGACTACTTCTCAGTTCCTATGCTTCCTGGCTGATGTTTTGGTCACTTTTGAATGCTGGCGGTGCTTTCACTCTAGTGGTAGCATGAGACTGAGTCTACAACCCACACAAGTGGCTCAGGTAGTGCAGCTCATCCAGGATGGCACATCAATGCGAGCTGTGGCAAGAAGGTTTGCTGTGTCTGTCAGCGTAGCGTCCAGAGAATGGAGGCGCTACCAGGAGACAGGCCAGTACATCAGGAGACGTGGAGGGGGCCGTAGGAGAGCAACAACCCAGCAGCAGGACCGCTACCTCCGCCTTTGTGCAAGGAGGATCAGGAGGAGCACTGCCAGAGCCCTGCAAAATGACCTCCAGCAGGCCACAAATGTGCATGTGTCTGCTCAAACGGTCCGAAACAGACTCCATGAGGGTGGTATAAGGGCCCGACGTCCGCAGGTGGGGGTTGTGCTTACAGCCCAACACCGTGCAGGACGTTTGGCATTTGCCAGAGGACACCAAGATTGGCAAATTCGCGACTGGCGCCCTGTGCTCTTCACAGATGAAAGCAGGTTCACACTGAGCACGTGACAGAGTCTGGAGACGCCGTGGAGAACGTTCTGATGCCTGCAACATCCTCCAGCATGACCAGTTTGGCGGTGGGTCAGTCATGGTGTGGGTTGGCATTTCTTTGGGGGGCCGCACAGCCCTCCATGTGTTCGCCAGAGGGCAGACTATCAGCATTCAGCATAGAGTTCAGCATAGAGTTCAGTGTGTCAAATCGGAGGGCCTGTTGTCCGGACCTCTGGCAGTCTCTATGGGGGTGACACACGGTTCAATTCTCGGGCCGACTCTCTTCTCTGTATACATCAATGATGTCGCTCTTGCTGCTGGTGACTCTCTGATCCACCTCTACGCAGACGACACCATTCTGTATACTTCTGGCCCTTCTTTGGACACTGTGTTAACTAACCTCCAGATGAGCTTCAATTCCATAACTCTCCTTCCGTGGCTTCCAACTGCTCTTAAACGCAAATAAAACTAAATGCATGCTTTTCAACCGATCATTGCCCGCCCATCCAGCATCACTACTCTGGACGGCTCTTGACTTAGAATACGTGGATAACTACAAATACCTAGGTGTCTGGCTAGACTGTAAACTCTCCTTCCAGACTCACATTAAGCATCTCCAATCAAAAATTAAATATAGAATCGGCTTCCTATTTCACAATAAAGCTTCCTTCACTCATGCTGCCAAACATACCCTCGTAAAACTGACCATCCTACCGATCCTAGACTTCGGCGATGTCATCTATAAAATAGCCTCCAACACTCTACTCAGCAAACTGGATGTAGTCTATCACAGTGTCATCCGTTTTGCCACCAAAGCCCCATACACTACTCACCACTGCGACCTGTACGCTCTCGTTGGCTGGCCCTCACTTCATACTCGTCGCCAACCCCACTGGCTACAGGTTATCTACAAGTTTCTGCTAGGTAAAGCCCCGCCCTATCTCAGCTTGCTGGTCACCATAGCAGCACCCACTCCTAGCACGTGCTCCAGCAGGTATATCTCACTGGTCACCCCCAAAGCCAATTCCTCCTTTGGTCGCCTTTCCTTCCAGTTCTCTGCTGCCACTGACTGGAACGAACTGTAAAAATCACTGAAGCTGGAGATTCCCATCTACCTCACTAGCTTCAAGAACCAGCTGTCAGAGCAGCTCACAGATCACTGCACCTGGTCATAGCCCATCGGTATACAGCCCATCTATCTACCTCATCCCCATACTGTATTTATTTATTTTGCTCCTTTTGCACCACAGTATCTCTACTTGCACATTCATCTTTTGCACATCTACCATTCCAGTGTTTAATTGCCATATTGTAATTACTTCGCCACCCTTATTTGACCTACTTTGACCTAATTTGCACTAACTGTATATATACTTTGTTTCCTTTTTTTCTACTGTATTATTTGACTGTATGATTTGTTCATTCCATGTGTAACTCTGTGTTGTTGTATGTGTCGAACTGCTATGCTTTATCTTGGCCAGGTCTCAGTTGCAAATGAGAACTTGTTCTCAACTAGCTTACCAGGTTAAATAAAGGTAAAATAAATAAGAAATCATTTCATGGTATTTTCATCCACATTGGATGAACCGTTTAGAAATTCCAACAGTTTTTGTACATAGTCCCCCCATTTCAGGGGGAAAAACATTGAGACAAATTCAGTAACAATGCCTTCAGAAATTATTCTTACCCCTTGACTTCTTCCACATTTTGTTGTGTTACAGCTTGAATTCAAAATGGATTCGATTTGTCCCACCCATCTACACACAATACCTTAAATGACAAAGTGAAAACATGTTCTAATATTTTTTTTTGTTGAAAATGAGAAATATCTCGTTTACATACAGTTGAAGTCGGAAGTTTACATACACCTTAGCCAAAAACATTTAAACTCAGTTTTTCAGAATTCTTAATCCTAGTAAAAGTTCCCTGTCTTAGGTCAGTTAGGATGACCACTTTATTTTAAGAATGTGAAAAGTCAGAATAATAGTAGAGAGAATTATTTCATCACATTCCCAGTGGGTCAGAAGTTTACATACACTCAAATAGTATTTGGTAGCATTGCCTTTAAATTGTTTAACTTGGGTCAAACGTTTCGGGTAGCCTTCCACAAGCCTCACACAATAAGTTGGTTGAATTTTGGCCCATTCCTCCTGACAGAGCTGGTGTAACTGAGTCAGGTGTGTAGGCCTCCTTGCTCGCACATGCTCTTTCAGTTCTGCCCACAAATCTTCTATAGGATTGAGGTCAGGGCTTTGTGATGACCACTCCTATAACTTGACTTTGTTGTCCTTAAAGCGATTTTGCCACAACTTTGGAAGTATGCTTGGGGTAATTGTCCATTTGGAAGATTTTTTTTTATTATTTTTTATTTCACCTTTATTTAACCAGGTAGGCTAGTTGAGAACAAGTTCTCATTTGCAACTGCGACCTGGCCAAGATAGAGCATAGCAGTGTGAACAGACAACACAGTTACACATGGAGTAAACAATTAACAAGTCAATAACACAGTAGGAGAAAAAAAGGGGAGTCTATATACATTGTGTGCAAAAGGCATGAGGAGGTAGGCGAATAATTACAATTTTTCAGATTAATACTGGAGTGATAAATTATCAGATGGTCATGTACAAGTAGAGATATTGGTGTGCAAAAGAGCAGAAAAGTAAATAAATAAAAACAGTATGGGGATGAGGTAGGTAAAAATGGGTGGGCTATTTACCGATAGACTATGTACAGCTGCAGCGATCGGTTAGCTGCTCAGATAGCAGATGTTTGAAGTTGGTGAGGGAGATAAAAGTCTCCAACTTCAGCGATTTTCTTTTTGTTGTTTTTTTGGGGGGGGGGTTTTGCAATTCGTTCCAGTCACAGGCAGCAGAGAACTTGAATGAAAGGCGGCCAAATTAGGTGTTGGCTTTAGGGATGATCAGTGAGATACACCTGCTGGAGCGCGTGCTACGGATGGGTGTTGCCATCGTGACCAGTGAACTGAGATAAGGCGGAGCTTTACCTAGCAAGGACTTGTAGATGACCTGGAGCCAGTGGGTCTGGCGACGAATATGTAGCGAGGGCCAGCCGACTAGAGCATACAAGTCGCAGTGGTGGGTGGTATAAGGTGCTTTAGTGACAAAACGGATGGCACTGTGATAAACTGCATCCAGTTTGCTGAGTAAAGTATTGGAAGCAATTTTGTAGATGACATCACCGAAGTCGAGGATCTGTAGTATAGTCAGTTTTACTAGGGTAAGTTTGGCGGCGTGAGTGAAGGAGGCTTTGTTGCGGAATAGAAAGCTGACTCTTGATTTGATTTTCGATTGTAGATGTTTGATATGAGTCTGGAAGGATACCGACAGAATAAGAACAAGTCTTTGATATTAATTACTAGTCTGGAGCTAGGAATTCAGTTTTATTGAACGCGAAGAACGACAACCCCCGAAACATCAATTCTACAACAACATGAATGAATGTCACTCTGAACTACCCACTATAACCACGACAGAGAGAGAGCCGGACAATTCTACAAAGGAAACTAACTTTTCAACAGTGATCAAGACAACACACTGAGTGTAAATACACTGCTCAAAAAAAATAAAGGGAACACTTAAACAACACAATGTAACTCCAAGTCAATCACACTTCTGTGAAATCAAACTGTCCACTTAGGAAGCAACACTGATTGACATTACATTTCACATGCTGTTGTGTAAATGGAATAGACAACAGGTGGAAATTATAGGCAATTAGCAAGACACCCCCAATAAAGGAGTGGTTCTGCAGGTGGTAACCACAGACTACTTCTCAGTTCCTATGCTTCCTGGCTGATGTTTTGGTCACTTTTGAATGCTGGCGGTGCTTTCACTCTAGTGGTAGCATGAGACTGAGTCTACAACCCACACAAGTGGCTCAGGTAGTGCAGCTCATCCAGGATGGCACATCAATGCGAGCTGTGGCAAGAAGGTTTGCTGTGTCTGTCAGCGTAGCGTCCAGAGAATGGAGGCGCTACCAGGAGACAGGCCAGTACATCAGGAGACGTGGAGGGGGCCGTAGGAGAGCAACAACCCAGCAGCAGGACCGCTACCTCCGCCTTTGTGCAAGGAGGATCAGGAGGAGCACTGCCAGAGCCCTGCAAAATGACCTCCAGCAGGCCACAAATGTGCATGTGTCTGCTCAAACGGTCCGAAACAGACTCCATGAGGGTGGTATAAGGGCCCGACGTCCGCAGGTGGGGGTTGTGCTTACAGCCCAACACCGTGCAGGACGTTTGGCATTTGCCAGAGGACACCAAGATTGGCAAATTCGCGACTGGCGCCCTGTGCTCTTCACAGATGAAAGCAGGTTCACACTGAGCACGTGACAGAGTCTGGAGACGCCGTGGAGAACGTTCTGATGCCTGCAACATCCTCCAGCATGACCAGTTTGGCGGTGGGTCAGTCATGGTGTGGGTTGGCATTTCTTTGGGGGGCCGCACAGCCCTCCATGTGTTCGCCAGAGGGCAGACTATCAGCATTCAGCATAGAGTTCAGCATAGAGTTCAGTGTGTCAAATCGGAGGGCCTGTTGTCCGGACCTCTGGCAGTCTCTATGGGGGTGACACACGGTTCAATTCTCGGGCCGACTCTCTTCTCTGTATACATCAATGATGTCGCTCTTGCTGCTGGTGACTCTCTGATCCACCTCTACGCAGACGACACCATTCTGTATACTTCTGGCCCTTCTTTGGACACTGTGTTAACTAACCTCCAGATGAGCTTCAATTCCATAACTCTCCTTCCGTGGCTTCCAACTGCTCTTAAACGCAAATAAAACTAAATGCATGCTTTTCAACCGATCATTGCCCGCCCATCCAGCATCACTACTCTGGACGGCTCTTGACTTAGAATACGTGGATAACTACAAATACCTAGGTGTCTGGCTAGACTGTAAACTCTCCTTCCAGACTCACATTAAGCATCTCCAATCAAAAATTAAATATAGAATCGGCTTCCTATTTCACAATAAAGCTTCCTTCACTCATGCTGCCAAACATACCCTCGTAAAACTGACCATCCTACCGATCCTAGACTTCGGCGATGTCATCTATAAAATAGCCTCCAACACTCTACTCAGCAAACTGGATGTAGTCTATCACAGTGTCATCCGTTTTGCCACCAAAGCCCCATACACTACTCACCACTGCGACCTGTACGCTCTCGTTGGCTGGCCCTCACTTCATACTCGTCGCCAACCCCACTGGCTACAGGTTATCTACAAGTTTCTGCTAGGTAAAGCCCCGCCCTATCTCAGCTTGCTGGTCACCATAGCAGCACCCACTCCTAGCACGTGCTCCAGCAGGTATATCTCACTGGTCACCCCCAAAGCCAATTCCTCCTTTGGTCGCCTTTCCTTCCAGTTCTCTGCTGCCACTGACTGGAACGAACTGTAAAAATCACTGAAGCTGGAGATTCCCATCTACCTCACTAGCTTCAAGAACCAGCTGTCAGAGCAGCTCACAGATCACTGCACCTGGTCATAGCCCATCGGTATACAGCCCATCTATCTACCTCATCCCCATACTGTATTTATTTATTTTGCTCCTTTTGCACCACAGTATCTCTACTTGCACATTCATCTTTTGCACATCTACCATTCCAGTGTTTAATTGCCATATTGTAATTACTTCGCCACCCTTATTTGACCTACTTTGACCTAATTTGCACTAACTGTATATATACTTTGTTTCCTTTTTTTCTACTGTATTATTTGACTGTATGATTTGTTCATTCCATGTGTAACTCTGTGTTGTTGTATGTGTCGAACTGCTATGCTTTATCTTGGCCAGGTCTCAGTTGCAAATGAGAACTTGTTCTCAACTAGCTTACCAGGTTAAATAAAGGTAAAATAAATAAGAAATCATTTCATGGTATTTTCATCCACATTGGATGAACCGTTTAGAAATTCCAACAGTTTTTGTACATAGTCCCCCCATTTCAGGGGGAAAAACATTGAGACAAATTCAGTAACAATGCCTTCAGAAATTATTCTTACCCCTTGACTTCTTCCACATTTTGTTGTGTTACAGCTTGAATTCAAAATGGATTCGATTTGTCCCACCCATCTACACACAATACCTTAAATGACAAAGTGAAAACATGTTCTAATATTTTTTTTTTGTTGAAAATGAGAAATATCTCGTTTACATACAGTTGAAGTCGGAAGTTTACATACACCTTAGCCAAAAACATTTAAACTCAGTTTTTCAGAATTCTTAATCCTAGTAAAAGTTCCCTGTCTTAGGTCAGTTAGGATGACCACTTTATTTTAAGAATGTGAAAAGTCAGAATAATAGTAGAGAGAATTATTTATTTCATCACATTCCCAGTGGGTCAGAAGTTTACATACACTCAAATAGTATTTGGTAGCATTGCCTTTAAATTGTTTAACTTGGGTCAAACGTTTAACTTGGGTCAAACGTTTCGGGTAGCCTTCCACAAGCCTCACACAATAAGTTGGTTGAATTTTGGCCCATTCCTCCTGACAGAGCTGGTGTAACTGAGTCAGGTGTGTAGGCCTCCTTGCTCGCACATGCTCTTTCAGTTCTGCCCACAAATCTTCTATAGGATTGAGGTCAGGGCTTTGTGATGACCACTCCTATAACTTGACTTTGTTGTCCTTAAAGCGATTTTGCCACAACTTTGGAAGTATGCTTGGGGTAATTGTCCATTTGGAAGATCCATTTTTATTATTTTTTTATTTCACCTTTATTTAACCAGGTAGGCTAGTTGAGAACAAGTTCTCATTTGCAACTGCGACCTGGACAAGATAGAGCATAGCAGTGTGAACAGACAACACAGAGTTACACATGGAGTAAACAATTAACAAGTCAATAACACAGTAGGAGAAAAAAAGGGGAGTCTATATACATTGTGTGCAAAAGGCATGAGGAGGTAGGCGAATAATTACAATTTTTCAGATTAATACTGGAGTGATAAATTATCAGATGGTCATGTACAAGTAGAGATATTGGTGTGCAAAAGAGCAGAAAAGTAAATAAATATAAAACAGTATGGGGATGAGGTAGGTAAAAATGGGTGGGCTATTTACCGATAGACTATGTACAGCTGCAGCGATCGGTTAGCTGCTCAGATAGCAGATGTTTGAAGTTGGTGAGGGAGATAAAAGTCTCCAACTTCAGCGATTTTCTTTTTTTTGTTGTTTTTTTGGGGGGGGGGTTTTGCAATTCGTTCCAGTCACAGGCAGCAGAGAACTTGAATGAAAGGCGGCCAAATTAGGTGTTGGCTTTAGGGATGATCAGTGAGATACACCTGCTGGAGCGCGTGCTACGGATGGGTGTTGCCATCGTGACCAGTGAACTGAGATAAGGCGGAGCTTTACCTAGCAAGGACTTGTAGATGACCTGGAGCCAGTGGGTCTGGCGACGAATATGTAGCGAGGGCCAGCCGACTAGAGCATACAAGTCGCAGTGGTGGGTGGTATAAGGTGCTTTAGTGACAAAACGGATGGCACTGTGATAAACTGCATCCAGTTTGCTGAGTAAAGTATTGGAAGCAATTTTGTAGATGACATCACCGAAGTCGAGGATCTGTAGTATAGTCAGTTTTACTAGGGTAAGTTTGGCGGCGTGAGTGAAGGAGGCTTTGTTGCGGAATAGAAAGCTGACTCTTGATTTGATTTTCGATTGTAGATGTTTGATATGAGTCTGGAAGGAGAGTTTACAGTCTAGCCAGACACCTAGGTACTTATAGATGTCCACATATTCAAGGTCGGAACCATCCAGGGTGGTGATGCTGGTCAGGCATGCGGGTGCAGGCAGCGAACGGTTGAAAAGCATGCATTTGGTTTTACTAGCATTTAAGAGCAGTTGGAGGCCATGGAAGGAGTGTTGTATGGCATTGAAGCTCGTTTGGAGGTTAGATAGCACAGTGTCCAAGGACGGGCCGGAAGTATATAGAATGGTGTCGTCTGCATAGAGGTGGATCAGGGAATCGCCCGCAGCAAGAGCAACATCATTGATATATACAGAGAAAAGAGTCAGCCCGAGGGTTGAACCCTGTGGCACCCCCATAGAGACTGCCAGAGGACCGCACAGCATGCCCTCCGATTTGACACACTGAACTCTTTGTCTGCAAAGTAATTGGTGAACCAGGCAAGGCAGTCATCCGAAAAACCGAGGCTACTGTGTCTGCCGATAAGAATATGGTGATTGACAGAGTCGAAAGCCTTGGCAAGGTCGATGAAGACGGCTGCACAGTACTGTCTTTTATCGATGATGGTTATGATATCGTTTAGTACCTTGAGCGTGGCTGAGGTGCACCCGTGACCGGATCGGAAACCAGATTGCACAGCGGAGAAGGTACGGTGGGATTCGAGATGGTCAGTCACCTGTTTGCATCCAAGCTTTAACTTCCTGACTGATGTCTTGAGATGTTGCT
The DNA here is from genome assembly GCF_021184085.1 of Oncorhynchus gorbuscha. Classification (NCBI taxonomy): domain Eukaryota; kingdom Metazoa; phylum Chordata; class Actinopteri; order Salmoniformes; family Salmonidae; genus Oncorhynchus; species Oncorhynchus gorbuscha. The sequence continues at coordinate 84,251,715 of NC_060174.1, forward strand.
TCAATATGTCCACATCATTTTCCTACCTCATGAAGCCATCTATTTTGTGAAGTGCACCAGACCCTACTGCAGCAAAGCACCCCCACAAAATGATGCTTCCACCCCTGTGCTTCACAGTTGGGATGGTATTTTTCGGCTTTCAAGCCCCCCCTTTTCCCTCCAAACATAACGATGGTCATTATGGCCAAACAGTTCTATTTTTGTTTCATCAGACCAGAGGACATTTCTCCAAAAAGTAGATTCATGTGCAGTTGCAAACCATAGTCTAGCTTTTTATGGCCTTTTAGGTTATGACGATATACTGTGGATATAGACACTTTAGTACCTGTTTCCTCCAGCATCTTCACAAGGTCCTTTGCTGTTGTTCTGGGATTCATTTGCACTTTTTGCACCAAAGTACGTTCATCTCTTGGAGACAGAACGTGTCTGTCATGTTTTGTCATATATTGTCTTGTCCTTGTGCTTTCCCTTCTGTTCGTTTCCCCCTGCTGGTCTTATTAGGTTCGTTCCCTCTTTCTATCCCTCTCTCTCCCCCTCCCTCTCTCTCTTCTCTCTATCGTTCCGTTCCTGCTCCCAGCTGTTCCTCATTCTCCTAACTCACTCATTTACTCTTTTCACACCTGTCCCCTATTTTGCCCTCTGATTAGAGCCCCTATTTCTCCTCTGTTTTCCGCTTCTGTCCTTGTCGGATGCTTGTATGATGTTCGCTGTTCTGTGTCCTGGTCTCGCCCTGTCGTGTTTTACCTTCTTCAGATGCTGCGTGTGAGCAGGTGTCTTAGTCTGCTACGGTCGGTGCCTTCCCGAAGCAACCTGCAGTCTATGGTCGAGTCTCCAGTCAGTCCTCGCTACTGACGAGTGGATTTCAGTTTTCCTGTTTTGTTTTCTCCTTGATATATCCAGGATTATTACTTTTGTCATATACTGGATTAAAGACTCTGTTTTCGTTAAGTCGCTTTTGGGTCCTCATTCACCAGCATAACAGAAGGATCCGACCAAGAATGGACCCAGCGACTATGGATTCTCTCTACTCTACTCTCGAGTTCCAGGGAGCGATGCTCGGCAGACACGAGCAGGAATTGTCTGCTGCTCGGCATGCCGTTGAGACCCTGGCCGCTCAGGTCTCCGACCTCTCAGGACAGTATCAGAGTCTTCGTCTCGTGCCACCAGCTACTTCCTGGTCTTCCGAGTCTCCGGAACCTAGGGTTAATAACCCACCATGTTACTCTGGGCAGCCCACTGAGTGCCGCTCCTTTCTCACCCAGTGTGATATTGTGTTCTCTCTCCAGCCCAACACATACTCAAGACAGAGAGCTCGGATTGCCTACGTCATATCACTCCTTACTGGTCGGGCTCGGCAGTGGGGCACAGCTATCTGGGAGGCAAGCGCTGAGTGTACTAACGATTATCTGAACTTTAAAGAGGAGATGATAAGGGTTTTTGATCGTTCTGTTTTTGGGAAAGAAGCTTCCTGGTCCCTGTCTTCCCTATGTCAAGGTAATCGATCCATAACGGATTACTCTATAGAGTTTCGCACTCTTGCTGCCTCCAGTAACTGGAACGAGCCGGCGTTGCTCGCTCGTTTTCTGGAGGGACTCCACGCTAAGGTTAAGGATGAGATTCTCTCTCGGGAGGTTCCATCCAGCGTGGATTCTTTGATTGAACTCGCTATTCGCATTGAACGACAGGTAGATCTTCGTCACCGAGCTCATAGAAGAGAGCTCGCGTTAACTGTGTCCCCTCTCTCCCCGACATTACCATCTTTCCCCACTGACTCAGGTGTTGAGCCCATGCAGCTGGGGGGTATTCGCATCTCGACTAAGGAGAGGGAACGGAGAATCACCAACCGCCTCTGTCTCTATTGCGGTTCCGCTGGTCATTTTGTCATTTCATGTCCAGTTAAAGGCCAGAGCTCATCAGTAAGCGGAGGGCGACTGATAAGCGCTACTAGACTGTCCTCTCCGTCAAGTACCTGTACTACCTTGCCGGTCCATCTACGCTGGACCGGATCGGCAGTTTCCTGCAGTGCATTAATAGACTCTGGGGCGGAGGGCTGTTTTATGGACGAAGCCTGGGCTCGGGAACATGACATTCCTCTCAGACTGTTAGGGGAGCCCACGGTCATGTTCGCCTTGGATGGTAGTCCTCTCCCCAGTATATTATGTGAAACACTACCTTTAACCCTCACAGTATCTGGTAACCATAGTGAGACCATTTCTTTTTTGATTTTTTGTTCACCTTTTACACCTGTTGTTTTGGGTCATCCCTGGCTAGTGTGTCATAATCCTTCTTTTGATTGGTCTAGTAATTCTATCCTTTCCTGGAACGTTTCTTGTCATGTGAAATGTTTAATGTCTGCTATTCCTCCTGTTTCTTCTGCTCCCTCTTCACAGGAGGAACCTGGTGATTTGACAGGAGTGCCGGAGGAATATCATGATCTGCGCACGGTCTTCAGTCGGTCCAGAACCAACTCCCTTCCTCCTCACCGGTCGTATGATTGTTGTTCTGATCTCCTCAAGAAGCGTTTTGCATCCGCTCCTATCCTTGTTGCACCTGACGTTACTAAACAGTTCATTGTCAAGGTAGACGCGTCGGGGATGGGCGTGGGAGCCATTCTGTCCCAGCGCTCCGATACTGACGATGGGGTCCACCCTTGCGCATATTTTTCTCATCGCCTGTCGCCGTCGGAACGTAACTATGATGTGGCTAACCGCGAACTGCTCGCCATCCGTTTAGCCCTAGGCGAATGGCGACAGTGGTTGGAGGGGGCGACCGTTCCTTTTGTCGTTTGGACTGACCTAAAGAACCTTGAGTACATCCGTTCTGCCAAACGACTCAATGCGCGTCATGCTCGTTGGGCGTTGTTTTTCGCTCGTTTCGAGTTCGTTATTTCTTATTGCCCGGGTACTAAGAACACCAAGCCTCATGCTTTATCCCGTCTCTTCAGTTCTTCTGTAGCGTCTACCGATCCCGAGGGGATTCTCCCTGAGGGGCGTGTTGTCGGGTTGAATGTCTGGGGAATTGAGAGACAGGTCAAGCAAGCACTCACTCACACTCCGTCGCCGCGCTTGTCCTAGTAACCTTCTTTTCGTTCCTGTCTCTACTCGTCTGGCTGTTCTTCAGTGGGCTCACTCTGCCAAGTTAGCTGGCCACCCCGGCGTTCGGGGTACGCTTGCTTCTATTCGCCAGCGGTTTTGGTGGCCTACTCAGGAGCGTGACACGCGCCGTTTCGTGGCTGCTTGTTCGGACTGCGCGCAGAATAAGTCTGGTAATTTTTTTTCTGCTCCTGGTCTTGCTGGGTCTCAGTCTGTCCACAGCCACCGCCTCTCTCCTGTTCCTGGTCTTAGTCTTGCTGTGTCTCAGTCTGTCCCTAGTTGTTACTCTCCTGGCCTGTTTGGTCCTGATTGCTCTAACGCTTAGAGTTCTCTACCCGTGTCTCATTTTTATAAGAGTAGTAGCCCTAGATTCCCTCTTCATCGTCTTCCGTTACGGTCCTGAGGAGAGGAGTTGGGTTCTTTCTCGGGACGTGCTGGACCGTTTGTTGAGCTATGATTTCCTCCGTTGCCGCCAGTGTTCCTCCTCGAGTGCGCCAGGAGGCGCTCGGTGAGTGGGGGGGTACTGTCATGTTTTGTCATATATTGTCTTGTCCTTGTGCTTTCCCTTCTGTTCGTTTCCCCCTGCTGGTCTTATTAGGTTCGTTCCCTCTTTCTATCCCTCTCTCTCCCCCTCCCTCTCTCTCTTCTCTCTATCGTTCCTGCTCCCAGCTGTTCCTCATTCTCCTAACTCACTCATTTACTCTTTTCACACCTGTCCCCTATTTTGCCCTCTGATTAGAGCCCCTATTTCTCCTCTGTTTTCCGCTTCTGTCCTTGTCGGATGCTTGTATGATGTTCGCTGTTCTAATAATAATAATAATAATAATAATAATAATATATGCCATTTAGCAGACGCTTTTATCCAAAGCGACTTACAGTCATGTGTGCATACATTCTACGTATGGGTGGTCCCGGGAATCGAACCCACTACCCTGGCGTTACAAGCGCCATGCTCTACCAACTGAGCTACAGAAGTTCTGTGTCCTGGTCTCGCCCTGTCGTGTTTTACCTTCTTCAGATGCTGCGTGTGAGCAGGTGTCTTAGTCTGCTACGGTCGGTGCCTTCCCGAAGCAACCTGCAGTCTATGGTCGAGTCTCCAGTCAGTCCTCGCTACTGACGAGTGGATTTCAGTTTTCCTGTTTTGTTTTCTCCTTGATATATCCAGGATTATTACTTTTGTCATATACTGGATTAAAGACTCTGTTTTCGTTAAGTCGCTTTTGGGTCCTCATTCACCAGCATAACAGTGTCTCCTTCCTGAGCCGTGGAGGTCTACAATTTTTTTTTGAGGTCTTGGCTGATTTCTTTTGATTTTCCCATGATGTCAAGCATAAAGGCACTGAGTTTGAAGGTAGGCCTTGAAATATACTAACAGGTTCACCTCCAATTAGCCTATCAGAAGCTGCTAAAGCCATGACATCATTTTCTGGAATTTTCCAAGCTGTTTAAAGTCAGTCAACTTAGTATATATAAACTTCTGACCCACTGCAATTGTGATACAGTGAAATAATCTGTCTGTAAACAATTGTTGGAAAAATGACTTATGTCATGCACAAAGTAGATGTCCTAACCGACTTGCCAAAACTATAGTTTGTTAACAAGAAATTTGTGGAGTAGTTGAAAAATGAGTTTTAATGACTCCAACCTAAGTGTATGTAAACTTCCGACTTCAACTGTAGGTATTCACACCCTGAGTCAATACTTTGTAGAAGCACCTTTGGCAGCGATTACAGCTGTGAGTCTTTCTGGGTAAGTCTCTAAGTGCTTTGGATTTCGCAACATCTGTCCATTATTCTTTTCAAAATACTTCAAGCACTGTCAAATTGGATGTTGATCATTGCTAAACAACGATGTTCTGGTCTTGCCTTAAATTTCCAAGCAGATTTAAGTTATATCTGTAACTCGGACACTCACTGTCTTCTTGCTAAGCAACTCCAGTGTAGATTTGGCCTTGTGTTTTAGGTTATTGTCCTGCTGAAAGATGAAGTCATCTCCCAGTTGCTGGTGGAAAGCAGGCTGAACCAAGTTTTCCTCTAATATTTTGCTTGTGCTTAGCTCCATTCTGTTTATTTGTTGTCCAGAAAAATTCCCCAATCCTTAACAATGGTAAGCATACCCATAACATAATCCAGCCACCACTATGCTTGGAAATATTGTGAGTGCAAGTCAGTAATGTGTTGTATTCTCCAAACATAACACTTTGTATTCAGGACAAAACATTTTTGCTTTTCCACATTTTGCTGTAATACTCTAAAGCCTGCTTGCAAACAGGATGCATGTTTTATAATATTTGTATTCTGTACAGGCTTCTTTCTTCTCACTCTGTCAATTAGGTTAGTATTGTGGAGTAACTGCAATGTTGTTGATCCATCCTCAGTTTTCACATATCACAGCCATTATACTCTGTACCGGTTTTAAAGTCACCATTGGCCTCATGGTGAAATCCCTGAGTGGTTTCTGGCATCTTTGTAGTGACTCGGTGTATTGATACACCATCCAAAGAGTAATTAATAACTTCACTGCTTTTTTCCCACTGCTTTTAACATTGGAAAACCTCCTTGGTCTTTGTGATTGAATCTGTGTTAGAAATTCACTGCTCGACTTAGAGACCTTACAGAGACCTTACAGATAATTGTATGTGTAGGGTACAGAGATGAGGTAGTCATATTAAATACTATTATTAAATACTACTACTATTATGCAACTTATTATGTGACTGGTTAAGCACATTTTTACTGCTTGACGTATTTAGGCTTGCCATAACAAATACTTATTGACTCAGGACAATTCAGCTTTTCATTTTTTATACATTTGTCAAAATGTTGAAAACCATATTTCCACTTTGACATAATGAGGTATTGTGTGTGTAGGTTATTGACAGACAAAAAAAATCATAATTGAATCTGTTTTAAATTCAGGCTGTAACACAACAAAATGTGGAAAAAGTCAAGGGGTGTGAATACGTTTTGAAGGCACTGTATATCAAATCAAGTAACATTGTATTTGTCACATGCGCCAAATAAAACAGTGAAATACTTACTTACACGGAACCCAAACCGGTTGCACGCGTGCGCCATCGTGCGCCATCGTGCGCCATCGTGTATACATTTATTTTGTTCCCCTACACCAAACGCGGCCAAATATCAAAACAAACTCTGAACCAATGACATTAATGACATTTTCGACAGGTCGAAAAGCATTAAACATTTATGGCAAAGTGACTATTCATAGATAATAAACTGAGAGTAGCAGCAGCAGAAAAATTGGTGGGGGAAGGGGGGGTGGAAATGTATTAGCTGTTCAGTATTATGGCTTGGGGGTAGAAGGTGTTAAGAAACCTTTTAGACCTAGCCTTGGTGCTCTGGTATCGCTTGACATGTGGTAGCACAGAGAACAGTCTATGACTAGGGTTGGCATTTTTTAGAGTCTTCCTCTGACACCGCCTGGTATAGAGGTCCTGGGTAGCAGGAAGCTTGCCCCAGTGATGTACTGGGCCGTACTCACTACCCTCTGTAGTGCCTTGCGGTCAGAGGCAGAGCAGTTGCTATACCAGGCGGTGATGCAACCTTTCGATGACGCAGTTGTAGAACGTTTTGAGGATTTGAGGACCCATGCCAAATCATTTCAGTCTCCTGAGAGGGAATAGGCATTGTCGTGCCATCTTCACGAATGTCTTGGAGTTTGGACCGTGGCAGTTCGTTGGTAATGTGCTCCACTACAGCCCCGTCGATGAGAACGAGGGCTTGTTCGGCCCTCCTTTTCCTGTAGTCCACAATCATCTCCTTTGTCTTGATCACGTTGAGGGAGAGGTTGTTATCCTGGCACTACACTGCCAGGTCTCTGACCTCCTCCCTATAGACTGTCTCCTCATTGTCAGTGATCAGGCCTAGCACTGTTGTTTCATTGGCAAACTTAATGATGATGGTGTTGGACTTGTGCTTGGCCATGCAGTCATGGATGAACAGGGAGTACAGGAGGGGAAAGAGCATGCACCCCTGGGGGGCCCCCGTGTTGAGGATCAGCGTGGCAGATGTGTTGTAGCCTACCCTTACAAACTGGGGGCAGCCCGCCAGGAAGACAGGATCCAGTTGCAGAGGGAGGTGTTTAGTCCCAGGGTCCTTAGCTTAGTGATGAGCTTTGAGGGCACTATGGTGTTGAGCTGTAGTCAATGAATAGCATTCTCACGTAGGTGTTCCTTTTTATTGCATCACCTGTGGATCTGTTGGGGCGGTCTGCAAATTGGAGTGGATCTAGGGTTTCTGGGATAATGGTGTTTGTCAGCCATGACCAGCCTTTGAAAGCACTTCATGACTACAGACGTGAGTGCTACGGGTCGGTAGCCATTTAGGCAGATTACCTTAGTCCCTGTACCCAGAGCACAATGGTGGTCTGCTTGAAACATATTGGTATTACAGACTTGGTCATGTGTGTATTAAAGTAGTCAAAAGATAAGTATTTGGTCCCATATTCATAACACGCAATGACTACATCAAGCGTGTGATCCTACAAATTTGTAGGATGCATTTGTTTTGGTTGTGTTTCAGATTATTTTGTGCTAAATAGAAATGAATGCTAAATAATGTATTGTGTCATTTTGGAGTCACTGGGGAGAAATGAGCCAATTGTAAACTGAGGATTATTATGTGACAGTTTGAGGGTTTTAACACCCCTACGATAAGTGCCATGGGATCTTTAATAACCTCAGATAGTCAGGACACCCGTTTAACGTCCCATCCGAAAGACGGCGCCCTACACAGGGCAGTGTCTCCAATCACAGCACTGGGGCATTGGGATATTTTTTTAGATGTGAGGAAAGAGTGCCTCCTACTGGCCCTCCAACACCACTTCCAGGAGCATCTGGTCTCCCATCCAGGAACTGACCAGGACCAACACTGCTTAGCTTCAGAAGCAAGCCAGCAGTGGTATGCAGGGTGGTATGCTGCTGGCAAATTCTGTCACGGTTGTCGTAAGAACGGGACCAAGGCACAGCGGCTGAGTACCACATATTTATTGCAAAGTGAAACTTAAAGAAAAATAATAAATCAATAAACGAACAACTAAACGTGACTACGTGGTGCACATGCACAAACATAAAACAATATCCCACAAACACAGGTGGGAGAAATATCTACTTAAATATGATCCCCAATTAGAGACAACTACTACCAGCTGCCTCTAATTGGGAATCATACACCAACATAGAACCTCTAGTCACTTCCTGACCTACTACACCATAGAGAAACAAGTGCTCTATATGGTCAGGGCGTGACACTTTTATTGTAAATAAGCATAGAATATGTTTCTAAACACTTCTACGTTCATGTGGATGCTACCATGATTACGTAGAGTCCTGACTGAATCGTGAATAATGATGAATGAGAAAGTTAGAGGCGTGCTATGAATATGGGACCAAATACTAAACTTTAATACATAAATTAATTTGTCCCAATACTTTTGGTCCACTTAAATGGGGGATTGTCAAAAAGTGCTGTCATTTTCTACACAGTTTACCCGATATGGATGAAAATACCCTAAATTTAAAGCTCAGTCTGCACTTTAACCCCATAGTCATTGTATCATTTCAAATCTGAAGTTCTGGAGTACAGAGCCAAAACAACACTAAATGTGTCACTGTCCTAATACTTTTGGAGCTCGCTCTACATTAATAACTTCAATGATTAATGCATGAATGGTTAAAGAGACACTGACGCAAAGGTATTTGCTGTGATTACAGGGACAGTCTGTTTCATAGGTTGACTAAGGTTCTAGTTTTTAATTTCTAATCATGGTACTGCCTATTTTTTTTAGTAGAGTTCAACCTAGTCTGTGGCCATGCATCTATGGGACCCAGGGTTGGAGAGAATATCCATGAAATATTAATAAACATAAATATAAATAAATATGAGGACGGGATCTGAAAGCAATGAATATAGGAACACAACTCCACCATTTCAGGTTTTTGTGTATTACCTTTACCACTGTCATCTAGAATCTCAGATTTGTCAGATATGTCAACTACATGGTGTCAAGTACCTTGTATCCCAGCATCCTGTACTGTGTGTTTCTGAGGAAATGGAGCGGCACACGAGGTAGGTCAGAGGCGGGTTATTGGGTGACATTGTTGTAGCTGGTGGTCTCTTCTTCAGCTGTTGAATCAACGAAAAATCCTATCTGATCGATGGATACGCATCTTGTGATATTTTATCATTCAGCGTCATTCACCTTCATCTGTTTGGTATTTGATATTTTATTAGGATCCCCATTAGCTGTTGCAAAAGCAGCAGCTACTCTTCCTGGGGTCCACATGAAACATGACATAATACAGAACATTAATAGATAAAACCAGCTCTAGGACAGAACTACATACATAGTTTATTTCTCTTTTATTTCACCTATGAATCCTATTGAGATTGAATTGCTCTTTATAAAGGAGATGTGGGCCTTGAGGTAGCCCCAACAAGCATTAGCCTATGCTACAGTTCAACCATTCATACTAAAAAGCTCTCTCCTCTCTTCAGTGTAAATGAGACATCATGCTGTGGGTCTCTGGCTCTCTGGCAGTGGCCCGTTCTGTGTGTGACTACTGTTCCCAGGCCTAGTAAATCAGCAAAAGGTCAAAAAAATGTCCTTCATCACCAATTAAATATGAACATTGGCCTCTTAATGGCCATACTTGTTGTGGGAACATAAATGTAGGCCAGACACAGGGGTCCCCATGATTTAGAATGCAGAGAACATAATGTCTTCCCTTATGGACACAGGCAAGCAGGACTTATGGGCCATTAACCCTCCTATATGCTCTGCCTGTAGGGTCGTTCCATATGATTTCAATACATTTCTGACTGCACCCAATGTTATTTGAACAACACCTTCCATATATGTTTGTCCGTGGTAGAAGTGGTCATAAAGTGACTTTTTGGACCTGAGTGTCAAAACATTCAGGAGATAGAGGTGTTCAAAGTTGACCTGTTTTGCATACCACACCCTACCACTGAAAAAGCTTTGTGAGGTTTATAATTCTTTGAGAAAGTTCTCACTTGTATAGAGTGAGAGAACTAGTCTGATAAACATTTTCCTTTACCAAACATTACTGACAACAACAGCTTCTTCCCTAACTGACACACCCACTTCCTAATTCACTCAAACCAGTAAGTGACTATGGCTTTAGCTAGGGAGTGACCGGGGCTGAGCCCCACAGCCTATACACATCATAAGGAACGATGGAACCTTGTGGGGTACATATGTGTGGGGAATAATGAACATAAAGCCTATATGAATGATCTTATCCCTTTATTCAAGCCCATTTGTGTGATAAAATAGCAGAGATTGAGTGTGTTAAACATTGCTGGGTGTAAAAAAAATGTATGTCACATTAGAGAACAGTCATTGTAGGTAATTTCATTGGCCCATAAACGCTTTCAGTTAGAGGGCTGTAAAAGACCATCGTGAACGATCCTCAGTGTCGAAACATGATGAGTGTTGTTCCATAAGGCTACATCCACTGGATCCCCTTATCTTTGGCGGCTGAAATCATTTCGTTGTGTAAAGGAGATTACTCAGTAAATTTCTATCGATTTAGAGTGATGGCGAACAAGAGACAGCCATTTGAAATAGAAGACATGACTGTGTGGCAACTGACACTGGCCAATCAAGATAAGGGCAGGAAAGAGCACGCACGCATTCTCTCAATGAAGCACACTATAAAATGGAGGGGAGAAGAAGCACTGTAAGTGGGTTGTAATTCAATTACGTCCAACCAATTAAAGCTACATATCGCATGCATTTCTCCGACAGCAACAAAAGTCAATCTGTCCATGAAAACATAAAAGGACACACTCCATGTTGTGTATTGTACTCATCTCCACAAAGAACTGTTGCTCAGCATTCATCTCCATTTTGCCCTTGCTGGAGCTCTGATTCAGATGAGAAATCTGGGGGATTTGAAGAGGGCTTAGTGAAGCTGGACTAATTTAATTGTCTGTATGGCTGCCGGCGACCAGTGACACAGGAATTAGTCATGGACACAGAAGCCTCCTCTGCCCCTCTCTATGAACCAGGACCACAGCTTTGTTTGCCAAGGGATATCTGCATTTTTTCCCCCTAGTCTTTCATTAGATCCATGGAAAGCTCATCTAAAAGCATTATTGAGACACTGGATTAATTTAGTTTTTTTGGCTACTGCAGATACAGGTAACGGCCAAAATAATGGAAACACTTAAGTGAATGAGGGATACAAAGTATGTTGAAAGCAGGTGTTTTCACAAAGGGGTGGTTCCCGAGTTAATTAAGCAATTAACATCCTATCATGCTTAGGGTCATGTATAAAAATGTGGGGCAGCCCCCATCCACAGGGCACGAGTGGTCACTAAATGGTTTGATGAGCATTGAAATTATGTAAACCATATGCCGTGGCCGTCTCAGTCACTAGATCTCAACCCAATTGAACACTTATGGGATATTCAGGAGCGACGCCTGAGTCAGCGTTTTTCACCACCATCAACAAAACACCAAATGATAGAATTTCTAGTAAAAGAATGGTGTCTCATCCCTCCAATAGAGTTCCAGACACTTCTAGAATCTACACTAAGGGACACTGAAGCTGTTCTGGCTCGTGGTGGCCCAATACCATATTAATGAACCTCTACAGGATCGCTGGGTCCCCCGCGGGACGGTTGAGCTAACATAGACTAATGCAATTAGCATGAGGTTGTAAGTAACAAGAACATTTCCCAGGACATGGACATATCTGATATTGGCAGAAAGATTAACAAGAATTTAAGCTAACTTCACTGTTCAATTTACAGTAGCTATTACAGTGAAATAATACCATGCTATGGTTTGAGGAGAGTGCACAGTTATGAACCTGAAAAGTTACTAATAAACCAATTAGACACATTTGGGCAGTCTTGATACAACATTTTGAAAAGAAATGCAATGGTTCATTGGATCTGTCCAAAACGTTGCACATACACACTGCTGCCATCTAGTAGCCAAAATCTAAATTGTGTCTGGACTGGAATAATACATTATGGCCTTTCTCTTGCATTTCAAAGATAATGGTACAAAACAAATACAGAAAAAAATTAATCAGATCTAATGTGTTATATTCTCCTACATTCATTTCACATTTCCACAAACTTCAAAGTGTTTCATTTCAAATGGTATCAAGAATATGCATATCCTTGCTTCAGGTCTTGACCTACAGGCAGTTAGATTTGGGTATGACATTTTAGGTGAAAATGGAAAAAAAGGGTCCGATCCTTTTAAGACACTTTATGTTGGTTTTTACTTTATTTTGGCAGTTACCTGTATCTTGCATTTACACTTATATTATTGTCCCTTCTGTGGATGTTGCAGTAGCTACGTCTTAATATGCCTGTCTCGGGGAGTGTGCTTTATCCAGTGGGAGCAGGGATGTAAAGGGCAGATTTGGAATCTGGCTGTGCCATTACCCAGGGGACTGGAGAACAAACAGGTGTAAACACAATACCAGACAAGCTCTCATAGAGCAAGGCTCCCTACCTCTCTCTTTCACGGAGTGAAGCATCACAAGTCCAGCACTTCAGAACGCACACATCCCTCATTCTGTCCCCCCTGGCCTTTTATCATGTGCTAGTTGTACATGACTCTAGTGTTAATTCAGCATTCAACGAGCACTAAGTCTAGGTATAAAATGCTATATTCAATATAAACGCATGCCAAGCCTTTTCTGACATAAGCAGTTTGACACACATGGAGATTTTAAAACTCAGGAGCAGTAAAGGTGAGATGTCCTGCTGAAGAAAACAGCATAGACCAGCAAAGGCTGGTCCAACATACAGTGCATTCAGAAAGTATTCAGACGCCTTGACCTTTTGTTACGTTACAGCCATATTCTAAAATTGATTAAATATTTGTTTTTCCCTCATCAATCTACACACAATAACCCATAATGACAAAGCAGAAAGATAAAAAGCTTAATATGACATTTACATAAGTATTCATACCCTTTAGCCAGTACTTTGTTGAAGCACCTTTGGCAGCCATTACAACTTTGAGTGTTCTTGGGTATGACGCTTCAAGCTTGGCACACCTGTATTTGGGGGTTTCTCCCATTATTCTCTACAGATCCTCTCAAGCTCTGTCAGGTTGGATGGGGAGCGTTGCTGCACAGCTATTTGCAGGTCTCTCCAGAGATGTTCGATTGGGTTCAAGTCCGGGCTCTGGCTGGCCCACTCAAGGACATTCAGAGATTTGTCCCAAAGCCACTCCTGCGTTGTCTTGGCTGTGTGCTTAGAGTCATTGTCCTGTTGGTAAGTGAACATTCGCTGCAGTCTGAGGTCCTGAGCACTCTGGAGCAGGTTTTCATTAAGGATCTCTCTGTACTTTGCTCCATTCATCTTTCCCTCAGTCCTGACTAGTCTCCCAGCCCCTGCTGCTGAAAAACATCACACAGCATGATGCTGCCACCACCATTTTTCACAGAGTGATGGTGCCAGGTTTACTCAAGTCGCGACGCTTGGCCTTCGGGAATCTTGTTTCTCATGGTCTGAGAGTCCTTTAGGGGCCTTTTGGCAAACTACAAGCAAGCTGTCATGTGCCTTTTACTGAGGAGTGACATCAGTCTGGCCACTCTACCGTAAAGGCCTAATTGGTGGAGTGCTGCAGAGATGGTTGTCCTTCTGGAAGGTTCTCCCATCTCCACAGAAGAACTCTGGAGCTCCACAAGAGTGACCATCGAGTTCTTGGTTACCTCCCACCTCCCTTGGTCTTGTTGGTTCCAAACTTTTTTCCATTAAGAATGATTGATGCCACTGTGTTCTTGGGGACCTTCAATGCTGCAGAATTGTTTTGGTATCCTTCCCCAGATCTGTGCCTGGACACAATCCTGTCTCAGAGTTCTACGGACAATTCCGTCGACCTCGTGGCTTGGTTTTTGCTCTGACATGCACTGTCAACTGTGGGACCTTATATAGACAGGTGTGTGCCTTTCCAAATCATGTCCAATCAATTGAATTTACCACAGGTGGACTCCAATCAAGTTGTAGAAACATCTCAAGGATGATCGATGAAAACAGGATGCACCTGAGCTCAATTTCGAGTCTCATAGCAAAGGGTCTGAATACTTCTGTAAATAATTTATTTCTGTTTTTATTTTAAATAAATTTTCTAAATTTGTGTTCCCTTTGTCATTATGGAGTATTGTGCGTAGATTGATGAGGAAAATGTATTTAATCCATTTTAGAATAAGGCAGTAACGTAACAAAAAAAGACAAGATGTCTGAATACTTTCCGAATGCACTGTAGGTGCTAGTATGCTGATGACCAGCCTTCGCTGTGTTTTTGCTGGTGCCTTCATTGTGTTTTCATATGTATTAAAGGTTTCTAAGCTCAAGTGTTTTGCTGACAATATAGACACATACTCTGCCAGTGTACTAGACCAGCATAGACCGGCTTGGTCACCAGCATACCTCAACAGCATGAGCTGGTATGTGTCCAAAACACAGCGAAGGCTGGTAAGCAGCGTCCAAGACACAGCGAAGGCTGTGCACCAGCAAAACCAGCTAGACCATGAAGGTTAGACCAGCATACAGTAGACCAGCATAAAACCAGCATGATCTAGCTTGACATGTATGCTGGGTTTTTTCAGTAGTGTGGAGTGAAGTGACTGCCCTAGTATATGTCTTTATTGTAAACAAAATACTTGAGCTTAGAGACCTTCAATAAATATAGTACTTTGGATAGAAAAAAAGTCCTGTGACAGCAGAATAAAGTGGAATTGCATAGATGAATCAAATCCATTTTTATTGGTCACATACATGTGTTTAGCAGATGTTATTGCGGGTGTAGAGAAATGCTTGTGAAAAGTATTGTGGAAAAGCAACAAATATTGCAAACAATTCCATAATCTAGTCATCCCCATTTAACTTCTCACTACCAGTCGAGACTAAATGAGGTAGAAGGGCAGAAACCCTCATTGGATTCTTGACCCAGCCGACTAAGTGGAATGGATTAGCTTTAATTACAACATTGTGAGCATTTATTTTCTTCTTAGAAGTTCTCTCAGAGACGGAATGGATTGTGACGGCTCTCTAATCTGATGGTATCTGGAAATGCACTGAGCGAGAAGATGGTGTGGTCATGGTTCAACTGGACGACCGTCCATCAGCCCTCAAAGGACCCCATGTGGAGATAGTTAGAGTGTTGGGCAGAAGCCTCACTATAACCTTACTCATCGCTCCTCTCAGCTCATGATGACCTAACCAGTACCTCCTCCATGATTCTATTTTTAGCTGGTGAAAAATTCCATATAACACTCCGCCAACCTCTTAAAATTTGAAGCACGACAGAAAATGTTGTAAATTGAAGAGGCTCTTCAAAAGTGCGTTGTCAGTATCCCCACCTGCTGTTACGACTGTGTTCAAAGCATGGGAAATTGCTTTGGTAAATATCATGCAATTTGGAGAGTATAGAAAATAGCATTAGATAACCAGTGTATTAACCTTTTGACAGATTAACTTTCTTTACTTAAAGGCCCCTCATGATTGAAATCTGTCTAAGATTGTCAGTGCATTATGCAATAACAAATGAGTCAAATAGACATTCAATATATCTTGTCTTGCACTTTATGAAGACTAGGAAGTTAGTTGACAGGTTTTCTAAGAGAAAAAGAAAGTCTGTATTTTACAAGATAAATCAAACTGCAGCAAGATCCTACCATCTGTCTACAACATTTGAAGTGAGACATTGTGGGATTTGGGATGAAATTACCATCTAAAGGTTTAAGGTGTTGCAGTTCAGTAGTTGTGCCTCTGTCTTACCTGCCCTTTTCTTTTGTTGTCTTCTCTCTCTCTCCCTGTAGGCTTGACTCTTTCTTGAAGCCCCAATGGAGCAGGATGTGGAAAGTCCGGCAGTCATCACCCGAAAGCCCAAGCTACCCAAGCAGGCTCGCGAGGACCTGCCCAGGCAGCTGGTAGATCAGGTGCGGGCAAAAAGGAAGATCCAGAGGTACGTCCGTAAGGACGGCAAATGTAATGTCCACCATGGCAACGTCCAGGAGACCTATCGCTACCTGACGGACATCTTCACCACACTGGTGGACCTCAAGTGGAGGTTCAACCTCTTCATCTTTGTCTTGGTGTACACAGTGACATGGCTCTTATTTGGCTTCGCATGGTGGCTCATCGCCTATGTCCGTGGCGACCTGGAACACATAGGGGACAACCAGTGGACTCCCTGTGTCAATAATCTCAACGGTTTTGTCTCAGCTTTTCTCTTCTCCATAGAGACAGAGACAACCATAGGGTACGGCTATAGGGTTATAACAGACCAATGCCCAGAGGGGATCCTTCTGCTGTTGATTCAGTCAGTGCTGGGGTCCATAGTTAATGCCTTCATGGTGGGCTGCATGTTTGTCAAGATCTCACAACCGAAGAAGCGTGCAGAAACATTAGTGTTCTCCACCAGCGCTGTCATCTCCGTAAGGGATGGCCGGCTGTGTCTGATGTTCAGGGTAGGGGACCTTCGTAACTCGCACATCGTGGAGGCCTCAATCAGGGCCAAGCTGATCAAGTCCAAGCAGACCAAGGAAGGGGAGTTCATACCCCTCAACCAGACAGACATGAATGTGGGTTATGACACAGGGGATGACAGGCTCTTCCTGGTGTCCCCGCTCATCATCTGCCATGAAATCAATCAGAACAGCCCCTTCTGGGAGATCTCCCAGGCCGACCTTGACAAAGAGGACCTGGAGATCGTGGTCATTCTGGAGGGCATGGTGGAGGCTACAGGTAAGCAGCATCAACTTTTCCTTCTCTTTGTTTCCTAATCACAGATTCCACTGAAATTCAAACTGTCAAACTGAAACTTTAAACTGAAATGTTGCTCCAGTTTAATAATACATTTAATTTGTGTGTGGGTGTTGTATTAACTATGACAATTATAGTAATTATAGCAATTTCATACAGTAGCAAAGTCCATATGCTCATCATCCCGTTACATGTTACCTCTGATTTGCATTAGCAGTTAATGGTTTATTCAGAAGTGAACAAGGATGTTTCATCTCTTATCATAATAATGCATTCATATGTGCTTGTCTCCTCTTCTTGTCTTTTTTTACCTTATTTTCCACTGAGGTTTGAGAGGGAGTCATTGAAAGGCATGAGGGAAAACAGACAAGGCGATATAATTCAATTAATCTAGATTCAGCCCTTGTGTGCACCATGGTGTTGCCCCACAGCCTTTTGTTAGGTTATGGGCTGCACAATAGGCTTATTGTGGGGGAGATGCAAATAAGATCAGATTTCATTACCAATAGGAAAAGGCAGGTGCATCCCTGGTTGTGTAACCACATAGACCATTGAAAACACTGTCTGCAGACACTTTCGCCTGATTACACAAGCAGTAAAGAGGCCATAGTCTTCGGTGTGGAATAAAACTGAGGCACAGTGCAGCCAGGTGTGCACACAGGTTACAGATAGCACACATGTATTTCCTTTAGCATTGATATGAAAACACACACATATTACACACACACTATTTGACACAAGCTTACTCACGGTATCCATATATTGTGAGTTGAAAAAGACCTGTATGTTTTTCGTGCTTCAAATTGCTGGTTAGTTTGTTGGTTAGTCTAGCTTTACTGCATTCGATTTGGCTTGACCTCAGTGCATATCCATGTGTTACTGAAATCAAATGCACTGCCCTATCCAGAATTCCAGACTAATTACTTCCAGTCCAAATAACAGATGTATTGTGCATCTTGCTTGCAGACAATGCCCCAAAAATATTTGAAGGTTATGTTTACCAGTCTGCTTGAATCTCACTCAGACAAAACAAAACCGTCCGAGACTATTTGGAAACAAGACATGGTGGTCAGAATAAAAGGATAAACACAAACAGGCATTTTCATAAATGAAAACACTGTTTCAAAGAAGTTGCAGTGAGGATTTTCTAAGGATCTTTTTGGAGGTGGCAGAAAAGCAGCTAAGTGACTTAGTGGGGTGAGAAGCAGGTCCCCACACCTGGTTCACACCGGAACCTAACAGGGCAGCCCTAAAGAGAGATAGACATGACCGAATTTGGCAGCTTGTCAGAAGCTGTGCACACACGTTACAAAATACAGGACCTTGTTAAAAAATGCTGCCAACAAAATGCCAACACTAAGCACATTTCAGGATGTTTTCTGGAATAATACTTCTGTATATGGCATCCTTGAAACTGGTTGTATACGGACCTAAGAGTTCAATAAATGCAGGGTGCTGTACTGTATGGCGTGTGAATGAGCTTGTATGACTTGCACAAAGACAATTTAAATTAAAAGTATGGTTTGTTTGTTGCATAGTGTTCTATTTTTCATCGCACAGGGTGCAGTGAGAGTTTGTCTGGCCTTGAGTTGTAATGTAAGAAATCTGATTTCTGATACTGTTATTTTATAAATAACAGACAAAAAATCCTATGAAAATGGGAGCTCAAATGCATTCACTCATAACATGGCCATTAAAGGTTGGGTCAAAGAGTGAACTAGAAATGATCCTGCTATGAAACTGCTCTGAGAGATATCTGTCCCCCGCTTTTTTTTTTATTCTTCTTTTTTTTAAAACCTTTTATTTAACCAGGCAAGTCAGTTAAGAACAAATTCTTAAATTCTTATTTTCAATGACGGCCTGGGAACAATGGGTTAACTGCCTGTTCAGGGGCAATGCTCTAACCACTAGGCTACCCTGCCGCCCCGCTTCTGGACTCATCCTGTAACTCTCTGGCTCGGATCTGGAGGGCAGAGGCCAAACATATCAATCTCTTTCCTCCGTCTTTCCATTTCCTCCCCCTTTCTCTTAATGGACGATATCAGCTGATACATGTAAATGAGTCATAAAATAATAATATTTTATGTATTTATATCACCTTTATTTAACCAGGTAGGCTAGTTTAGAACAAGTTCGACCTGGCCAAGATAAAGCAAAGCAGAGTGACACAGTCAACAACACAGAGTTACACATGGAGTAAACAATAAACAAGCCAATAACACAAACAAGTCAATGACACAGTAGAGAAAAGAAAGTCTATATACAGTGTGTGCAAAAGGCATGAGGAGGTAGGCAATAAATAGGCCATAGGAGCGAATAATGACAATTTAGCAGATTAACACTGGAGTAATAAATGAGCAGATTATGATGTGCAAGTAGAGATACAGGTATGCAAAAGAGCAGAAAAGTAAATAAAATAAAAACAGTATGGGGATTGGGTGGGCAAATTACACATGGATTATGTACAGCTGCAGTGATTGGTTAGCTGCTCAGATAGTTGATGTTTAAAGTTGGTGAGGGAAATAAAAGTCTCCAACTTCAGTTTTGCAATTCGTTCCAATCACTGGCAGCAGAGAACTGGAAGGAAAGGCGGCCCAATTAGGTGTTGGCTTTGGGGATGATCAGTGAGATATACCTGCTGGAACGTGTGCTACGGTGGAGTGTTGTTATCGTGACCAATGAACTGAGCTAAGGCGGAGCTTTACCTAGCGTAGACTTATAGATGACCTGGAGCCAGTGGGTCTGGCGACGAATATGTAGCGAGGGCCAGCCGACTAGAGCATACAGGTCGCAGTGGTGGGTGGTATAAGGTGATTTGGTAACAAAACGGACGGCACTGTGATAGACTGCATCCAGTTTGCTGAGTAGAGTGTTGGAAGCTATTTTGTAGATGACATCGCCGAAGTCAAGGATCGGTAGGATAGTCAGTTTTACTAGGGTAAGTTTGGCGGCTTGAGTGAAGGAGGCTTTGTTGGGAAATAGAAAGCCAATTCTAGATTTGATTTTGGATTGGAGATGTTTAATATGAGTCTGGAAGGAGAGCTTACAGTCTAGCTAGACACCTAGGTATTTATAGTAGTCCACATATTCTAGGTCGGAACCGTCCAGTGTGGTGATGCTAGTCGGGCGGGCGGGTGTGGGCAGCGATCGGTTGAAAAGCATGCATTTGGTTTTTACTAGCGTTTAAGAGCAGTTGGAGGCCACGGAAGGAGTGTTGTATGGCATTGAAGCTCGTTTGGAGGTTAGTGAGCACAGTGTCCAAGTAAGGGCCAGAAGTATACAGAATGGTGTCGTCTGCGTAGAGGTGGATCAGGGAATCGCCCGCAGCAAGTTCGACATCATTGATGTATACGGAGAAAAGAGTCGGCCCGAGAATTGAACACTGTGGTACCCACAAAGAGACGGCCAGAGGTCCAGACAACATGCTCTCCGATTTGACACACTGAACTACAAAGTAGTTGGTAAACCAGGTGAGGCAGTCGTCAGAAAAACCAAGGCTATTGAGTCTGCCGATAAGAATACGGTGATTGACAGAGTCGAAAGCCTTGGCTAGGTCGATGAAGACTGCTGCACAGTATTGTCTTTTATTTATGGCGGTTATGATATCGTTTAGTACCTTGAGCGTGGCTGAGGTGCACCCGTGACCGTCTCGGAAGCAGGATTGCACAGTGGAGAAGGTACGGTGGGATTTGAGATGGTCAGTGACCTGTTTGTTGACTTGGCTTTCGAAGACCTTAGATAGGCAGGGCAGGTCTGTAAAAGTTTGGGTCCAGGGTGTCTCCCCCTTTGAAGAGGGGGATGACCGCGGCAGCTTTCCAATCTTTAGGGATCTCGGACGATACGAAAGAGAGGTTGAACAGGCTGGTAATAGGGGTTGCAACAATGGTGGCGGATAGTTTTAGAAAGAGAGGGTCCAGATTGTCTAGCCCAGCTGATTTGTATGGGTCCAGGTTTTGCAGCTCTTTCAGAACATATGCTGTCTGGATATGGGTGAAGGAGAAGCTGAGGAGGCTTGGGCGAGTAGCTGCTGGGGGTGCGGAGCTGTTGGCCGGGGTTGGAGTAGCCAGGAGGAAGGCTTGGCCAGCCCTTGAGACATGCTTATTGAAATTTGCGATTATCACGGATTTATCAGTGGTGACCGTGTTACCTAGCCTCAGTGCAGTGGGCAGCTGGGAGGAGGTGCTCTTGTTCTCCATGGACTTTACAGTGTCCCAAAACCTTTTGGAGCTAGAGCTACAGGATGCAAATTTCTGCTTGAAAAAGCTAGCCTTTGCTCTCCTGACTGACTGCGTGTATTGGTACCAGACTTCCCTGAACAGTTGCATATCGTGGGGACTATTCGATGCTATGGCAGTCCACCACAGGATGTTTTTGTGCTGGTCAAGGGCAGTCAGGTCTGGAGTGAACCAAGGGCTATATCTGTTCTTAGTTCTGCATTTTTTAACAGGGCATGCTTATCTAATGGTGAGGAAATTACTTTTAAAGAATGACCAGGCATCCCCGACTGACGGGATGAGGTCAATATCCTTCCAGGATACCCGGGCCAGGTCGATTAGAAAGGCCTGCTCGCAGAATTGTTTTAGGGAGTGTTTGACATTGATGAGGGGTGGTCGTTTCACCGCGGACCCATAGCGGATACAGGCAATGAGGCAGTGATCGCTGAGATCCTGATTGAAAACAGCGGATCCTGATTGAAAACATTTGGAGGGCAAGTTGGTCAGGACAATGTCTATGAGGGTGCCCATGTTTACGGATTTAGGGTTGTACCTGGTGGGTTTAGGGTTGTATCTGGTGTGAAATTGTTAGGTTA
Organism: Oncorhynchus gorbuscha; assembly: GCF_021184085.1. NCBI lineage: Eukaryota > Metazoa > Chordata > Actinopteri > Salmoniformes > Salmonidae > Oncorhynchus > Oncorhynchus gorbuscha. Next base: position 84,273,404 of record NC_060174.1, read on the forward strand.
GATTACTCATTGGTTATTACTGCATTGTCGAACTAGAAGCACAAGCATTTCGCTACACTCACATTAACATCTGCTGACCATGTGTATGTGACAAATACAATTTGATTTGATTTTAAATGGATTTTAAACAATTTCCTCAAATCTACACACAATACTCCATAATGACAAAGCGATAACAGGTATTTAGACATTTCTGCAACTTTATTAAAGACAAAAAACAGAAATACCTTATTTACATAAGTGTTCAGACCATTTGCTACGAGACTCGAAATTGAGCTCAGGTGCATCCTGTTTCCATTTATCATCCTTGAGATGTTTCTACAACTTGATTGGAGTCTACCTGTGGTAAATTCAATTGATTGGACATGATTTGGAAAGACACATACCTGTCTAAATAAGGTCCGAGACAGGATTGTGTCGAGGAAAAGATCTGAGGAAGGCTACCAAAATTTTTCCTAGAGCTGGCTGCCCGGCCAAACTGAGCAATCAGGTGAGAAGGGCCTTGGTCAGGGAGGTGATCAAGAGACCGCTGGTCACTCTGACAGAGCTCCAGAGTTCCTCTGTGGAGATGGGAGAACCTTCCAGAAGGACAACCATCTCTGCTGCACTCCACCAATTAAGCCTTTATGGTAGAGTGGACAGACGGAAGATACTCCTTAGTAATAGGCACATGACAGCCTGCTTGGAGTTTGCCAAATGGCACCTAAAGGACTCTCAGACCAGGAGAAACAAGATTCTCTGGTCTGATGAAACCAAGATTAAACTCTTTGGCCTGAATGCCAAGCATCACATCTGGAGGAACCCTTGCACCATCCCTACGGTGAAGGTTGGTGGTGGCAGCATCGTGCTGTGGGGATCTTTTTCAGCAGCAGGGACTGGGAGACTAGTCACGATAGAGGCAAAAATCAACGGAGCAAATTACAGAGAGATCCTTGATGAAAACCGACTCCAGAGCTCTCAGGACCTCAGACTGGGGAGAATGTTCACCTTCCAACAGGACAACGACCCTAAGCACACAGCCAAGACAAAGCATGAGTGGCTTTGGGACAAGTCTCTGAATGTACTTGAATGGCCCAGCCAGAGCCTGGACTTGACCCAATCGAACAGCTCTGCAGGCACCTTTAAAATACCTGTGCAGCACCGCTCCCCATCCAAACTGACAGAGCTTGAGAGGATCTGCAGAGAATAATGGGAAAAACTTCCCAAATACAGGTGTGCCAAGTTTGTAGTGTCATACTCAAGAATACTTGAGTCTATAATTGCTCCCAAAGATGTTTCAACAAAGTACTGAGTAAAGGATCTGAATACTTATGTAAATTTGATATTTCTGTTTTTATTTTTAATAAATTGGCAAAAATGTCTAAACCTGTTTTTGCTTTGTCATTATGGGGTATTGTGTGTAGATTGATAAGGGGAAAAAAATATTTAATCCATTTTTTAATAGGGCTGTAACCTAACAAAATGTGGAAAAGTTCAAGCTGTCTGAATACTTTCCAAAGGCACTGTATAACTAACATAATTCCCTTGATAGGACTATGCCATTAATATGATCAAAGTCAATTAAAACGGAATATCTGACTCCATTAAGAGGATTCATAGAGACTATAGTTGAGTTACAGGAATTGGCTATCAAGAAAGTTCTGAGAATTGTCTGTCAAAGGAAAATAAACTAAACTAAAATATAAATGTAACATGCAACAATTTCAAAGATTTTACTGAGATACAGTTCATTTAAGGAAATCAGTCAATTGAAATAAATAAATTAGGCCCTAATCTACAGATTTCACATGACTGGGAATACAGATATGCATCTGTTAGTCACAGATACCTTTAAAAAATGGTAGTGGCATGGATCAGAAAACCAGTCAGTATCTCGTGTGACCACCATTTGCCTCATGCAGAGCGACACATCTCCTTCGCATAGAGTTCATCAGGCTGTTGGTTGTAGCCTGTGGAATGTTGTCCCACTCCTCTTCAATGGCTGTGCGAAGCTGGATATTGGCGGTAACTGGAACACGCTGTCGTACACGTCGATCCAGAGCATCCCAAACATGCTCAATGGGTGACCTGTTTGAGTATGCAGGCCATGGAAGAACTGGGACATTTTCAGCTTCCAGGAATTCTGTACAGATCCTTGCAACATGGGGCCGTGTATTATCATGTAGAAACATGAGGTGATGGAGGTGGATGAATGGCACAACAATGGGCCTCAGGATATCATCATGGTATCTCTGTGTATTCAAATTGCCATCCATAAAATCCAATTGTGTTTGTTGTCCGTAGCTTATGCCTACCCACACCATAACCCCACCGCCACCATGGGGCACTCTGTTCACAGGGTTGGCATCAGCAACCCGCTCACCCACAAGACGCCACACACACAGTGTGCCATGTCGGGTACAGTTGAAATCGGGATTCATCCGTGAAGAGCACACTTCTCTGGCATGTCAGTGGCCATCAAAGGTGAACATTTTCCCACTGAAGTCAGTTACGACGCAGAACTGCAGTCAGGTCAAGACATTGGTGAGGATGACGAGCACGCAGATTCCCTGAGACGGTTTATGCATGGTCTGCGGTTGTGAGGCCAAATTCTCTATAACGACGTTTCTGACAGTTTAAGCAGATATTCTTCAGTTGTGCAAACCCAGAGTTTCATCAGCTGTCCAGGTGGCTGGTCTCAGACGATCCTGCAGGTGAAGAAATCAGATGTGGAGGTCCTGAGCTGCTGTGGTTACACATGGTCTGCATTTGTGAGGCTGGCTGGACATACTGCCAAATTCTCTTAAACAATGTTGGAAGCAGCTTATGGTAGAGAAATTAACATTCAATTGTCTGGAAACAGCTCTGGTGGACATTCTTGCAGTCAGCATTCCAATTGCACGCTCCCTCAGAACTTAAGACATCTGTGGCATTGCGTTGTGTGACAAAACTGCACATTTTAGAGTGGCCTTTTATTGTTCCCAGCACAAGGTACACCTGTGTAATAATCATGTTTAAAAATATAAAAAAATCAGTTTCTTGATATGCCACACCTGTCAGGTGAATGGATTATCTTGGCAAAGGAGAAATGCTCAGTAACAGGAATGTAAAAAAAAAAAGAATGTGCAAAAAATGTGCATGCAGTTTTGAGATTCACTCTGAACGAATACAAGTTACCACAGAGATCATACGTCCATATAGATAGCATCAGAGTTCTCCTCAGGGGACAAGTCTCAGATAAATTTCATACATGGATACAATAGAATCCCTAACACACATTTCAATAGTCAGTCCGCTTGATGCTGTAAGAGAGAGAGAGAGGCATTTTGGCCTCTTGAAGGGCTGACAGGCCCTTGAGTTTTTTCCCCTTGTTTTTCTGGACCATTTGCCATGCAGACTCAGAGGTGACAGAGAGCACATAAGTTAGGATCGAGCCTACAATGATAAAAGGCCAATAAAATACTAATGTACTTGTGTGGGTTGTAAAATGTGAATTATCTTCTCTCTTTGAATAAAAAAAAAACGTTTTACAATTCATATTTTCCGCCTCTCTCATGCCTGTGGGCATTTACAACAAAATGATTCTCAGGAGATGATGAGGGGGGATCGTTGGAAGCAGTGGAAATTGCTTGATCATTCTAATCTCCCAATGGTCTTTATCAGCTGTTAATAAATACATTTACACCTCTTACTTGAGGACCCACAGTGTTGAGGAGTTGACTGATTGGATCTGGTGTTATCATTTAGATCCCAATATACTGCTGTTCATTGTTTCTTAACGGTGTAAAATGTCCAAGAGAGGAAGGCTTTGCTGGCTGGCTGACTCTGGAGGGGCAGTCAGCAGGCCCTAACACATCCCAGCTGATTTTGTTCTCTTATTTTTGGTACCTAGCATACCACATCTCTGGCATACCACTAGGGTAAAGACAAAGATATATAGATCAAACAAAGTGAGATTTGGTGTCAGAATGAACCAGTTCGATTTTTTGTAAGCTTTGTGCATTTCAATGAAAAGATATACGTAGCTGCAGCACAAGCAGTGGAAGGAAGTCAGATGGTAATCACTGACAGGAGCCAGTGATTACACTGTTTGATGAAGTGGCAGTTAAGCAAATTTTGACTGGGTTGAATTAACATAAATCTATTACAGTCTGTTTCTCTGAGAGATTACCACAGTAAGCAACATTGGCTGCATGATCTATATTCATTCATAACATAATGATCGATTAAAGCAGTGGAAAAATGGAAGCAACCAAATCAATTGGCTATTGGTCCTCAGAGTAGCAGCCTGATAGCTTTTATGGCATATTGAAGTAGCCGTGAACATTATTATTTCGTTACTCTCCTTCACAGCAAACATGGAAGGCACATGTACCACCACAAAGTACTGCGTTATAGCAATATCAGACAGATTATTCTGATAGGTTGGTTGATGTTTCTGGTTTGATTTTGTTGTACCCATAGTTCATATGTTAAAGAAAGTTAGAATGAGATGATGTGTCTTCAGTGTCTCAGCAGCCATTCGGTCAAACAGTCACATTACTCTTCGGTCAGTGGAGGGAGTGATGAGGTTGAAATAAAGAGTGTAGAGATGCAATAGAGAAGCAGGCTTCTGGTTGGCTGCATTTGGCCCTTCCACTTAAATCAATACCAGTGGTAACTATCCCAGATGCACTATACCTCGGGTACCATTACCAACAGAGGTAATACTTTAGAGCAGTGCTCTTCATCACTTCTACCGTATCTGTATCAAAGAACAGTGAATATTTCGGTTAGACATGGAAAAAGAGCTGCAGACAAGGATAATTCCCCATCTTGTTGTTGGAACATGAAGAAAGGTCCACCCTCCTCCCTCCTTCTGCTTCTATCTCCCTCTCTAAGCGACAGTGATGGTTTGTAAGGTTGCCGTGGCAACTGCGGTTACTGTGTGCATGTGTGTGTTTGTGTGTGTGTAAGACAGACAGAGACAGAGTGTAAAGCTTGACTCTCTGTGAGCATACGAAGTGAGCAAGCAGGAAAGCCCACTGTGGTTATGTAAGCTCTATTATCTAAACAGCAGGCCACACCAGCCAATAGCTATCTGATTATTATAGCTATTATGTTCCAACAATTCTGCTTGTGGGTAGTTGCTTTACTTTAGGCGAGAACTCTGTTCTTACAGAGGGAGATTTATTGTACGTAGGAGCACATGTTCTATTTTGATTGTTTTTAATATGACCAATACTTTGATATGGTGTTGCCATGTGGTACATGTTTGTCTCAAATTCTGTCAATTATACAGTCAGGTCCGTAATTATTGGCACCCTTGATAATAGATGAGCAAAAAAGACAGTATTATTTACTTTATACAAACACTGAGCTACAGTGCCTTGCGAAAGTATTGTTTGCGAGGGGCCAGGCTGCATGTGTAATTGTCCCGTTTGTAGTCTCTGATTAGCACCATTGTGAGTAAAGTATATGAGGAGCCGGAGATGGACAGATGGAGATGCCAACTTACAGTGCATATAATCAAACCCCAACATTGTCAGAAAAGGAGAGAGGGAGGGGGACGGAAGGGGTTTTAGGTGTTGACTGACTGCCATTACTACTCTCTGGTATCACAGACCCAATATGCAACCAGTTTACTGTGTGTCCCCCTTTGCCCCAACACCTTGGTGGTTTGAGTGGAAAGGGTGCCAGTCTTTCTCATCTCTACATGTTAAACTAATAACTGTGGTCAGGCAGAGAACAGTCATTGTTTTGGGAAAGTTGAAAGTAGCTGATATTGTCTACATTCAAGTCAGATTTACCTAAATAGACAGGTGCAACCACAGATAACATTTGAAACCATCAATTTACTCCATTCCCCCTAATTTGAAGGTTCTACTAGACTTCTATACTTTGTAAAAACGGGTGATGTGAACATTGTGAGGCCAGACTCAATGTTGAATCATTTCTCCAGTGTGTTATTGTGGTAGTGGCAGTGGCCTGTATTGCATACTCAACTGATGTCATTGCAGATGGATAGTGGGAGCGGTGCCTTGTCATTCAGCCCAGGGCATGTACAGACCGGAGCAGCAGTGGCGTGAAGGAGAATGTTTCGGGTGACAGGGGAGGGGTCGCAAGGTTGTGGAGGGCATGATGAGAAGCAGGACCAGCTTGTGGCCATTTTCACGGCAGACCTGTTCTGTGTTATGAGGGCTGTGAATGTACAGTATGCAACACAAACACATGTAGCCACAGCAGGATGAGGAGATGGTGTGATCTACACCTGCATTGCTTGCTGTTTGGGGTTTTAGGCTGGGTTTCTGTACAGCACTTTGAGATATCAGCTGATGTACGAAGGGCTATATAAATACATTTGATTTGATCATAGACTACGTGTCCCCCAGACATTTATGTTCCAGGTTTGTCTTACTCACGTGCAGACAGACGCACTCACACACGCAAACACATACACACACACACACACACACACACGCGATGCAAAGAACTTGAGTGTTAGGAATGAGGAAGAAGAGTTTGCTCCTCAGATGTGAGTCAGGACTTTAGAAGGGGGATTTCTCTTTCTAATCTCTCCCTTTGCATCACCAATGTCCTTATTAATTGTCATTGCCACAGTCCAAGTGGGAGTTAGTGTTCATTCAGGATAGGGTTTGAAGATAACCCCATTGCCAGGCCTATCCATACTAAACATCAGAAGTAAGTTGGGTGGCTTTCCAGTTATAAATGTCCTCCCTGACTTAACAGACAGACCCTTCTCCCTCTCACTGCCACCTTGCACTGACTTATTGTAATTTATTGGGGGATTTAAAGTGACTGCGGTCTGCTCCTGATTGATAACAGATGCAGTCTGAAACAGCTAGCTAAAGGACTCTCAGCCTCACAGATCTCCAATTCAATAGCAACATTGGCGACATTTTAAGCTAGCTGTTCCTATCTCCGTTACACACACACACACACACACACACACACACACACACACACACACACACACACACACACACACACACACACACACACACACACACACACACACACACACACACACACACACACACACACACAGTGAAATCGGCCCTGGCGCTGGGGCGTGGGTTACATAAATGTGCTCAGCTAGGACTGTGTGTGGGTGTCTGCCTGCCTTTCTCTCCATTCACCTTTGGGCTGTTGCTATTCGTTGAAATTCCTGTGTTTGAGCACGTCAGTGTTTTTCTCCTGTGTCTTGCTCAGGGGTCTCAGCTGTGAGAGAGTAATCAGCCACTGAGGTACCTATCGACTGCACTGTGAGCCCCCTTTAATGATGTCTCGGTCTCAGGCCCCCATTCAAGGCTTCACATCCTCGGTAGCCCACTCCCCTGCCTGGTTTAGTTCAGGTTGTGTAAAGACACTGGGACAGTGATTGGTACAGTGTCAGGATCAGGAGGGGGCTTCCTGAAGCTGAGTAATTGTTGGGTCTGAGTAACACCTACAACAATTGCTGTACTCCACTCAATTTGTCTCCATCTTGGGCGGCTGGGCATTCTCAACCAGTTTATATGTATTTGAATCCACCCCTTGCATGTCTTCATTGAATACATTATTAAACTGTTGTAGCGAGAGAAATGCATATGTTGCACTTTGTCGAATTGAATTTGAATAAAGGCTCTGGACACTTTTGAAATTTAGGGTGCATGACAGGAACAACAGTTTGTAATGGTTTCCAAGCAGGATAATTATAGAACTTCTTCTCTACAATTTCTATAAACACTCTTTTTGTCTATGTTGTAGTTTGAGAGACCGGTGTGTGTTACACCTCAAAGCAGCAGATTTGATTCAACATCCATGCTGAGACATAGTTGCTGGAACCCTTAAGGTACAGTACGCCATATTGTTTCTGCAGCACACCAGCTGCTCGTTGGTGCTGCACATTTTCAGGATCATCTTCCAAATGGAGCTGCAGTACGAGATGTACCAGCCCTCCCCCACCACCATGATAGACACAAACACACTCTTGATATAGTCCTTTATACCGTCTCTTCGCTTTACTCAATATCCTGTTGATGGCTGTGCTCCAGAGCACCAATTATTCTTGAATTGCATGTTCATTGTGAATCCCCCATTGACCTCCCTCCACTTTTGATGCTATAATCTCAATAATTGTGCCATTCTGATGCCCTGCAGCATTAAACGTGTCAATGGGGCTGGTTATTGCTTGTCATTCAGTGCCTGTTTAACGGTTTCTTATTAAGATGTCTTATAAAACCTGCCGGTTAGGGGTAAAAGGTAGGTCAAACGAGGCCACTCATCACTAAGTTATGAGAGGGCTAATCTATTCATGATTATAGACTCTTCCTCTTGTGTAAGTATTACTGTTTACATTTTTTCAGCAAATGTTTCAGAAGATCCTCCTCCTTATGGTTTCCTGAGACTTTCTAGAGTAATTTTTAACATATCATTATATTTGACCCAATAAATTATTAATTGAAGTAGTAGCCTGTTTTCCTTGAAATATAATAAATGATGGCTTCACTTAGCCTACACACAGAGCCTAGCAGCACCATTCATTCTAATGAGTGACAATAAAATCTGGTCAAAGTGCTTTGGTTTGGTTTTGTGATTATGAAAGATGACATACAATGCTCAGTAGTCAACAGTAAGACCTAAATCATGTTATTGTAATTCAGATCATGTTGGGGAATTTCAAATGAGCTGGCTTAGCAAGGAAAGTCATGTTTTACCCACCACATGCACTAAGTAAATAATAAGTACTTGGATGAGCAACGTAAGCTTTAACAAGCCAGCCGTACCTTATGCCACAGAACTTAGACAGAGTGCAGCCTTGCACATGAATGATGAGGATATAAATGCTTACTGTATGTCTCTGGGGTACATTTAGTGTACTGCTGCATCAAAGCTCAAACCAGAGTCTGGTTTGTGTCTATGTTCATAGTTAAGAGTTATTAATAGTCTCTGTACAGTATGTTGATACATTAACCCTTCCTGAGTGTTGTGTGGACTGGATAGGGCTGGATATATTAATGAGTGCTCAGTTTTGAGTGTCCAACTGTATCATCAATTAATAACTTACTTAATCAATTAATAACTAACTGAATCCCAGCACGTATGACCCTAGCCAGAGATCACTGATTGCTAACACTATTGACATGATAACATGATACAACATTGTTGCTCATAACGTTCCTGTATACCTGTGTGTGTCATTATCTTGTAATGACGCTGACATTAAATGAGTCATATCCACAAGTAGACAGTGTTTTTGTCCATCTCTAGAGGAGGCTAAGTGCCCTCTTCTCTCTGTCCCACAGGGATGACGTGCCAGGCCAGGAGCTCGTACGTGACTAGCGAGATCAAGTGGGGCTACCGCTTCATGCCTGTGCTCACACTGGAGGATGGCTTCTACGAGGTGGACTACAACAGCTTCCACGACATCCATGAGACCAACACACCCAGCTGCAGTGCCAGAGAGCTGACCGAGATGAATTGCCGCGCCCGCCTGCCCCTTACCTGGTCCGTGGCCAGCAAGCTCAGCCAGCAGGGGGTGCTGGAACCTGAAGGCCGCGAGAAGAAGAGTACTACTACCCTGGTAACCCAGGAGGAGGCGCTGGAGGAACAGACAGAGAGGAATGGTGACATTGCTAACATAGAGAGCGAGTCCAAAGTGTAAAGTGGAGCGAGAGAACCTAGGGCCAGGGGGGCTGTGTGAACCGTACTGTGGCATCTCTTCTCATGACTGGCTGACCAGGTGAGCTGGTCCCAGGTTAGAGGTCAGGGCCAGGGCAGAAAAGGGGACGGTCTAGCCCGAGGAGCCCTGCAACAAGGACAGCTTAGGCCCTCATCGGGTCAGTTACCCTCCAAAGATAGCTGGTAAACGACAATGGTGGGACTGGAAATCTCTGCGGGCAATTGCATGTTTTGAAAACTTTTTAGTTCTTCTTCAAAATACAAATTCCTATTATTATTATACATTTTTTATTCGAATATTAAAACCTATATAAAAGTATATATTCTAGGGAATTTGCATTTGTATTTTTTGTATGTACTATTTGTTTTGTTGCTGAAGTGTGAATATTTGACAGGAAGATGTTTGATACTGATTCATTTAGACCAGGTCTGTACATATTCTATGCCTTATGTACGAAGCTTTCTTTACATTAGGGGTTTTCAGAAATATATAAGCATGTACAAAAACTTAGAATAAATTAACTATATTGTGTACATAAGAGAATAATGTTGATTGTAATAGGCAAGACAAAATAACTCTTAACAATTCTGTATGCAAGCCCTATAGACTATTAGACCAATGGCATCCTCACATCCTTGCCCACTTGGCAGAGATGCGTTAGACCCTGACTGTGCATGTCCACTAAACATACCACCAAGAGGTAGTGGGAACTGTCGCCCATGACCCTCGAGTATCATCAGTCCAAGTCTCCCCTCCTTGAAGACCTTTTTGAGCTTATAGGATAGGCTTGATGCAATACCCTTTAAGTTGGGAATGGAAGCTGGAAGGGAGAATAAACTGAAGGGAGTTGAACTAAGTTGCACTTCGGAACTGAGTTGATGTCTGTGTGACTGTTTTCTCTCCATTTGTTTTGGCCGTATTTCTGTTTTGGTCATATAACTAAACATTAAAATCAACATATGCCCAAATACTACTTTCAAATATGATTTAGGAATTTCTTCATAAGAAAATGACATAGTAAATAACATGTTGGGAATACAGGGCTTTCATGTGAAATCATCACTGGAGAGTGTGGTGGAATCTGTCTTATATGGCAGTACTGTACCTCACAGTAGGGAGGAGGAAAATGACAGGAAGGAAGTACATGCTCCTTTGTTCAGTAGTTGTCTGGCCACGAATCAAAGCTCCGTTATGAAAGACTGACCATCAGAGGCTGTCAATGTACATTGTTAAAGAGTAATATTCCCTTACCGAGATGCCTATTATCTGAAACCCAGTATTATTTTAATGGTGTCTGTAACCAGCCAGGCCAGACATGAATGTAGGCAACTGTATGTCAGCTGAAGATATGGAGGTTGCCATGGGGATGAGGTGGTCTTGTTATGCTACAGACCACAGGCCGGAGTGAGTGTCGTGGATAGCCACCCAGTGGAAAGTTCCATGCAGGCCCTCTAGTTACTGGCACTGTAGGGGTTCATGATATAATCATGGTACTGTGTAGGGTCTCACTGAAAGTATAACTGAGGCAATGTAAACACAGGTCTTGGAGGGGAAAAGGGCTGTCTCTATTAGAGGTCGGCCGATTATGATTTTTCAACGCCGATACCGATTATTGGAGGACCAAAAAAAGCGGATTAATCTGCAGATTAAAAAAAAATGTATTTGTAATAATGACAATTACAACTACTGAATTAACACTTATTTTAACTTAATATAATACATCAATAAAATCAATTTAGCCTCAAGTAGATAATGAAACATGTTCAATTTGGTTTAAATAATGCAAAAACAAAGTGTTGGAGAAGAACGAAAAAGTACAATATGTGCCATGTAAGAAAGCGACACGTTTCAGTTCCTTGCTCAGAACATGAGAACATATGAAAGGTGGTGGTTCCTTTTAACATGAGTCCCAGGTAAGAAGTTTTAGGTTGTAGTTATTATAGGACTATTTCCCTCTATACCATTTGTATTTCATTAACCTTTGACTATTGGATGTTCTTATAGGCACTTTAGTATAGCCAGTGTAACAGTATAGCTTCTGTCCCTCTCCTCGCTCCTCCCTGGGCTCGAACCAGCAACACAACAACAACAGCCACCATATCGAAGCAGCGTTACCCATGCAGAGCAAAGGAAACAACCACCCCAAGGCTCAGAGCGAGTGAAATTTGAAACGCTATTAGCGTGCTTAGTAGCTAGCCATTTCACTTGGGTTACAGCAGCCTCATCTTGGGAGTTGATAGGTTTGAAGTCATAAACAGCGCAATGCTTGAAGCACAATGAAGAGCTGCTGGCAAAATGCACGAAAGTGCTGTTTGAATGAATGTTTACATGCCTGCTTCTGCCTACCACCGCCAGTCAGATACTTGGATACTTGTATGCTCAGTCAGATTATATGCAACACAGGACATGCTAGATAATATCTATTAATATCATCAACCATGTGTTAACAAGTAATTATGATTGATTGTTTTTTATAAGATAAGTTTAATGCTAGCTAGCAACTTACCTTGGCTTACTGCATTCGCGTAACAGGCAGTCTCCTTGTGGAGTGCAACGAGAGAGAGGCAGGTCGTTATTGCGTTGGACTAGTTAACTGTAAGGTTGCAAGATTGGATCCCCCGAGCTGACAAGGTGAAAATCTGTCTTTCTGCCCCCAAACGAGGCAGTTAACCCACAGTTCCTAGGCCGTCATTGAAAATAAGAATGTGTTCTTAACGGACTTGCCGAGTTAAATAAAGATGAAATAAAGGTGTAAAAAAAAAATCAGCTCCCAAAAATACCGATTTCCGATTGTTATGAAAACTTGAAATCGGCCCTAATTAATCGGCCATTACAATTTATCGGTCGACCTCTAGTCTCTATGGACACAGGCAGATGGACAATGCTTTCAATAAAGCTCCTATCGTCGCTGACGAACATGCTCACTTTACTAATATGATGGAAAGGCTTCAATCTTTCAGTGTGTCTCTGAGGTGAATCCCACTGTCGTGATTGGCCCATAGCGGACAGATGAAATCACACTGGGACTATGTAAAGAAACCATGTGAGGGGAAGTTGGGGAACAGCATTCAGGCCTACTCCGACAACTTTAACAAAGTGCAGATCGAGGCTGTTATTTTTCTTCTTTTCACATATTTTGCCTACTTTATTTCTGCTGCAGAACTACTTTTCTAAAAGCAATTTATTTGTGTTTCTGGCAAAATGTTTGATTTGAAAACGAGCAGTGTAATATGACCTAACAATGTTATCACTTTACAACAGTGTGAAATGTCTTTACTGCGGAACGTTTTAGCTCTGCTTGTCACTGATAGCACACTTGTGTCAATGAAGAACATGTGGAAACACTTTACATTAAGTTGCCCTTATATGATGCAGTTAGTCTATAGCTATTTCAATTGTAATCCATATTTGTTACAGGTGTAGTTACTGGTAAATACTTTGATTTTCTAAAAAGGGTTGATATTTCAGCTACGTGGTATTTAAGCAGCTTAATGTAAAGTGATCGACATGCAGGCATCAACATGCAGTTCATTTGACTTCTGTCCATCTCCGAACAAAGGCTGAACTAAACAGATATGTTTATTATAATGACTCCTTTATTTGACTGTATTTATTAATTTGTCCTTTTAATACCAATCATGGTTGTATTAAGTTGTAACTTTAACATGATTACATTCCAACATACTGGTTCATAAATCAACTTCAACAATACTTCTCACGGTCTTTTATTGATAAAAATCACATTCTACCTTTTGTGTGGATTTAATGAAATTGAGAAATATATTCATACTGTGGTCGATATTGTGAGAATTATTCATTGAAAGGAACAATCCTAATCAATCTAAAGGGTGGGCACCTTTTAAACCATGTGATACAGTACAGGACCAATAAATGGTAGAGTTCGGGAAGACCCACTATTTTGGAATGTGGTGTGGTTCTCAAACACTGAGGGTTGCCCAAAGCAAAGTACACCAACCCATTATTTACGTAAATTACAACCAACCAGCACCCAAACTCCAAGAGGGGACTGTGTTTGCCAGTTCTGCTTCAGTGATGTACCAAACAGCACCCAAACCCCAAGAGGGGACTGTGTTTTCCAGCTCTGCTTCAGTGATGTCCCAAACAGCACCCAAACCCCAAGAGGGGACTGTGTTTTCCAGCTCTGCTTCAGTGATGTCCCAAACAGCACCCAAACCCCAAGAGGGGACTGTGTTTTCCAGCTCTGCTTCAGTGATGTACCAAACAGCACCCAAACCCCAAGAGGGGACTGTGTTTTCCAGCTCTGCTTCAGTGATGTCCCAAACAGCACCCAAACCCCAAGAGGGGACTGTGTTTGCCAGCTCTGCTTCAGTGATGTCCCAAACAGCACCCAAACCCCAAGAGGGGACTGTGTTTGCCAGCTCTGCTTCAGTGATGTACCAAACAGCACCCAAACCCCAAGAGGGGACTGTGTTTTCCAGCTCTGCTTCAGTGATGTACCAAACAGCACCCAAACCCCAAGAGGGGACTGTGTTTGCCAGCTCTGCTTCAGTGATGTCCCAAACAGCACCCAAACCCCAAGAGGGGACTGTATTTGCCAGCTCTGCTTCAGTGATGTCCCAAACAGCACCCAAACCCCAAGAGGGGACTGTGTTTGCCAGCTCTGCTTCAGTGATGTACCAAACCGCACCCAAACCCCAAGAGGGGACTGTGTTTGCCAGCTCTGCTTCAGTGATGTACCAAACCGCACCCAAACCCCAAGAGGGGACTGTGTTTGCCAGCTCTGCTTCAGTGATGTACCAAACAGCACCCAAACCCCAAGAGGGGACTGTGTTTGCCAGCTCTGCTTCAGTGATGTACCAAACAGCACAGCTAAGCTAAAGTCCTGTTTTTCCAGGACTGCTTGTTACTCGAGCTTCTCAACTCTCATGCCATACAATTGATTTGAAGTATATAAAATGATGACAGTAGAAAATGAATCTGTTTTGTCTGTCACAAAATTATCCAAATCAGAGTTGAGAAATGCCACAGCACAAAGTCGAGTCGATATTCATTTAACAAGACTTCTCATTAGCACTCTATATAGCTTGAAAAAGTACATAGTATATTGTAATTAAGGCTGGGTATGGACTTGAGATAGTTTAGCAGCATTAATGCTTAACTTCATAGTACTTGCATTGAATTGCTTTATTATGCAAATGCTCAACTAATGAGCTAGTGGGACCAATCAGCACTACAGTACATATTACAGCTTTGATTGAGACCCCAATACATGTATTGTTAAGCTGTTTATCTATGTTGAACTGGTCTTCTCTGCATTGTGTTGTGTGTAACAATAAGGTTATACTCGAACAATAGACACGAATAGAGGTGCCGTAAATGTAAAGATCCGCCCGCCCCTTTTCTTCAATTTCAGCCAAAACTGACATACCCAAATCTAACTGCCTGTAGCTCAGGCCCTGAAGCAAGGACATGCATATTATTGGTACCATTTGAAAGGAAACACTTTGAAGTTTGTGGAAATGTGAAAGGAATGTAGGAGAATATGACTCAATAGATCTGGTAAAAGATACTGCAAAGAAAAAACAACCGTTCTTTTGTTTTTGTAGCATCATTCTTGAAATGCAAGAGAAAGGCCATAATGTATTATTCCAGCCCAGATGCAATTTAGATTTTGGTCAGTAGATGGCAGCAGTGTATGATCAACGTTTTAGACTGATCCAATGAACCATTGCATTTCTGTTAAAAAAATTAAATCAAGACTGCCCAAATGTTCCTAATTTGTTTATTAAAAGCTTTGTTCAAAATTGCGCACTCTCCTCAAACAATAGCATGGTATTATTTCACTGTAATAGTCACTGTAAATTGGACAGTGCAGTTAGATTAACAAGAAATGAAGCTTTCTGCCAATATCAAATATGTCTATGTCCTGGGAAATGCTCTTGTTACTTACAATCTCATGCTAATCGCATTAGCCTACGTTAGCTCAAACGTCCCAGGGAAGGAACACCGATCGCAAAGAAGTTAAGCGTGACTATGTGTGTATTTGCGTATGTGCGTGTCTGTTCCCCAGCTAAGTGAATGATTTTCAAGATAATGATACATTCCTTGTGTCTCTCTGATCTAAAAGCCCGACTCCAAGACTGTGGCTCTGAAATGCCAGTTTCAAATTGACTAGATATGTTTCTCCCTCATAGCGGGGACCCTTTCAACATCTACCAACTCAGTATCTTCAGCATCACATCAGCGTGTGTCAAAACGCCTCTGCACCATTTTGATTTAATATAGATCAGACTTGATTTTTCATAAAAACATGGGCCGGGAACAGGCTTGACAGTTAAGCAAAGCAATTAAGCAACGCACTTTGCCCCTGACAACAGTCAAGTCGGATGGCAGTTCATTGTTTCTGTTGCAAGCAGAGGTGGGAGGCGGGGGTGGGGTGGACGGCCTACCTGGGGAAGTTTTCCATTTCCCAATGCTGAAACCAAAATGCTATCTGCTATCACACAAACGCACACACAAGCCCACAGCTGCACCCAGATGCGCACAAGCCCACACACATTTCAGTCACAATCTGAAGTGAAAGTGAATGTAGCCTACTTTATGGCTGAATTTCAGGACCTTCAGAACGGGGGATTTTATCAGATGTCCATTATATTACTCAGCATTACCCTCCTACTCATATAGATGAGTAGGAGGGTACTGCATCAAACAATCAAAATGTGCTGCTACAAAAACGTTTTCATTTTTGGTTTCTCCATGGATTTGTATTCATTGCAGCTTAAGAAACAAAAGTAAAAGATAGGTTTTTATCACTGTCCTTTTGTATAGACCATCTCTGCCTTTCCCTAACATGTCAGTGTGATAGCACACGGGCAATGGATGGATGGAAAGCATGCTTTATATGAAAGCACAATCATTGTACAGTAACCCAAACAACTACAGTGACACATTTTTTTTAAATACATTTATACAGTATGTTTGAAAGAAATGTGTTTGATTTGCCCCCAAAACAAGAGAAAGCGTAAGTGGTATGAATCAGCGTACTTGTCATGGGGCTGTGTGTTAGGTGTTGTTAGGGGTTGACAAGCCATTAGACATATGAGGAACATAAATATAGTTAATATGCACTAAACAAAAAACAAACAAGGAAATATAATTCTTCAAGAGCATTTCCATTTCACTGGTGATACAGGTAACTGCCAAAATAAATGAGGGATACAAAGTATCCTTCTTTTCACTCTGTCATTTAGGTTAGTATTGTGGAGTAACTGCAATGTTGTTGATCCATCCTCAGTTATCACCTATCACGTCTGTGGAACTTGTTCAGTTTATGTCTCAGTTGTTGAATCTTATGTTCATACAAATATTTACACGTTAAGTCTGCCGAAAATAAACACAGTTGACAGTGAGAACATTTCTTTCTTTGCTGAGTTTATGTAACCCACGCCCTTTACTGCTACCTACAGTAGGCCATTGTATAGCTAAGTGAATCCAATGTAATGTAACTTCCTATTAGCTATCTATCTTGATGTATCATTGGAAGTTAAAAACACAAGCTCGAAATGCAATTGTAGATAAGAGCCATGGAAGGGGGTGAAACGACTGCAGCTCCAGCTGTCAGTAAAGGGACAGTAGGCTACTGGAAAGGGCAGGTCATTTTGTGGGAGGACATTATGAAAATATTCTCCAGTTCAATTCCATAGCAAGGAAGACTATGTATTAGGACAGAGATAATAGCAACATAATATTTAGTGCTGCCTAATTTTAGTATAATGACGCCAGTTTCTTGGTCTTTTTTTCTGTCTGTCCTCAGATACGGAGAGCTGTGAAAGCCGGTCCGCAGATGAAAAGGTCCCAATGAATGTCCCAAGAGCCTGCACACCCGGTACCTGGAAAATACTCTAAAAAATATATTTTATTATAGTTAAAATGTTCATGTTCTGTTCACTTAATATAATTTAAAAGTATGTATTAAGGTGTCTAATATAATACACTAGTCAAAAGCGAATGTAGACATTAATTTCCAAATGCCTTCAAAATCTTTTTTTTACAATGGAGTGCCAAAATTGCTGCGGGTGGCTTCAAAACAACACCCCCTGTAAGTAATGTAGGGTTAATACATATCATTGGTTTGAGAAGGATGAAATACAAATGTCCCAATATTTACACAACTCCTTTCTTTCCCACACTTCACTATATCAAGTTGCTAACACCTGGGCACACCTTCGATGGCCTCCCAGGAACTTCGCCATTCCTCCTCCTCAGACCTCACCCCTCACTTAGTCACATCTTAACCCTGCACAAGTCCAGCATCACCCCTTCTCCTCAACCCACCCCTAGTCAAGAATCAACCCACCCCTAGTCAAGAATCAACCCACCCCTAGTCAAGAATCAACCCTTAACCTTGAGGTTATGTATAGTAACCCTAGGTGTAAAATAATAAAGAATGGCTACATCTCAGAAAGTTTAAAACTATCTAGAGGAGTAAAACAAGGTTGTCCACTATTGGCATATCTGTTTATTATTGCCATCAAAATGTTAGCTGCAAAGATTAGATCAAACAAAAATAAAGGGATTAGAAATCCGTGGCCTAAAAACTAAGGTGTCATTGTACGCTGACGACTCATGTTTTATTTTAAAACCAAAATTGGAGTCTCTCCATGGCCTCTTAGAGGATCTAGATACTTTTGCTACCCTCTCTGGATTAAAACCAAATTATGATAAATGTACCATATTACGTATTGGATCACTAAATAAATTCACATTTTACATTGCCATGTAGTTTGCCAATTGGGTGGTTTGACGGATATGTAGACATACCAGATCAAATTAAAACGGCCTATTTATATAACAAATATGAATTTGGTGGGCAGAAATGATTAAATATTAAAGCATTAGACCTCTCACTAAAGGCATCAGTCATACAAAAGTTATACTTAAATCCAAACTGGTTCTCTAGTCAATTGGTACAAATGTTTCATCCTATATTCAGGAAGGGCCTTTTCCCCTTTATTCAGATTCCATCTGCTCACTTTCGGTTGTTTGAAAAGGAAATATATCTCCAAAATATCTTTATTTTTTAAACAAGCCTTAGAAAGTTGGTTGCAATTTCAGTTTAATCCACCTGAAAGGACGGAACAAATAGTACAACAAATATTGTGGTTAAATTCAAATATACTAATTGATTAAAAAAAAAAAACTATTTATCGAATAATAAAAAAAAAAGGTATACATTTAGTGAATGATATCATAAATATGACTGGTGGAGTTGTCGCACATGCAGCTAACACAGACATATGGAAATGTCTGCTCTACCCAAAATTACAACCAATTAATTGCAGCATTACCACAAAAATGGAAGAGGCAAGTAGAAGGGGAAAAAAGTAAGGAACTTGTATGTCGGCCCTGTAGTAAAGAACATAAATGGTTAAAGAAAAGTGTGATAAATAAAAACATATACCAATTTAATTTAAGGACCAAAAAACTGACAGCTGTGCCATATAAATTGCAAAATAGTTGGGAAGAGATTTTCAATGTACCCATTCCATGGCACATGGTTTATGAATTGATACGCAAAACAACGCCGAATTCAAAATTTTTCAATATAAATTACTATACAAAATTCTTGCAACTAATAGAATGTTATATATATGGGGGATACAATCTTCCCAGCTCTGCAGATTCTGCTGTGAGGAGGCAGAGTAATTAGATAATTTATTTTGGTACTGTCCATATGTAGCTCATTTTTGGTCACAGGTCCAGGAATGGCTGAAGAATTGCAACATTTGCCTAGAACTAACACTACAGATAGCAATATTGGGTGATTTGAAAAGCCATAATCAATCAATAATATAATAATTATTTTAGCAAATGTTTATTTTTAATTTACAATCTGTAGAAGCTATGATAATAGGAAGGTTCAATTATTTTGTGAAGCATCACAGCACAGTTGAAAAATATAAGGCAAGTAGAAATCCGAAATGGATGATGTTGAGAGACAGATGGGAGGGGTTGAGTGGAGCTGAAGGGTGGGACTAATAACAAGATAAACAATGTAAAACATACGAGATCTGTAAAATATATATAGGTTCTGAACTTTTGTGAAATAGCATAGTTAATATTCCTCTATTTCTGATGGACATCAGAAATAGAGGAAGGACTAAGAACAAACAAGAGAGAACTATTGTAAAGTAGACTGTGTCTGTCAAGTATGTATAAGATGTATGGATTGAAGGTAGAAGCAGAAGTGTTTATTAGTTTACTCCAATTGGGGGATTGGCGGAAGGGTTTGCGGGGAATAATAATAAAGGTGTATTCTTTTAAAAAGTATGTATGTCTATATAGGTATGTGTATGTATATGTGTATATATATGCATGCGTGTTTGGATATATATATTTACCACAAAAATATGGGGGATTGGAAATGATGCAGACAATTACATTAGAAGCAACATTCTTTCCGCAATATTAAGCTGATCCACCCTCTAAAAAAGAAGAAAAAAAGTATCAACCCTGCACTAGTCAATCCTCACCCCTGCATTGCTCAGTAATCAAGCCTCATTTTGTATTCTCACCCTGCACTTTTTTTGCACAATGGTGAACTTTTCCATTAGCCGAAAAACAGGCACATTTGACAACAAAAAAACGTGAAGTTTGGGAAAATGTAGCTAGCAATTACCTTCATAATTAGCTATGATTAAATTAATTTCAATGAAAATGTTGCTAGCTAATATGAATGCCATACATTGGCACTCCACTGGCAGCAAGTTAACTCAACCACTCCACTTCCCAAATCTTGGATACCCTATTACATTCTTAGAATTCTGATACATCACCATAGCTAATTAACATTGGTTGATTTAAGCAATAAAGCAAACCATGCCCATTCCAAAAATAAAAAGCAAATTAATTGTTTATAACTCAATGATCCTGCTTTGTAACTAGACCTACTCCATCTATGTAGTTTGGGTGTTAGCTAGCCTGCCAATAAAAGAACACAGCTAGCAAGTTAAAGATGGAACACCCAGTAGGGAAACCAGTGCCACTTCGTTTCTTTGACGAAGCAGAGCTGGGAAGCATCGCAGTAAAATGTATTTAAGTACATAATGTTGTTCTATCATGCGTGCAATGATGTCCCTAAGATATTGTATTGTTGAAATGAATTAAAATCATAAATGATCACTAGCTGGTCAATAGAAAAGCTCATTGCGATTTAAAAATGTGCTTTAATGCAAGAGTGAGAACTGATGCACAGGTGAGTCAGAGGGGTGATACCTGAACAATGCAGGGGTGAAGCTTTACCAGTGCAGGTTTGATACTAGGGGAAGGATGAAGGTTGAGGAGAGGTGACACTTGACTAGTTGAGAAGTGAGGTCTGAAGTGAGGTTTGAGGAGGAATGACAAAGTTCCTAACAAGTGTTCTCTACTTCTAACACCAATACAATCCTGCTGTCTACCAATCAGTCCAACACCTCAGCCACTACTCTAAATACATGGTCTCTGGTGTCAAACAAAGAAGGATGCCTCTTACAGTATATCAAACACCAAGAAAACAGCAACTGCAAAATGTTTCAGATGTTGATTTCACCAGGTATCTCGCAAGTGTTACCTGGCATGTCACACCAAGTAAGTATTCAAATCATTGCAAAGCGGTAAGGACCAAAGTATTTTAGGCTCGCTTTCTGCAGCGCCTGAACATTCGGTTTTACTTGGTTCTTCAGTGCCATTTTGAATCCAAAATGAGAAACATTCCTGAAATTCCATGAGAGTAAAGGAACTGATCTATTGGCAAATTCCATGAGAGTAAAGGAACTGATCTATTGGCAAATTCCATGAGAGTAAAGGAACTGATCTATTGGCAAATTCCATGAGAGTAAAGGAACTGATCTATTGGCAAATTCCATGAGTAAAGGAACTGATCTATTGGCAAATTCCATGAGTAAAGGAACTGATCTATTGGCAAATTCCATGAGTAAAGGAACTGATCTATTGGCAAATTCCATGAGTAAAGGAACTGATCTATTGGCAAATTCCATGAGTAAAGGAACTGATCTATTGGCAAATTCCATGAGTAAAGGAACTGATCTATTGGCAAATTCCATGAGTAAAGGAACTGATCTATTGGCAAATTCCATGAGTAAAGGAACTGATCTATTGGCAAATTCCATGAGTAAAGGAACTGATCTATTGGCAAATTCCATGAGTAAAGGAACTGATCTATTGGCAAATTCCATGAGTAAAGGAACTGATCTATTGGCAAATTCCATGAGTAAAGGAACTGATCTATTGGCAAATTCCATGAGAGTAAAGGAACTGATCTATTGGCAAATTCCATGAGAGTAAAGGAACTGATCTATTTGGACATTTTAAGAATGATCGCAATCCATTCCTAAAAGGACCAAGTGAAGAGGGTTAACACATTCAATGCCATTGTGTTAAAAGGTTTTTGAAGATTGTGCTTGTCATTATCCTTACTGAAGCATAACATTGTCATGATGGGAACTAGACTAGTTAAAATACTTGGGTTGGCATTCTAGACATGTCTACTGTGATTCAATTTCAGTCGTTACCCATCTGAGAACCGAAAAAAGTGGCAGGGAAAAAGGAAACAAATAGACTCAGTACAAGTTGATTCACTTTTTTAAATGTTTATATCATACATAAGACCGCTTGAATATAATACAAAGGGCTTGTCCATTTAAAAAAGAATGTTTGGAACATTCTCATATACAGAGCAAGTATTGACTAGATCTTACAATCTGTGGACACAGGTATTTCTTTCCCATGCCGTTTAATCTTTACAATGCACGTCAGATGTCCTGTAACCAAACTGTTGTCAATCACTCAAAATCAGACGACTGGTGGACAGGAAGGCAAGGGTGGCAATAAAAAGCCTGTATTCCAATTAAATAGGGAGCAGAGCAGAAATGATACTGAACACTTGGGAGTAAAAGTTGGATGGTTTGTTGACGATCGTGGCTTTCACTTTCACACACGTATCAGTAGCCCGACTGCAAATGGCCCCACGGTGGAAGCTTATGCCAATTTTAATGCACCTAAAAATAGTTCCTGTAATATATGTACATAATTGCGTATGTATTTATATATTAAATCACAGCTGTCATTCAGGTTTGTAGACACATCCACACACTATACCCTGTCTATAATATTTACGGTATGAATATCTACTCTCCTGTTAATTTAAACCCTAAAAGTTTTGCATTTGTACTGGCATTGTCAACTACTTTGGCCTGGAAGCACAGTTACCCACTGACTAATATCACAGAACTTCCACTGCATGGTCTCCACATTGACTTAAATGTACTCAAAATACCATTAGGAAAAAAGTAGTGAGTCCTAAACTTCCTTTATTAAAAAAATACAAATATATACATAATAAATTCTATTTCAGCTATTAAAATGGGGTTGAAAAGTAAACACCTGAAGCCTGTGATGTCATGGACACCTTTCCTCTAGCTGTTGCCGCCCCCTTAAATGTTTGCAAAGGGTACAAAACTTAGGTCAGTTGTCCCGTATCCTCAGGCATCACACGATGAGACTGGAGTAGGACACTCCAGCAGGCAGGGCTCACCTCTCACACCATTCATCCCTACTAGTTTCCTTTTGGATTCAAACTTCATGGTGAGAGCTTCAGTCAAACATGGATTTGAGCTAATTTAGAGCAGTATCCCAGCTAAAATGTAGATGTGTACAGTGCCTCTGCTAGCTAGGTCAAAAAAGGTTGTTTCTAAATTGACGGGGGAAAAGGGGCACCATTTTAGCCACTGCCATGAAGACTGCCGAAAGTAGTCAAGGCAGCTTTATCCAGACAGGCACGTTTGAAACAACCGCTGAATACCTGGTCACAAATTGAAGGATTAATGCACTGTTCACATCTTTCCTCTCTCACTTTCAACTCATGAATACGAGGACTTGCCTCAACTAACAGCGACCATGCTGATACTCCGGAACCCGCAGAGTAGCAATCAGCGTTGGCATCTATTGTCCCTCAAGTCCTTGAGAACAGAAAAAAGTTATACCAATGAGATTTGTTTTGTTTGTTGTTTGTCTTTTTAGAGAAAATAAAAAAACCTTTACAACCAATTCTGTTGAAGATTCAGTAAATGTACTGAGTTCAACAACAGCTCCAGTTTTGCTAAAGCAATAGATTCAGCCATTTTTACTGACATTTTAAAAAGGTCTTGATATACCTTGTGTCAAAGTGCAGAACTGCTACATTATTGGTTACAGAAATCTACGTGCTATAAAAACAGCTTTGGTACAATAAATTATCAAAAAGGGAAAATAAATTATCGTAAAATTCACAGCATAATTGTGAGGCAAAAAAGCAGTCACATAAAATTCAGCATGTTTTCATATGACATTTTTGCAGAAGCTCTGTTGGAGGAACCACATGCTGAAAAAACAGGTAAAAAGTTGGAAGGGACAGTCATAGCCAATTCCATCCATCTTGCAACAAAAATACTTCTGTGAACATACAAGGCCCGGCAATCACTGGACCTCGCAAGTCACACATTTTAGTTAAAGGCCTCAAATTACCATTCTCAAAACACGTTTTAGTTAAAGGCCTCAAATTACCATTCTCAAAACACGTTTTTTCTACTTTTTCTTTTTTAAGAATTGTTTGTTTTATACCCAAACTTCAAAAATAGAAAGCTATTTTCTCATTTAAACAATAATGTCCAGCTTCTTTCCCCACCCCCCACCCTTAATTTGAGAGTCCCAAAAAAACATAAGGCCAAAGAGTTATCTAAAAAAACGGACACTGCCTGGACAACTGTACTGTAGGTTTTGTGTGGCTCGGCCCTGGCCACTGCTCCTAAGTACATCTCTTCAGTGTGGCCTTTTTCAAGTCCAGGGGAGGGCTAGGAGGGCCCACCTGTACTTGCCTGGGGCCTCCCAGCATGGCACTCTGCTGCACAGCTGTACATGGCTGGCCCCCCGCGCAGCGCATCCACATTCCTCTCAAAGAAACAAACCCAGCGAGATGGAAACTCCCTGTATAATGCTTCAATCCTCTGCCACTCTATGGACCGGTATACTACAAAGCAGGATCAATGAGTTAGCCAGCCAACATGCCTAAATATTAACTTATTTAAAAAAATAAAAAGAAGAAGCTTTAAATGGAAATGGTCTAATGACAACAACCTGGTTGTTTATAAAAGTTAGCTAACTCATTGATCCTGCTTTGTAGCATACACTTCATGTCTCACAGCTCACAGGTGGGATTGTACAACAGAACAGAAAAATTCAAATGAGAATATAAATCCAGAGAAAATTATTCTTGCCGAATATGGAAAAAAGTGCAAATGTGTGGATAGGAGTTTCTGGAAATGTTATGGTGCTGTAACAATTCCTTTACTAAATAGCCGTTAACAAATAATGTCTACGTGATTTTCTATCCACAGACTTCTAAGCTCTCGGCTGACAAGAACAAGGAATAATGCAAACCATGCAGTCGAGTGAGAGTTGTATGTGAAATGAATGGATGTTTCAGTACTGTTGTGAAGTATATTATGCAAGAACTTTTGCAGTAAAAATCTAATTCCCTGTGAACACTGAAAATGGTGGAGCGAATAATCCCATTTGAAACCAAAGTGAAGAGAGAAACCCAAGGGTGACATGGGGAGGAGTTGGAGAAATGGTGGGCTTTGCACTGTGGTAGAGTGTAAGTGATAATCTCCCCCTCTAGTTTAAAGCAGCTTTTTTGATTCTTTACGCACTTTTTTTTGTTGAAATAAAAACTCACCACCTTCAAAAAAAAAACATTCTCAGTTTAGTCACGAACTGGCGACAGAACTCTGCTGTACACAGACTCCTGCCATGGGCGACTCCTCCCCGTCTATCCCTTGTCTCATGCCCATGGGGTAGGTGGGGTGGCCCGCCATCCCAGTCTCTTGTCTGGGGTTGGAGAAGGCACCCAGTCCCATTCTGCCGTTCTGGCCAAAGTCCACGGCTGCGTTGGCAGGGAGCGGGCGCAGCTGGTAAGCCTTGTTCCCCTGGGTCCCGGTGGAGGAGGAAGATGTGGAGGAGGAGGAGGAAGACAGGGAGGTCATAGACAGGTGGCCGTGCACCACCTCCACTGAGTTCTCTGTGGAGGCACTGTTGATAGGGGAGTGGTAGAGGTGGGACCGCGCAAACAGGCCCTGCTGTCCATGGGGGTGGTGGGGTTGATGGTGTCCGTGGTGATGGTGGGCGGAGGAGCTGTTGCCGGGGGCCAAGGGGTGGATGGCCTTGGGCGCCTGGGGAGGCACGTGAAAGGTGGTTTCCTGGACGGGGTGGGTCTCCACTGTCACTGTCTGCGCCCCTTTGCCACCTGCCCAGCCAACTGGGGGAGGGAGCGGCTGCCTCGCCTGACACACAACAGCAACAGTCAGTAACTCAAATGACTGATAACAGGTTATTCAACTCTGTTTGAAGAGCGACACCTATGTTTAGAAAACCCAATACTTCCCCAAGCTGTGCATATAGGAGGGCTCATCCATCTCAAATTGGAGTTAGGGTAAAGGTTGTTAACCTGGGTTAACCTGGGTTATAGACTATGTGACAATCTAGTGGGGGTCACTTGGCCAGGAGCAATAGCGTGTGTATGAGACTTGCCTGTCGGAAGAGATTTTCGCAGTCCATGGCCTGCACGGCACTGAAGTGACCTCCGCTGTGCCGGTGCTGATGTGTTGGGTCCGAGCGCGCCCGCCCACTGGTGCTCGTGCCAGACGACCCTCCTGCAGAGCAGAAACACAAACAGAAATCAGTTGACATTAAATTTATGTTGAACATTTGAGACAGTTCCAATCTCCCTTAAGGCTCAAACTACCTGCACTAATTTCATCATGTCTAATCCGGTACTGAAAAACTGTATTCCTTGGGAATCCCACAGTGTGCGAGGCTAGCGCAAACAAAGTGAACACCCCAGGATTGGACTGAGAGACATGGGTCTAAGGTCACGCTAATGCTTCAAAGTGAACCCCCAGTTCTCCATGCAGCTTTGCGGCTGCGTTGCTCTCCCTACCTGAGCTGGAGGAGGTGCTGGAGGTGGTTCCAGAGGACTGGGACTGCTCCAGTGCAGGGCTGGTGGACACGCTGCTGCTCGTGTTGGTTCCCTCATCCGCAGTCTTCTTGAAGAAGCTGTGCTGCAGGGCGTAGTAGGGCTGGATGCGGCTCTTGGGGTCGTAGTCCAGCATCCGAAGGATCAGATCCTTGAACTTCAAGTAGTCAGCGACAGCATGGCCAGACTCACCCGCCCGCCGCCCCCCAGGACCCCCCGCCTCCACACCCAGGATGCTGTGCAGCTTCCGCATGCCCGGCGGCTTATACTGTGCACACACAGAACAGAGACTTTGAGGATATATACACTCACTATTGCAAAGGACATTTATGACATCACAACAACATAATTGACAGGGTGATTTTGTTGAACTCACCCTTTTGCCATCTTTGGTCTTCTTTGCACCCCACGTGCTGTCCGATATCTTCTCAAAGAACTTCCTGGCCTTGGGCGCCTGGTCCAATATGTAATTGGGAGGGACACCCAGAACTTCCACTATTTTGTTAATTTGATCAATCTGAAAAATCAGAAGACCACAATTAAGAATGTCTTACCCTATTTGGCACTAACTGCGTATGAAATTGCCTGCACCTGAGTATAGTGTGACATGTGAGACAATACAACAACTAAACTAGGTGAAAAGTGGAGTCCTGTCTCCTAGTGAAATGTTCAAAGCACCACAGCTCCCTCTGTTGGTCTTTATTAGGTTCTCACTCCCTACACTCATCTTGATGAAGACAAAAACTGAAAATCTTTCTCACATGAACACAATGAAGCATCACAAGTAAGCATTATCTGACAAGTTATATCATCCTAAATAAAGTCTACATCTTTTCATTCCATGAGTCCTACCTCATTGGCCCCACTGAAGAGGGGCTCTCCGGTGTGCATCTCCACCAGAATGCAGCCCAGGGACCACATGTCGATGGCCAGGTCATAAGGCATGCCCAGCAGCACCTCTGGGGAGCGGTAGAAGCGACTCTGGATGTACTGGTAGATCTGAGTGGACAGAAAGGGGTCACAGCTATTAGGACATGGCATTTTTGATACCCTTTTCTAGCCATGAAACACTTTCCATAAAAAAAATGTTTTTGTATCTTTCCACATCATACTCTACCAATCCATCTATCCAATAATTCATCAATCCGTTAAATAGAAAATCCATAGTGGGTCACAAAAATATCAGATTCTCAGTTTTGGTATAAGACTTATGTAGCATAAAATGACCATATTAACCTCCAGGAAAAACATCATCAGCGTCACATCCTCATTCACTTAGCCTCTGTTAGTGATGGGGGGGTCAATAGTTACAAATTATAATCGATACTTTGAGTACAAGATTCCACCTATTTTTTTTGCTCCGTAGCTTTCGCTGCCTATCAAAAACGCCAGTATTTTTCATCCTATATCTTGTAAACCAGCTTTTTAAATAGTGAGATTTTATTTTATCTGATCATTTAAAAAATGTTCTCATGCTCTCCCTCGTCTCTCTGCCGCAAACATACAGTGCCTTCGGAAAGTACTTAGACACCTTGATTTTTCCCCACATTCTGTTACGTTACAGCCTTGTTCTAAAATGTATAAAATTTTTAAAATCCACATCAATCTACACACAATACCCCACAATGACAGAAATACCTTATTTACATAAGCATTTAGACCCTTTGCTATGAGACTGGAAATTGAGCTCAGGTGCATCCCGTTTCCATTGATCATCCTTGAGATGTTTCTACAACTTGATTGGAGTCCACCTGTAGTACTTCAATTGACTGGACATGATTTGGAAAGGCACAGACCTGTCTATATAAAAAGGTCCCACAGTTGACAGTGCATGTCAGAGTAAAAACCAAGCCATGAGGTCAAAGGCATTGTCCGTAGAGGTCCGTGGCAGAATTGTGTCCAGGGACAGATCTGGGGAAGGGTACCAAAGCATTTCTGCAGCATTGAAGGTCCCCAAGATCACAATGGCCTCCATCATTCTTAAATGGAAGAAGTTTGGAACCACCAAGACTCTTCCTAGAGCTGGCCGCCCAGCCAAACTGAGCAATCAGGGGAGAAGGGGATTGGTCAGGGAGGTGACCAAAAATCTGATGATCACTCTGACAGAACTCCAGAGTTCCTCTGTGGAGATGGGAGAACCTTCCAGAAAGACAACCATCTCTGTAGCACTCCACCAAAGCAGGCCTTTATAGTAAAGTGGCCAGACAGAAGCCACTCCTCAGTAAAATGCACATGACAGCCCGATTGGAGTTTGCCAAAAGGCACCGAAAGGAGAAACAAGATTCTCTGGTCTGATTAAACCACAATGAAACTCTTTGGCCTGAATGCCAAGCATCACAACTGGAGGAAACATGGCACCATCCATATGGTGAAGCATGGTAGTGGCAGCATCATGCTGTGGGGATGTTGTTCAGGGGCAGGGAGACTAGTTAGGATCGAGGGAAAGATGAACGGAGCAAAGTAGAGAGATCCTTAATGAAAACCTGCTCCAGGACCTCAGACTGGGGGCGAAGGCCAAGACAACGCAAGAGTGGCTTCAGAACAAGTCTCAATGACCTTGAGTGGCCCACCCAGAGCCTGGACTTGAACATCTCTGGAGAGGTCTGTAAATAACTGTGCAGCAACACTCCCCATCCAACCTGACAGAGCTTGAAAATATCTGCAGAGACGAATGGGAGAAACTCACCAAATACAGGTGTGCCAAGCATGTAGCATCACACGCAAGAAGACTCAAGAATGTAATTCGCTGCCAAAGGTGCTTCAAAGTACTGAGTAAAGGGTTTGAATACTTAAGTAAATGTGATATCAGCTTATTGTTTTATAAAAGTGTAAACATTTTTTTTTTTAACTGCCTGCTGTGTCATTATGGGGTATTGTGTAAAAATCGATTTAAGCCATTAAAGTGAAGCGGTCTGAATACTTTTGGAACATCAAATCGTAATACCTATAGAATAATGAGAAATGCAATACATATCGTATTGGCATCTAAGTATTGTGAGATCCCTGGCAATTCCCAGCCCTACCCTCTGTCCCAGCTGGCAGGAGCTGCCAAAATCCACGATCTTGATGGCGCTCCTCTTGGGGTTGCACAACAGGATGTTCTCGGGCTTCAGGTCACAGTGGATGATGCTGAGTTCGGGCGTGGCCAGGAACAATAGTGCTGTGCACATTTGCTGGGCAAACTTGCGTGTGAGGTTGAGTGAGACGCCACGGAAGTTGGTGTTCCGCAGCAGGTCGTACAGGTTGTAGGAGAGCATCTCAAACACCAAGCACAGGTGGCTCCGGAACATGAAGTGGCGCTTAAGGTGAACTGGAGAGAGAGAAGAGGGGACAAAAAAAAGACTAAATGAGCATTTGTTTTGAGTTCAGTTGATATACTAGTGATGTTAACATATTGGATACTGATTATTGACTTGCGCATGTTAATGGACTGGTTTCCTAGACAGATTAAGCCTCATCCTGGAGTAAAAAGCCTTTTCAATTAAGGTTCTCCAAAACATTTACATATTAGTCATTTAGCAGACTCTTATCCAGAGCGACTTACACATGTTAATACTTTTTCGTACTGGTCCCCCGTGGGAATCGAACCCAGAACCCTGGCACTGCAAGCCATGCTCTACCAACTTAGACACATCGGGGCGGTCCTGTGTAGCTAGCAGGTAGCACACTTCCATCAAGATGTTTTGGGGTCTTTCTGGTATTACTATAGTAAAGACTCCATCACAAAGTTGAACAGAGGTCAAATAAATAAATAAAATAAATAAGTGCGTGTGTGTGTGTGTGTATGAATGTGTGCATGTACGTACGTACAGTGGGGCAAAAAAGTATTTAGTCAGCCACCAATTGTGCAAGTTCTCCCACTTAAAAAGATGAGAGGCCTGTAAGTTTCATCATAGGTACACTTCAACTATGACAGACAAAATGAGAAACAAAAAATCCAGAAAATCACATTGTAGGATTTAATGAATTTGAAAATTATGGTGGAAAATAAGTATTTGGTCACCTACAAACAAGCAAGATTTCTGGCTCTCACAGACCTGTAACTTCTTCTTTAAGAGGCTCCTCTGTCCTCCACTCATTACCTGTATTAATGGCACCTGTTTGAACTTGTTATCAGTATAAAAGACACCTGTCCACAACCTCAAACAGTCACACTCCAAACTCCACTATGGCCAAGAACAAAGAGCTGTCAAAAGGACACCAGAAACAACATTGTAGACCTGCACCAGGCTGGGAAGAATGAATATGCAATAGGTAAGCAGCTTGGTTTGAAGAAATGGAAGACATACAAGACCACTGATAATCTCCCTGGGGCTCCACGCAAGATCTCACCCCGTGGGGTCAAAATGATCACAAGAACGGTGAGCAAAAATCCCAGTACCACACGGGGGGACCTAGTGAATGACCTGCAGAGAGCTGGGACCAAAGTAACAAAGCCTACAATCAGAGCATTTGGATGATCCAGAAGAAGATTGGGAGAATGTCATATGGTCAGATGAAACCAAAATATAACTTTTTGGTAAAAACTCAACTCGTCGTGTTTGGAGGACAAAGAATGCTGAGTTGCATCCAAAGAACACCATACCTACTGTGAAGCATGGGGGTGGAAACATCATGCTTTGGGGCTGTTTTTCTGCAAAGGGACCAGGACGACTGATCCATGTAAAGGAAAGAATGAATGGGGCCATGCATCGTGAGATTTTGAGTGAAAACCTTCCAGCAGCAAGGGCATTGAAGATGAAACGTGGCTGGGTCTTTCAGCATGACAATGATCGCAAACACACTGCCCGGGCAACAAAGGAGTGGCTTCGTAAGAAGCATTTCAAGGTCCTGGAGTGGCCTAGCCAGTCTCCAGATCTCAACCCCATAGAAAATCTTTGGACGGAGTTGAAAGTCTGTGTTGCCCAGCAACAGCCCCAAAACATCACTGCTCTATAGGAGATCTGCATGGAGGAATGGGCCAAAACACCAGCAGCAGTGTGTGAAAACCTTGTGAAGATTTACAGAAAACGTTTGACCTCTGTCATTGCCAACAAAGGGTATATAATAAAGTATTGAGATAAACTTTTGTTATTGACCTAATACTTATTTTCCACCATCATTTGCAAATAAATTCATTAAAAATCCTACAATGTGATTTTCTGGATTTTTATTCTTCAAATCAAATCAAATTTTATTTGTCACATACACATGCTTAGTAGATTAATGCGAGTGTAGCGAAATGCTTGTGCTTCTAGTTCCGACAATGCAGTAATAACCAACAAGTAATCTAGCTAACAATTCCAAAACGACTACCTTATAGACACAAGTGAAAGGGAATAAAGAATATGTACATAAAGATATATTAATGAGTGATGGTACAGAGCGGCATAGGCAAGATACAGTAGATGGTATTGAGTACAGTATATACATATGAGATGAGTATGTAAACAAGGTGGCATAGTTAAAGTGGCTAGTGATACATGTATTACATGAAGATGCAGTAGATGATAGAGTACAGTATATACATATACATATGAGATGAATAATGTAGGGTATGTAAACATTATATTAGGTAGCATTGTCGAAAGTGGCTAGTGATATATTTTACATCATTTCCCATCAAACAGCTTCTGTCTCTCCGTCCCAGCTTTGATGCACCTGTACTGACCTCGCCTTCTGGATGATAGCGGGGTGAACAGGCAGTGGCTTGGGTGGTTGTTGTCCTTAATGATCTTTATGGCCTTCCTGTGACATCGGGTGGTGTAGGTGTCCTGGAGGGCAGGTAGTTTGCCCCCGGTGATGCGTTGTGCAGACCTCACTACCCTCTGGAGAGCCTTACGGTTGTGGGCGGAGCAGTTGCCGTACCAGGCGGTGATACAGCCCGACAGGATGCTCTCGATTGTGCATCTGTAGAAGTTTGTGAGTGCTTTTGGTGACAAGCCAAATTTCTTCAGCCTCCTGAGGTTGAAGAAGCGCTGCTGCGCCTTCTTCACGATGCTGTCTGTGTGGGTGGACCTATTCAGTTTGTCTGTGATGTGTACGCCAAGGAACCTAAAATTTACTACCCTCTCCACTACTGTTCCATCGATGTGGATAGGGGGGTGTTCCCCCTGCTGTTTCCTGAAGTCCACAATCATCTCCTTAGTTTTGTTGACGTTGAGTGTGAGGTTATTTTCCTGACACCACACTCCGAGGGCCCTCACCTCCTCCCTGTAGGCCGTCTCGTCGTTGTTGGTAATCAAGCCTACCACTGTTGTGTCGTCCACAAACTTGATGATTGAGTTGGAGGCGTGCGTGGCCACGCAGTCATGGGTGAACAGGGAGTACAGGAGAGGGCTCAGAACGCACCCTTGTGGGGCCCCAGTGTTGATTATCAGCGGGGTGGAGATGTTGTTGTATACCCTCACCACCTGGGGGCGGCCGTCAGGAAGTCCAGTACCCAGTTGAACAGGGCGGGGTCGAGACCCAGGGTCTCGAGCTTGAAGGGCACTATGGTGTTAAATGTCGAGCTGTAATCGATGAACAGCATTCTCACATAGGTATTCCTCTTGTCCAGATGGGTTAGGGCAGTGTGCAGTGTGGTTGAGATTGCATCGTCTGTGGACCTATTTGGGCGGTAAGCAAATTGGAGTGGGGGTAGGGTGGAGGTGATATGGTCCTTGACTATTCTCTCAAAGCACTTCATGATGACGGAAGTGAGTGCTACGGGGCGGGGCAGTAGTCGTTTAGCTCAGTTACCTTAGCTTTCTTGGGAACAGGAACAATGGTGGCCCTCTTGAAGCATGTGGGAACAACAGACTGGGATAGGGATTGATTGAATATGTCCGTAAACACACCAGCCAGCTGGTCTGCGCATACTCTGAGGA
This sequence comes from Oncorhynchus gorbuscha, assembly GCF_021184085.1. NCBI lineage: Eukaryota > Metazoa > Chordata > Actinopteri > Salmoniformes > Salmonidae > Oncorhynchus > Oncorhynchus gorbuscha. The sequence continues at coordinate 84,306,942 of NC_060174.1, forward strand.
CGAGGCTGGGGATGCCGTCTGGGCCTGCAGCCTTGCGAGGGTTGTCCGTCATAGTTGAAGTGTACCTATGATGAAAATTACAGGCCTCTCTCATTTTTCTAAGTGGGAGGACTTGCACAATTGGTGGCTGACTAAATACTTTTTTGCTCCACTGTATGTATGTATGTATGTATGTATGTATGTATGTATGTATGTATGTATGTATGTATGTATGTATGTATGTATGTATGTATGTATGTATGTATGTATGTATGTATGTATGTATGTATGTATGTATGTATGTATGTATGCATGTATGCATGTATGCATGTATGCATGTATGCATGTATGCATGTATGTATGTGAGTGAGTGAGGTGTATAGGGAAAAAGGAGAATCTGGCTGTACCTATGTAGTACTTCATCTCCGTGTCATGTTTGTTCATGAGCTCGAGGAGCCGCACTTCAATCTGGGCTTGATTAAGAAAAGCCTTCTTGTTCTTGATGATCTTAATTGCCACCCACTCCTGCTCTGCACGGTCATATGCCTTTACAACCTGGAGAGAGGCAAGGCCAAACACAAACCATGTAAAAAACAATGAGCCCGGCAGGAACACATGCACTAAACAGGGGGGTGGGGCTCTGATTTATTACAGCCTCTTCGCACACACGATCTCTACTCGCTAGCTCTCTGCTCTCCTGCGTGTACAGCACACACTTCTGCACGCGCACACACATCTGTCCCATTCATACTTTCCTTGTCAATTCCTTAGCTTATAGCCTAATTTCAGAAATCCCGAGTTAGGCCTAGTTGTTTTTAAAAATAAGTTTTAAGGAAAGGATATTTGCTTTTCTGACATACGCTGCTGGCTTTGACTGACAGGTGCTTTTCCTTGGTGAGTGAGTACGCTGATTCTCTATATGCATATGTTCATGCAGAAAGTGTTTCAAAGTAGCCTGTCTAGACTACATCTCTTTAATAAGAATCAAACGCTTGTAAAAGGCCTACCGTCAGTAGTTTAGGCTACATTACGGCTTCCTTTCTTTGAAGAACATATGCCAATGCCATCGAATGACCACAGCAGCAGGGTTTGTGGCAGTATGTGAATAATTTGGGGAAAGTGGGAGAAACCCCATCGGACTTTGTTTGAATGGTTTTGTGCATCAGAATAGGATCTGTATTTAATTGTTTTTATATGCAGAAAAGCCAACAGACAAGAACAAGGTAGGCATACATTTTTATTTTTATTTTGACATTAATGTGTCGACATGGACATGTGACAGATCCTCTTTAACCTGGTACTTACATTTATTTTATTTTATTAATATGTATTAGTAATAACCTGAATAATAATAATGAAAATGGCGTGATAATAACAAAGTGTAATGGCTTGTTTCAAATAGGTTTCATTAAGCAGCATGTCCATGTAAATAAGTGTACAAACAAAATTGTGACTTAACCCCCAGAATGGTTATGTCGGTGACCATGTACATTGGCCTGGCCAATTACCATAACCTCAAATTCCAAGATCTTCACAGTCCTATCAGCGATTCCGCCACAATGTGTGAGCCTCTGGTTAAATGCTCATGTATCATTTTTGAAAACATACATGTCAGGTCAATTTTAAGGACCATGTCTAGCCCTTTAAAGGCCTGGTGGTGGTTGAAACAATACCAGATGAGTTTCTGCAAAACTTCTCCCCTGGTGGTTGACAATACATGTATGTCATGTGACTCACTTGTCCAAACGAGCCTTTGCCTATCAAGGAGTCGATCTCGTAGCGGTCCATCCATTTCTCCCCGTTTTTGACGATGTAGTCGTAGTTGTCGTCATCATAGCCGTCGTTGAAGACCTTCCTCTCTTTCTTGTGACTGGAGTCGTCGCCCTGGACATGTTGGTGTCTCCGCTTCTTTTTTGCATAGTATACCTGCCAACAAAATGGTGTTGTTACTAGATTACCCATGTTACTAGATTACCCACCTCCTATCGGAGGTGAGAGTGGTGGAGGGAGAGAGTGGTGGAACTTACCTCATTGATGCATTTGTAGGTTTTGATCAGGTCAATAGAGAGCTTCCTCAGGGGAGACGAGGACGGGTCGCGAAAGCACTGTGGCATGCGCCTCTGTAACATGACAACATCAGGGGTCACCTTAAAACACAGACGCACCAAACACAGAGAACATCACCGTTTCAGAAACACACACTCACCTGCATCTGTTGTTTATGTGGCAAATGTTGCTATGCATGACATTATTTAAAAAGGACAGAACAGTGTCCCACAGGGATCGATTATTGGTTTGGTTCGTTTTACTATTTACATTAGCAAAATTGGTTTATAAAAAATTCAATGCACTTGTATGCAGATGACTGTGGTGCATGCCATTACCCCCACAGCTGACCAGGCTCTGTATTTCCCTGCAGAAAGCCTTTCTTGAACTGGAATTGGTACTTAATGCAGGTAAAACCAAGTATAGGTTATTTTTCCAAATCAGGTAAAAATGTATCCGACTCATACGTACTTTGGATGGTGCCCTTTATTGTTGTGTCGCCACTTATAAATATTTGGTCATCTGGATTGACAAAAAGCTATCTTTCAAAAATAATGTTGATGGGGTAGTTTAGAAACAGGCACGGTCTTCTGTTAAAGAGAAGGGAAAAAATTGCCCTGTAGCACTCACTTCTGTCATCATGAAGTGATTTGAGAGGCTAGTTAAGAATCATATCACCTCTATCTTACCAGAAACCCTAGACCCACTACAATTTGCATAACGCCCTAACAGATCCACAGATTACGCTATCTCCATTGCACTACACACTGCCCTATCCCGGCTGGACAAGAGGAATACCTATGTAAGAATGCTGCTCAGCCTTCAACACCATAGTGCCCGCCAAGCTCATCAATAAACTTGGGTCTGAACCCCACCCTTTGCAACTGGGTCCTGGATTTCCTGACGGGCCGACGCCTGGTGGTGAAGTTAAGCTACAACACTTGCGCTACACTGATCCGCAACAGGGGGGTGGCCCAACATCTGTGCCTGCTTAGCCCCCTCCTGTACTCCCATGACTTTGTGGCCACGCACGACTCCAACTCAATCAACAGTGGTAGGACCGATTACCAACAACGAAACAGGCTACAGGTTGGAGGTGAGGGCCCTGGCGAAATGGTGCCAGGAAAATAAATTCTCCCTCAACAAAATGAAGGAGCTAATCGTGGACTTCAGAAGAAAGCAGAGGGAGCACGCCCCCATCCACATCAGCGAGATGGCAGTGGAGAGGGAGGAAAGCTTCCAAGTTCCTCGGCATCACTGACATCCTGAAATGGTCCAGCTACACAGACAGTGTGGTGAAGAAGGCACAACAGAGCCTCTACAACCTCAGGAGGCTGGGAAAAAGTATTATTGGCCCCCCAAGACCCTCACAAACTTCTACAGATGCATGTCCCTAATGTTTGTATATTCAGTGCATATGCTGTGTTCTAGTCAAGTCTCATCCTATACAACTACTGCTATACACACCTTTTCTAGTCATATACGGTACATAATGTCTATACACACCATCACGTACACCAAGTTTACCAAACATTACGAACACTGAGTATACAAAACATTAGGAACACATGGGAAACTGTAGAGCGTGAAAAACACAGCAGTGTTGCAGTTCTTGACACAAACCTGTGCACCTGGCACCTACCACCATACCCTGCTCAAAAGGCACATCTATTGTCTTGCCCATTCACCCTCTGAATGGCACACGTACAGTCCATGCCTTGTCTCAAGGCTTACAATTCCTTCTTTAACCCGTCTCCTCCCCTTCATCTACACTGATTGAAGTGACAATAATGGATCAAAACTTTCACCTGGTCAGTCTTGGTCATGGAAAGAGCAGGTGTTCTTAATGTTTTGTACACTGTGTTCATATACATTTATATTCCGTACTCAGGTATTACGGCACTGACTCTGCTTAAATAAAGGAGAATTTGATGAGGGCCTGATATCAGAAAAACACACAGGGGCAGCAGCCACTGAAGTCATGGGCGTGTTTGACAGCACCCTGCAGATTATTTTGGTAATGACTGTCGTCAGTAATAAAATCAAGTGAGAAATGACCCTGTTTATTGTTAGTCCACTGTCCTGGACACGCAGGCCATAATGTTGCCTGTACAGTAAGAATAACCCGTGTTCACGGCGGGTCAGGATATATTTTTAAGTGCCTTTTACTAGGAAAGGCGGACAGCAAGCAGTGTTGTGTAAAGGAAGCCACAGGCCGCAGGACTTGGGGTTAGCACCACTTTGTGTGCGAGTGTGTTTTGGTGTATGCGTAAGGTTTTGTGTGTGTATTTGTATCAATGTATGTATGAGTGTAATGTATATGGTGTGTGTAGCTGTACCTAGCGTACCTGGCTGGCAATAGACTGCTGTGCCTGCCCGCTGTGGGGCAGAGCCGGCACAGACGGGTCAGTAGTCTGTTGGTGCTGCTCACTGTACTGCTGGTGCAAATGGGGAATGGGAGCAGCCATCAGAAGCCCAGAAGCGTGGAACGAAAACAAGGGAGCAAGCTGGACAGATGAAGGTTTGCATGCTGAAGTCTCTTCTCCTGAAAGAGAGGGACATGTTAGCTTCTAATCAACACACATTCAATAGGTTGTCACAAGGCCCCATTCTCAGTTCTCAGTGTGAACCCTTGCTACTGTGTTCCTTAACATAAATGATACAACTTAAATGATGTAATTGTGGTTTGAAAAAAATCACTGCGTTTGTACATCAGAGCAAGTCTTAAATTAAGGATTGCATCAGTGATTATTCCATATACCATCAATCACTTCCCATTTAGCTGTAGCAATTTTGGAAGACTACATCCGACACGTGACCCAAAATATATACACAAAAACAAGCACCAATGACCTTTCCGACAAGAAAAAAAAAGCTACAAAAAGGACAATGGCAGAGAGATTTGATGTCTGTACACTACTAGAATATTTCATCACATCCCTGCATGATGGCCAAAACTAAAAAAGCATGGCACCAGATTTGAAGTTAATAATTGATTAGGAAAACTATTACAAAAGACCCAAAGCAATACCTTCAACATTATTAATTGGGCAGAATAAAAGCACAACGATGTCAAAGGAAAGCATGCCGTGTAATAAACTGAGACATGAAAATCGGTTGGAAAAAGTTATTTAACCCCTCAAATAGCCTTCTCTACACCATCATATTCTCACAGAAATGTGCAGTGTAACTCAAATGTTAGATTTTCCCCAAATGATTAAAATATACTTGTTTATAACAAACACCTCTTTAGCACTATGACATACAGTAGGCCTTAAAAGTAACTCAACTACAGAAGCAAATCAAAGAAAAGTAGATGAAAAGTGCTCCAGGGGGAAAAGGTACAAATTCAATCCCAAATAGCTAGCTGACCATTGCATTTAAAAATGTCAATGAACTTTGAATGAACGAGGACACATTTTGGGCCTTCTACGAAACCATGACCCTCGGCTGGACTCATGGCCTATGAGACCTATGAAGGAAACTTAATATTCCAGGGAATATTCTAAAGTGGTGTGCTCAGCAATAGTTAAGCAATAACAAAAGAGAACCCAGGAATTATTGTGTGAATAACTATGGGCTGTTTGAGGGCCTTATTGCTTCTATAAAACGCTTACTAACATATTACAAATGTTATTATATTGAGTAAATGAATTGTATTCTACCACCATATAATATAGCACGGGCAAAAGCCAGTTGTTAGTTCTGAGATTCTGAAGTTGCTAGCAAAACGGGCTGGTCGTTCATTCTATTTGCAATGGTTGCCATGCTAAAATCATTGGCATGTAGCTATGCAGGCTAGCTACACAACATGACCAAAAGTATGTAGACACCTGCTCGTCGAGCAACTCATTCCAAAATCATGGGCAGTAATATGGAGTTGGTCCCACAATTGCTACAATAACAGCCTCCACTCCTCTGGGAAGGCTTTCCACTAGATGTTAGAACATTTCTGCAGGGACTTGCTTCCATTCAGACACAATAAAAAGATTAGTGAGGTCAGGCACTGATGTTGGACAATTTATCCCAAAGGTGTTTGATGTAGTTTAGGTCATGGCTCTGTGAAGGCTAGTCAAGTTATTCCACACCGATATCAACAAACCATTTCTGTATGGGCCGCGCTTTGTGCATGGGGGCATTGTCATGCGGAAACAGGAAAGGGCCTTCCCCACCTGTTACCACAACTTTGGAAGCGCAGAATTGTGTAGAATGTCATTGTGTGCTATAGCATTGATATCCATTCACTGGAACTAAGGGGCTAGCCCGAAGCATGAAAAACAACCCCATGCCATTATTCCTCCTCCACTAAACTTTACAGTTGGCACTATGCATTGGGGCAGGTAGCGTTCTCCTGGCATCCAACAAACCCAGATTGGTCTATCGGACTGCCAGATGGTGAAGCGTGATTCATCACTCCAGGGAGAAAACGTTTCCACTGCTCCAGAGTCCAATGGCGTTGAGCTTTACGTCACTCCAGCCGATGCTTGGCATTGCACGTGGTGATCTTAAGCTTCTGTGTGGCTGTTCATCAATGGAAACCCATTTCATGAAGCTCACAACGAACAGTACTTGGGCTGACGTTGCTTCCAGAGGCAGTTTGGAACTCGGTAGTGAATGTTGCAACCGAGGACAGACAATTTTACGCGCCAGGCGATTCAGGGTATCATTCTGTGAGCTTGTGTGGCCTACCACTTCGTGGCTGAGCCGTTGATGCTCCTAGACATATCCACTTCACAATAACAGCAATTACAGTTGACCGAGGCAGCTCCTGGAAGGGCAGAAATTTGACAAACTGACTTGTTGGAAAGATGGCATCCCATGACGGTGCCACGGTGTGGCTAAAATAGCCGAATCCACAAATTTGAAGGAGTGTCCACATTCTTTTGTATATTTCGTGTACTTATCCTTTGCTAGCAAGCCAACTAAAGTGAACACAATCACACCAAGCAGCTAAAATGACAGCAAACGGTGCACTTTAATTTGTTTTACCTTTGTTTATACTGCCATTTCTTTGGATATATACACATGATAAGGATCTTGATAAATGAATTTGCTTGGCTCAGAGACGCTGTCAGTCTCGTCACGTTCATATGCACTTCTGGGCTTGGTGGGCCAAGATATAAATCGGAGTTTGGGGCCGCGGGCCAAACAAATAAAGTATCTATTTAGAAATTTGAAAGGTAAGCAATAGCTTTTTTAGTAAGCAGTCATAAAATCACACTTAAAAGAATCAAATTGTAGCCATATAACTTCACACCTAAAACCACATTTTATAGAGAGCAATAGTAATTTTTGTGGGCATAAATGCTGAAAATACAGTCTGTGTAAGTCTGGTAAACACAGGCTTAGGAGATCTTAAGTTTTGTTCTGAGATCATCATCCGCTAAGCAGTCCTCAAATAGTGGGGCGCGCCCCCTTGGGGGGGGCTCGGAGCGATGCCAGGGGGGCGCGTGTGACCCCGGGGAACATGGTTTTTTTGCCGCAAGGAGTAGGTTTTTTTTGTACCGAACAAGAGCACACAGCACAGAGCAGGAAATATGAAGCGCAGATAACAAACCCTTAAGAGACACCATGGAAAAATATGTAACAGGGATGAAAAGAAAGGCGGTGAGAGACGGAGATAGAGACAAACGTAAGTCTCCCGAAAGCTAAGACGAGGAAATATGACGAAGCGTATGTAGCGCTTGGCTTCACGGTGACTACGGTGGGAGACGAGAAAAGACCTGTATGTTTACTGTGTCTAAAAATATTGGCAGGGGACAGCATGAAGCCAAATAAATTAAGGCGTCACTTAAAGACATTACACCCCAATCACACTGATAAGCCGCTTGAGTTTTTTCAGCGAAAACGTGCCGAATATTGCCAACAATCGTTCCGCTTTGTGAATGCTACTTCAGTAAACCAGTGAGCACTGTTAGCATCATATAAAGTGGCGTACCAAATTGCTCAGTGCAAAAATAAAAACATTTAAATAAAACACTCCATAGCAGAGGAGCTGATACTGCCTGCAGCATTAGACATGGTCTCTGTCATGCTGGATGACGCAAGTGCTGCAAAAATAAAAACTATCCCTCTGTCAATTTTATAAAGACCAGACCACTAAATACAAGTATTCTCTGCTATCTGTGAGATGGGAGCTGAACATCAAGCTGTGCTGTGTCACAGTGAAGCAAGGTGGCTGTCACGAGGAAAAGTCTTGTCCCGAGTTTGAGCTCAGAGAGCAGATAAGAATGTTTTCGGAGCAGGAGCACAAGTACGACCTCGCAGAATTTTTTTGTGATGAGAACTTCCTGGCAAAACTGGCCTACCTGAGTGACATATTTGGAAAGCTAAATTAAATAAATCTACAGCTTCAAGGGAAAGATAAACACCTCCCTCGGGTCACAGACATCAGCTCTTTCACTCGAAAGCTTGCAATGTGGGGCAGGCGACTTGATGAAGGAGAACCTGCATGAATTCGTTGACACTACTGACTATGATGCCACCTCAGTGATTCCATATATTAAGGAGCATATTTCATCACTGATGGGATTCTTTAAAAAGTACTTCCCTGAAAACAGTTCCCAATATGACTGGGTGAGAGATCCTTTCAATGCACCAGCTCCAACTGGTTTCAGCTCTGCAGAGGAGGACCAGTTCATTGATATGTCTGACTTCACATTGTGATGTGAACCTCAGTCACAGACACTGAGTGAATTCTGGCTGAGTGTAGAGCGGCAGTATCCACTCTTAGGGCAGAGGGCCATGGGCATTCTTCTTCCTTTTGCAACATCTTATCTTTGTGAGACTGGCTTCACTGCTGTTGCTGCACTGAAGACCAAGTACAGGTCCCAGCTAAACATTGAGCAGGAGCTGAGAGTTGCAGTATCATGCTTCAAATCCCGCTTCGAAAAGCTGTGCTCTGCAAAACGTGCTCATTTTAGCCATTAATCCTGACTTCCTCTTTTTTTTTATCAGCACAAATTGTTTTATTCATTTTTGTTTTATAGGTCAAAGTGTTTCATATATTGTGCTCCTGAGTTAATGTTGCTGATCAATTTGAATGTATTTTTATTTATTTATTATATTTTTCAGTTGCAAATGGTCAAAAAACATTTCCACGTTTAAATAAATAATAAATACAAATTTCAGGCAAATTGATGCACTTTAAGTCTTTTCTGTTACAGACTAAAAAACAATGTTAATAAAGTTATTCTTATTTTGTAAGTTCATCTATATTTCTTTATTTTTTTTGTTTTCTTTAATGTTAATAAGGATACAATGTTATGCAGAGGTGTACTTATAACACTTTTATAGACAAATTATACTATTTACAGTCGCAGCGGAGAATTGGGGGGGGGGGCGCGAAATGTTTACTTCTTCCTGGGGGGGTAACAGAAAATAATTGAGAAGCACTGTGCTAATGTAACATTTAAAGCATTTATGTAATTTATTTTTTTATTTTAAATCTAAGCACATGAAAGGCTTCATAAGTTATAAAAGGTCATGTTAATTGACTGACATCTCATAGAACATATAAGATCTAATAATCCTGTGTTAACCTCAGACCTTATTTTTGGCATTTATACCAAAACCTATTCTTTCCCCATTACATTTTCCCTATATGAATTGCTGAACGAACCAGAGGTAACTCATTTATGGTTTCTAGGACTACAAGCTGGCGAGCTCTATGTTCATAAGGATAATAACTTTAATATGTTATTTTAAATTACTTGAATATGGGAAAGGTGTAACAATTTGTATATGCAGCAGTAAGTCATTGTAATGCATTAGCAAGGTATTGGACAGTTCAGGAAAATATCAGGGAAGCTCATTAGGGGCCCTAGGCCAGATTTGGTTGGCCCCGGTTTAGGCAAACCAAATACTAGCCTAGTAGCATGGGGAAATGACTGGCTGGGCTGTGGGATATTGATCAATCTAATAGAACTGTTAACAGGCATTTACTGGAAAATGTGAGGATTGTGGTGCTATAACTCCCCGCTATCAACCAATTAGAATCCAGGATGCAAACAACCCATTTTATAACCCAAAATAGCTTTTGAAATGAAATCCTAGCATACCCAGACACCACACAAACTACAAATCACAATAAATGGCCCCTAGTTGCTTTGTAAAGATGAACTGTGACATTCTTTGTCCTTTGGCACAGAGAGTTGCTCCTTGGCCAGTGGCATGCAGGGTGAAATCAGATCACAAAAAAGCAGCAGCACCTGTCAGCGTCTAAAGTGTCCTACAGCGCAGCGCGACTCGGAGTCTGCTCACCCTCAGATCAGGTTTCATCCCAAACAGTACAAACCCAGAGGACACAGCCCACAGTCATGCTTTTGTCACACGGATGCTCTTGATAAGATTCCGGATGGTCTCTCAATTAGCTGGCGTGATTTGCCAGTAAAAGTAAATGGAATGATCAGCAGTCAGTTACACAAAAAAATAAAACATTATAAGGCACATGTAGCGAGTTCTGTGCATGAAGTACATTTTTTTGTCAGGGTAACTGAAGGTGCGGAGGTATCTTTGATCATGCTTGGTGAAATCAAAAGATGAGAGGGGGGCTGTGGAGGCTCTCATTGAGTGTACCCTCTCAGTCTGGGTCGTCTGCTGGCTAGTGACTCAGCATCATGATGGGAGCATCAGCCAAAATCAGGCCTGCCTCCCTACCGTTTACCTACCATTCCACCACCTCACACTGAGAAACCACTGCGTCATCGCACACACAACTCATTCCCAAATACTGCTCTGGCAGCATAGTCGAGAGAGCGAGACAAGCGAACACAATGCTATATTCCCTTAAATCCCTGGGTAACATCTTTAAACGCATCACTCTGGATTATATATTTCTAATCCCTGCTGCAATTACTATTCAGTTTCCCCATTGCTGTAGTGAAGGAAATTAAAGCACTGCAAAAAAACTCTAAATGATAGACTGAAGCAACGTTTAAAAAAGCAGATTTAACAGTCATGCTTTTATCAAGTATATGTTTTCTGACTAGTGACTACACCTCACTGAATCAAGAAGCTATTCCAAAAGAATAATGATTGGCGTGAACATTGCATCAAATTACCCCAACCACACAAATTCTATAATTGAACTCTTCAATCAATGACCATGTTAGGGTCAAATTTTAATAACAGTATATTCAAATTTTTGGACAATAACGATATTGGCCATTTAGCAACAAAATAATGTTGAGTTCAAGACATTACTTTTCGCATTAATAGTTTGAAAGCAACAGAGTGGCATTTACTACAAAAACAGGCAGCTAGCATCTATGCTAATTGTTAGCATTTTTGTATTCAAGAGAATTCATGCCTACTAATATGCACAGATGGTCATGTTAAGGTTAAAATCCTTTTCACAGCTCCATCCTTGTAATATCCCCAGAATGTTAAACTTTGTGTGTGACATGGGCAGGCACAATGCACGAAAATGCTGTAATACCTACAAAACTTCCAGTGGAATCTCTCAAAATTATAGATATTACATAGACTAAAGAGCACAAGGTAATCACGAACTTCAGTAATCCAAACTAATTTTGACTAACTGCTGAATGTGCAAATAAAATCTGTTTGATCAATCAACAACAGCCTGAGAGTGATTTTGAAAAATGTAAATAATAAATTAGTGAAATGTTTTACCATTTATTCCAGATACCAACCAAGATTGAGGGTCCACAATTCTTGGAGGGGCTGGCACAATATGGTATGCCAGATGAATGCTGGGCCCTCGTACCGTCATGGTCATCTAATCACCCCCAGCATAGAAATTTCACTTTGTCACATTTCCAAGCTGTTTTTAACACATTATTTGCTGAACAAAATGTATGCAGTATATTACAACCAGGAGCCAGTATCTGCAAGAACAGAGCTCTAACAAACTTCCAGCCTAAGATAAGGGAGTAGAGCCTAATACCACAACTGTGATGGGAAAGAATGACATTCTTTTTGCTTATTTTCTGATAGAATTTAATTCTAATTACCAAATTAATTATATTTAGAGAAAAAAAATCTAGAGTTGATACCAGACCACAATGTAGGCTATTTCCTTTGGACAATATATCATGAAAAATGTTTTTAAATAATACAATTCAAATTAAATTGTATTGGTCACACACGTTTAGCAGACTTTATTGTGGGTGTAGGGAAATGCTTGTGTTTCTAGCTCCAACAGTGCAGCAACATCTAACAATTTCGTAACAATACACATAAATCTAAAAGTAAAGGAATTATATATAAACATTTTGATGAGCAATGTCAGAGCGACATTGACTAAAATACAGTAAAATAGAATACAGTATATAGATATGAGATGGTTACATATTTTGTATAACTCATTACTAAAGTAACTAGTGTTCCATGTGGCCAGTGATTTCAAGACTATGTATATGGGGCAGCATCCTCTAAGGTGCTAGCGATGGCAAGTTTAAAGGTCATGTCGGCGACGGTAGCTAGCGTGGACATTTTTTCCCCTCCCATTATTTTATTTAAAGTAGGAGAGCAGCCTGCACAATAAATACATACTGATAACCATCCCTATCCAAGATGGCATAGCAGTTCAGATGTCTCCGACTTGTTGTGTCTGTGTATAAATAGATTTCTTTCCTTAGTATATATTCCGTAGATATTTTAACCTCAGTTTCAACATACTCTCCTGTAACCCGCCTCACCCAATGTGGTATGGATGTGCTATTTTCTATACTTTAGAACCCCCAACACCAGCTAACTAGTTACTAGCTAAAAGGCCCCTAGCTGCTATCAGAGTGGCCTCCCCCTGAAGCAAGCACCAGTGAGCCTGGAAATAGCTTTGTGCTAGGCCCATCCCCCGGCTAGCTGAAGAGGTCCATTAGCCACTCCTTGGGCTACAATACATATTTTGCCAATTGGCCTGGACCCCTTTTACTGCCGATACAGAGCCCCACCGATTCCACCACGACTGGTCTACCGATGTAACCCGCCCAAGGGTGTCAACAGGCTCCTCCGTTGCGACGTCCCCTAAAGGCCGATCCGCAGCTCGCTAGCTGTCTAGAGCATATCGGACTGCTAGCTGAAGAGGACCGTCAGCCAATATCTTGGGCTACAATACCTATTTTGCCAATTTCCCTGGACCCTTTTACTATTCACTTGTCGGCCTCGCGGTAATGTTCCAAAACAGTCTGGGACAGTTGTGGGATGCGATAGATCCCAAATACATACAACCACAAGCATTTTTTTTAAAAACATAATGCAATGTGGCTGACGCAACAGATCAGAACGTCTAGCTTAACATTTTGATAAACTATTAGGCTAGTTCTTCACATTATAAGAGCAGGAATGCGCACATGGTAGTAGGCTATAAGCGTGAATGTTCCATTAGAGGAAAATCCCATTATCAAAAGTGACCGCAAATGCAATTATGCATGTAATGCATTCTTCATTATAAAATGTGTATTTTTATGGTGAAAATGTTCTTCCCCAAACTTGAAACTCGCTCGCTGCTTACACACACGTTAGGCTCTACACTGGTTGTTAAGCAGAATAATGTACTTAATTTTAAGAAGTTATTTGGCCACTTTAGTTGAGATATAAACCTTATTTAAAAAACATATAGGCCTATGGGCTAGGCTACATGAGTGTGTGACTATGATTCGAATGAGTTTCAAAAATACTTTATGCTGGGCATCATTTACAAGTGATACTATATAATTCACAAGTGATAGGCAAATATTGTCACCCATCAGAATATTCTTGATATAATCTTGTCTTTACATATACTCAATAATACATGATTTAGAATGGACCATTATTCTGCACCTGTATCAAAACAGGGGCAGCGGAGGAAAAAATGCATGTCATCTATGCACTTAACTTCTTGTGTCGAGCAATCCCGTATCCGGGAGCGTAATCATAGCCTCAAGCTCATTACCATAACGCAACGTTAACTATTCATGAAAATCGCAAATGAAATTAAATAAATATATTGGCTCACAAGCTTAGCCTTTTGTTAACAACACTGTCATCTCAGATTTTCAAAATATGCTTTTCAACCATAGCTACACAAGCATTTGTGTAAGAGTATTGATAGCTAGCATAGCATTAAGCCTAGCATTCAACAGGCAACATTTTCACAAAAACAAGAAAAGCATTCAAATAAAATAATTTACCTTTGAAGAACATCGGATGTTTTCAGTGAGGAGACTCAGATAGCAAATGTTCAGTTTTTCCAAAAAATATTATTTGTGTAGGAGAAATCGCTCCATTTTGTTCCACACGCTTGGCTAAGAAAAAACCCAGAAAATTCAGTCATGACAACGCCAAACTTTTTTCCAAATTAACTCCATAATATGGACAGAAACATGGCAAACGTTGTTTAGGATCAATCATCAAGGTGTTTTTCACACATCTATTCAATGATAAATCATTTGTGGCAGTTGGGTTTCTCCTCTGAAGCAAATGGAAAAATGCACACAGCTGGAGATTACGCAATCATTTCGACGGAGGACACCAAGCGGGCACCTGGTAAATGTAGTCTCTTATGGTCAATCTTTCAATGATATGCCTACAAATACGTCACAATGCTGCAGACACCTTGGGGAAACGACAGAAAGTGTAGGCTCATTCCTGGCGCATTCACAGCCATATAAGGAGACATTGGAACACAGTGCTTTCAAAATCTGGGGTATTTCCTGTTTGAAATGTAATCATGGTTTCGCCTGTAGCATCAGTTGTGGCACTCACAGATAATATCTTTGCAGTTTGGAAACATGTTTTCTTTACAAAGCTGTCAATTATATGTCAATTATATGCATAGTCGAGCTTTTCGTGACAAAATATCTTGTTTAAAAACGGGAATGTTTTTTTTAATCCAAAAATTAAGAGCGCCCCCTATATCGAAGAAGTTAAATAACAAATCGAGGACGCTTTGCCCCATGGTTTATTTTCATGCCAGCCAGGTAGGCTATACTCCAGTTGTAAATATAAGCAATGTGCTTACATTTTTATGGCTGCAGGGGCAGTATTGAGTAGCTTGGACGAAAAGGTGCCCATTGTAAACGGACAGCTCCTCAGTCTCAGTTGCTAATATATGCATATTATTATTAGTATTAGATAGAAAACATTTTAGTTTCAGAAAATGTCAAAATATTGTCTGGGAGTATAACAGAACTGATAATGCAGGCGAAACCCTAAGGAAAATCAAAACAGGAAGTAGCTTCTATTTTGAAAATTCTATTTTGAAAATTCCATAGCCTCCCTTTGCTGGATATGAACCAGATTCCTTTTCCTATCGCTTCCTCAAGGTGTCAACAGTCTTCAGTCATAGTTTCAGGCTTTTATTTTTAAAAACTCCACGAGGAGCCTGCCTGTTACGCGAATGCAATAAGAAACCAAGGTAAGTTGCTAGCTAGCATTAAACTTACCTTCTAAAAAACAATCAAAATCACTAGTTATAACTACAAATGGTTGATGATATTACTAGTTTATCTAGCGTGTCCTGCGTTGCATATAATCGATGCAACGCTGGGTGATGATTTAACAAAAGCGCATTTGCGGGAAAAAAATCCCAATCGTTGGACGACTGTACCGAACCATAAACACCAATGCATTTCTTAAAATCAATACACAATACACATTTTTAAACCTGCATATTTAGCTAAAATAAATCCAGGTTAGCAGGCAATATTAACCAGGTGAAATGGTTTCATTTCTCTTACGTTCATTGCACGCAGAGTCAGGGTATATGCAACAGTTTGGGCAGCCTGGCTCGTTGCGAACTGATTTGCCAGAATTTTACGTAATTATGACATAACATTGAAGGTTGTGCAATGTAACAAGAATAATTAGACTTAGGGATGCCAACCGTTAGATAAAATACCGAACGGTTCCGTATTTCACTGAAAAACGTTTTGTTTTCGAAATAATACGTTTCCGGATTCGACCATATTAATGACCAAAGGCTCATATTTGTGTGTTATTATGTTATAATTAAGTCTATGATTTGATAGAGCAGTCTGACTGAGCGATGGTAGGCAGCAACAGGCTCGTAAGCATTCATTCAAACAGCACTGTCGTGCGTTTTGCCAGCAGCTCTTCTCAAGCACAGCGCTGTTTATGACTTCAAGCCTATCAGCCTAATGGCTTGTGTAACCGATGTGAAATGGCTGGCTGGTTAGCTGGGTGTGCGCTAATAGCGTTTCAAACGTCACTCACTGATACTTGGAGTAGTTATTCCCCTTGCTTTTGTGGAGCGATGGGTAGCGCTGCTTCGAGTGTGGCTGTTGTCTATGTGTTCCTGGTTCGAGCCCAGGTAGGGGCAAGGAGAGGGACGGAAGCTATACTGTTACACTGGCAATACTATAGCGCCTATAAGAACATCCAATAGTCAAAGGTAAATGAAATACAAATGGTATAGAGAGAAATAGTCCTATAACTACAACCTAAAACCTCTTACCTTGGAATATTGAAGTCTCATGTTAAAAGGAACCACCAAACTTCATATGTTCTCATGTTCTGAGCAAGGAACTCAAACGTTAGCTTTTTTACATGGCACATATTGCACTTTTACTTCTCCAACACTTTGTTTTTGCATTATTTAAACCAAATTGAACATGTTTCATTATTTATTTGAGGCTAAATTGATGTATTATATTAAGTTAACAATTTCTTAGTCAGTATTGATGTTACAAATAAATGATTTTTAAAAATGAAAAAATATGTGTATATATATGAATAAATACGTATTTTATTTATTTATTATTTTTATTTGATTATTATTTAAAATCGGCCGATTAATCGGTATGGGCTTTTTTGGTCCTCCAATAATCGGTATCCGCGTTGAAAAATCATAGTCGGTCGACCTCTATTCTGTAGTGCACGTGATGAGTGAGTTTGCAAAACAAATGCCTATGAGATTGATACAAGTCCTCATGATAATTTTGCCAAGTAGGCCTACTTTGTAGTCAACATTTAATGGGAACGTTTTCTTGTGAAAGCCTTTATACATGACTGTTTCCTCATGCTAACTGGCTACACAAAACAATGGCTTATTCCCTTACCGTAGGCTACTTCAGAATGTTTGCAGAAAATATGAATCACTGATGTATTATTAGAAAACTAGTGAAGTGATTTCAATGACAGTCCACCACAACAACAGAATCTCCTAATTAGTAAAGGGCAGTCTTAAATTCCATTGTGTATTAAAAACACAGTTTGAGATCAGAGGATATTTCTCAAATATTTCTCAATTGGTTTGAATTGGGGATTGAGCTTCATGAGAAAATGTTGAACTGGGTAGAAACCGGAGGTAAGGAGGGCAGGACTTGACATGGGGTCAATTACAGGGCTAAGAGAGGACTTGAGAAAAGTATACAACTATATTTAAAAATAGACATTCGATCAAATAGAGTCATGGAACCTCAACCGATCATGATATGGAGCAAATAAAGGTTAAACCTAGATACATTTTAAAACCATTCCAACATTGCTGCAGCAACATCCGTTTACGTGCACACGTGTGACCTGGGTTGAAGAACCACTCAAACAGACTTGATCTAGCTAATGTTGTAGTCGATAGACTTAAATTATTTATTTTGCTTTACAAGCACTTTGAGATTCTGTCTAATGAAAAGAGCTATAAAGGTTTAATAAATTATATGTGTAAGTGCACAAGCCATTCTCATTAATGTTCAATGTAATGTTCATAATTGGTTGGTTGTTTAGCAACAACCAACGCAAGTGCAACTATGGGGCAAAACAGACAGGGTTGGCTTATAATGTTGACAAGCCATATAAAGTCTCCAATGTTACTTTTTTTAAAGTTTATAATTACACAATGAGCACATGTCTCAAATACATACTTACAGTTGTTGGTTAGCTAGCTGGCAAATTTTAACATTGATATGAAATCCATCAAACCACCTCAAAAACAAGACATGGTATCATGAACAAGATGAAACAAGCTGAAATGAGCCACTTACAATTCTCTACATGACAGTTTGTCAATCTTGCTAGTAATCTGGCCATCCAGAATAGCAACATGCTGACTTCTGCCCATGGAAGCGCACAATGTGATGTCAGCTAATCTATTTATTACACTCGTGTTATTGAAAATAACTGTTTTTACTTTCACGGACATCACCCATACAGTCAAATATGAAACAGCATGGAAATCACTGGTAGTAATCTTGGGACACAGATGACCATATAAATCACTTGAGGAGTGTGAATGAAGTCAAAGGCAGGGAGAATGTAAATGTTTACTGTAAAGTACACTCAGCATAGAATGGTTCTATAAGTAGCCTAGATAGTTAGAGAAGGTGTCCCTGAGGTCATTCTGTTTCCAAGAAACGAACCATGCCATGAATGAACCAGAAGCCCCTTTAAATAAAATTAGCCTATAACGTCACAAGATAACTGATTGACCCACAAGTTAAACTTCAAACAAAGGCCAACCTGAGACCATCCATACCATGAGGTGTATTCAAAGAGGTGCTTTGCTCTTGCTGTGCAATACTCTTGTAGCTGTTATATTAGACCTAAGTTACCAAGGAATTAAAGGAATGACTAGGAATGGAAAACGTCATGGTGAACAGGTGCTACAGCATAGCAATGATGCTGCTATCATTTGAAAGTTCATCATGGTCTGTCTGGCCTGTAAAATATGGGCCTTCTCCAAGACCTTTGAAGAGGAGGAATTTACTGAAGTTATATTCTCCTAAAATCGTTCAATTTCTGAATTAAAAATAAAAGCCATTAAAACCTGTTAAGCATACCCCTTACTTTTTCGAAAATTCTGTTAAAAATCGTGCAACATTTCAGCATCCTGCTACTCATGCCAGGAATATAGTATATGCATATGATTAGTATGTGTGGATAGAAAACATTCTGACGTTTCTAAAACTGGTTAAATCACGGCTGTGACTATAACAGAGTGTGTGTTTCATCGAAAAGCGCAAGAAAAACTGATCACCGAAAACTGGGAAAAATATCCATGCGCCACTTGCATGTATTGTCTATGGGGAAGCAAATTACATGGGGCTGAGATTGCAAGTGCAACAGCTTCCACACGATGTCGCCAGTCTTGTCAATTGCCTGGGCTTTGTTTCTTGGTCAAACGAGTAAGAGAGAGCGCCCATTCCTTCTGGTCTCCGACAGGATGTTGGAGGAGAAATTTCAGAACATGATTTGAAGACGTGGAGCTATTCAACACACCCGTGATCAATTTGATAGATTATTAACATTTACTAATACCTAAAGTTGGATTACAAAAGTATTTAGAAGTGTTTTGTGAAAGTTTATCGTCAACTTTTTCAATAAAAAAAAATGACGTTGCGTTTTAAAACGCTGTTTTTTTCTGGATCACACACTTTTCATAGATCGATATTTAGGGTATATATGGACCGATTTAATTTTAAAAAAGACCCAATAGTGATGTTTATGGGACATCTAGGAGTGCCAACAAAGAAGCTCGTCGAAGGTAATGAATGTTTTATATTTTATTTCTGCGTTTTGTGTAGCGCCGACTATGCTAATTATTTAGTTTACGTTTATAGGCATTCCGGGGTGTTGCATGCTATCAAATAATAGCTTCTCATGCTTTCGCCGAAAATCATTTTAAAAATCTGACTTGTTGGCTGGATTCACAACGAGTGTAGCTTTAATTCAGTACCCTGCATGTGTGTTTTAATGAACGTTTGAGTTTTAAAGAGTGCTATTAGCATTTAGCGTAGTGCATTTGCATTTCCAGATGGCTAGATGGGACGCCTGCGTGTCGGGTGCGCTTAAGAGGTTAAGCGCTCTACAAAAACAAAATAAAACCTATTTGACTCATCAAAAACACCCTAGTACAGGCTTTGTACAAATTTAAATGCACAAAGTCATGGGTATGCCTACTTGCATGAGCGCAGAGGTGGGCTACCTCTTCTGAGTTCTCCTCAAATTAGTAACGCGAGGTTTGTTTAGTTTTCCCTACTGAACTTGCTGCTTCAGTCAGTGTATATTTTTGACATCAATTGTGTAATGTTGATTTTGTGATGTAGAACTTCCATTCAACTATTCGTGTCAGCTACGAAATTCCTCATTCAATTTCAATTAGTAATAGCCAAGTCAGTGCCTACCAACAATAGCCATTATTACACTATCAAACTTTGCTAGCCAACTCCATTTATATATTTCTTTCTTCTAAAAACTCAACTTCAAAATACTCTCCTGCAACCCACCTCACAATATATATATATACCTTATACAAATATATATATATATAAAATCTCAAATCCGCTAGCCAGAAGTTAGCAAGTTCACTGGCTAACGTTAGGAGTCAGCTAACCACGGTTGGCAGTCATCAGCCATCCTTTAGCTCGAAAAGCTATCGGCAGTTTTGTACAACGCGACTCAGACCAGAGCATAAAGGACCTATTTTTTTCAACATAACCCCCGGATTTCTACCGCAAGCTCTGGACATTTACACCTGGATCTTGCAGCTAGCGTCGGTCCCGGAGCAAACATCAAGAGTTCCATCAGCCATTCCTGGGCTACAATCACCTATCCGGACCCATTTTACTGCTGATGCGGAGCCCCACCGGGCCTTCACGAATGGACTACCGACGTTATCTGCTCGGAGGAGTTATCCAACTGGCCCCTCCGTCGCGACGTAACCTGAACGCCCATCTGCGGCCAGCTAATCGTTAGCAGCCGATAAGACCGCTATCTGAATGGGTCATCGGAACACTTTCTTGGCCGACTAACTATTTTGCCAATTGGATTGGTCCCCTCTACCACACAGAACCACACCAATCTACCGATGGAAACGCACGAGCTGGTTAAAAACAGACATCCATCTTCTGCCAGCTTGCTACCGATGGCCCAGCTAGCTGTCTGAATCGCCGTGACCCCAACCAACCTCACTACTCACTGGACCCTTATGAGCACTTGGCTAAGCATGCCTCTCTTAATGTCAATATGCCTTGTCCATTGCTGTTCTGGTTAGTGTTTATTGGCATATTTCACTGTAGAGCCTCTAGCCCGGCTCATTACCTTATACAAACTTCAGGTTCCACCACCCACACATGCGATGACATCACCTGGTTTCAACGATGTTTATAGAGACAATATCACTCTCATCATCACTCAATGCCTAGATTTACCTCCACTGTATTCACATCCTACCATAACTTTTTCTGTACATTATACATTGAAGCTATTTTATCGCCCCCAGAAACCTGCCCCTTTTACTCTCTGTTCCGGACATCCTTAGACGACCAATTATCATAGCTTTTAGCCATACCCTTATCCCACTCCTCCTCTGGCAACATTTTCAGACAAGACAGAAAAGCCAAAGGGGGCGGTGTTGCAATCAACAGCAGAGATAGCCTACAGAGTTCTGTCCTACTATCCAGGTCTGTACCCAAACAATATGAACTTCTACTTTTAAAAATCCACCTCTCTAAAGACATGTCTCTCATCGTTGCCACCTGCTATAGACCACCCTCTGCCCCGAGCTGTGCTCTAAACACCATATGTGAACTGATTGCCTCCCATCTATCTTCAGAGATCATGCTGTTAGGTGACCTAAACTTGGACATGCTTAACACCCCAGCCAGCCATCCTACAATCTAAGATTGATGCCCTCAATCTCCCACAAATTATCAATGAACCTACCAGGTACCACCCCAAAGCCGTAAACACAGGCACCCTCATAGAGATCATCCTAACCAACTTGCCCTCTAAATGCTGTTTTCAACCAAGATCTCAGCGATCACTGCCTGCATCCGTAATGGGTCAGCGGTCAAACGACCTCCACTCATCACTGTCAAATGCTCCCTGAAACACTTCAGCAAGCAGGCCTTTCTAATAGACCTGGCCCGGGTATCCTGGAAGGATATTGACCTCATCCCGTCAGTAGAGGATAACTGTTTTTTATTTATTTAAATGCCTTCCTCACCATCTTAAATAAGCATGCCCCATTCAAGAAATTTTGAATCAGGAACAGATATAGCCTTTGGTTCTCTCCAGACCTGACTGCCCTTAAAACAACACAAAAACATCCTGTGGCATTCTGCACAGGATATTTTTTGTGATATGCAACTTTTCAGGGACGCTAGAAACCAATATACACAGGCAGTTAGAAAAGCAAAGGCTAGCTTTTTCAAAAGGAAATTTGCTTCCTGCAACACAAATTCAAAGAAGTTCTGGGACACTGTAAAGTCCATGGAGAATAAGAGCACCTCCTCCCAGCTGCCTACTGCACCGAGGATAGGAAACTCGTCACCACTGATAAATCCACTATAATTGAACATTTCAATAAGCATTTTTCTACGGCTGGCCATGCTTTCCACATGGCAACCCCTACCCCGGTCAACAGCACTGCACCGCCCATAGTAACTCGCACAAGCCTTCCCCATTTCTCCTTCGCCCAAATCCAGTCAGCTGATGTTCTGAAAGAGCTGCAAAATCTGGACCCTACAAATTGCTGGGCTAGACAGTCTGGACTCTTTCTTTCTAAAATGATCTGCCGAAATTGTTGCAACCCCTATTCCTAGCCTGTTCAACCTCTCATGTCGTCTGAGATTCCCAAAGACTGAAAAGCAGCTAAGGTCACCCCCCTCTTCAAAAGGGGGAGACACTCTTGACCCAAACTGCTACAGACCTACATCTATCCTTTCGAATCCCACCGCACCTTCTCCGCTATGCAATCTGGTTTCAGAGCTGGTCATGGATGCACCACAGCCACGCTCAAGGTCCTAAACGATATCATAACCGCCATCGATAAGAAACAATACTGTGCAGCCGTATTCATTTACCTGGCCAAGGCTTTCGACTCTGTCAATCACCACATCCTCATTAGCAGACGCAATAGCCTTGGTTTCTCAAATGATTGCCTCGCCTGGTTAACCAACTACTTCTCTGATAGAGTTCAGTGTGTCAAATCTGAGGGCCTGTTGTCCCATGCCTCTGGCAGTCTCTATGGGGGTGCCACAGGGTTCAATTCTTGGGCCAACTCTCTTCTCTGTATACATCAATGATGTCGCTCTCGCTGTGGGTGAGTCTCTGATCCACCTCTACGCAGACGACACCATTCTGTATACTTCTGGCCCCTCTTTGGACACTGTTAACAACCCTCCAGACGAGCTTCAATGCCATATGCAAGTAAAACGAAATGCATGCTTTTCAACCGATTGCTGCCTGCACTTGCCCGCCAGTCCAGCATCACTACTCTGGACGGTTCTGACTTAGATGTGGATAACTTCAAATACCTAGGTGTCTGGTTAGACTGTAAACTCTCCTTCCAGACTCACATCAAACATCTCCAAAAGTTAAATCTAGAATTGGCTTCCTATTTTGCAACAAAGCATCCTTCACTGCCATACATACCCTCGCAAAACTGACCATCCTACCGATCCTCGATTTTTGCGATGTCATTTACAAAATAGCCTCCAATACCCTACTCAATAAATTGGATGCAGTCTATAATATAATATAATAATATATGCCATTTAGCAGACGCTTTTATCAAAAGCGACTTACAGTCATGTGTGCATACATTCTACGTCTATCACAGTGCCATGGCCATTTTGTCACCAAAGCCCCATATACTATCCACCACTGCGACCTGTACGCTCTCATTGGCTGGCCCTCGCTTCATACTCGTCGCCAAACCCACTAGCTCCAGGTCATCTACAAGACCCTGCTAGGTAAAGTCCCCCCTTATCACAGTTCGCTGGTCACCATAGCAGCACCCACCTGCAGCACGTGCTCCAGCAGTTATATCTCTCTGGCCACCCCCAAAGCCAATTCCTCCTTTGGCCACCTCTCCTTCCAGTTCTCTGCTGCCAATGACTAAAACGAACTACAAAAATCTCTGAAACATTTATCAGCTCAGATTACTGCACCTGTACATAGCCCATCTATAATTTAGCCCAAACTACTACCTCTTCCCCTACTGTATTTATTTATTTTTGCTCCTTTGCACCCCATTATGTCTCTCTACTTTGCACATTCTTCCACTGCAAATCTACCATTCCAGTGTTTTACTTGCTATATCGTATTTACTTTGCCACCATGGCCTTATTTTTGCCTTTACCTCCCTTATCTCACCTCATTTGCTCACATTGTATATAGACTTATTTTCTACTGACTGTATGTTTGTTTTACACCATGTGTAAACCTGTGTTGTTGTATGTTTCGAACGGCTTTACTTTATCTTGACCAGGTCACAATTGTAAATGAGAACTTGTTCTCAACTTGCCTACCTGGTTAATTAAATAAAGGTGGAAGAAAAAGAGAAAAAAACAGGACACACTTAGTAACATTAGCATTCAACTGTATTTATGAACGTACCCAGTAATGACCTTGAGGCTGTTAATAAAAAAATACAAATGCAAAGTGAACCTATGCTGTTCCCATCTTAACTAGCTAGAAAAATTCAAGCCGTTGGGAGGCCAAGGAGGCAAACTTGAGCTATCGAGGGACCGGATGAACATTCGCTATCTTTCTAGTTAGCATTAACTAACATTAAGGGCTAAGTTAAATACGTTATCTGGTTGATAACGCAGTATCAAGACAGAATGCGTTGAAGTGACTAAACTCCATCCTTATGACTAGCTTGCCATCAATCCATGCCCGAATCTCTGTGGCAACTGACAACTTGTCAAGTTAACCAGCTGGGTAGTATGTTTACTTTACAAACCAGGCTAGCTGGAAGGCAACGTATGATTGAGATGGACTCTATTGAACCCATGTGCCTGAGGTGTATTTGTAGCTAGTTTACGTTACCTTATCAATTGTATTACTTAACTACAAGACCGGTTAATGTTAGCTGGCATAGCTACGTTGAATTGTGTGTTAACGAGTAGTAACGTTAGGTAGCTAGTAACGTTAGCGGGAGTGCTAGAAGTGTGACACACACGTAGATATCTAACTTAACATGATCTAACTTTAACCTGTTAAAAAAATCTAAGTCCTTTGCTTTTTAACAAGCTAAAGTTAGGTCGGTTAACTAATTAAACGTAGGCTAGCAATACTTCCTTCCACGGAATGACATTTGTAGCTGCTACGCTAAGTTTTCACATTTAGCTTACTATCCAAGTTAGCCAGCTGAATTTAAGTAGTTAACAGGTTAGCTAGCTGACCTAACGTTACTGGAATGGATTAAGGCTAGGTTTCTAACGTTATCTAACTTGTTAACTGTGGAAATGGAAAGTGACATAGCTAGCCAAATACACTAGCATGGCTTAAACAATTAGCGAGCTAGCAATGTGATTAACGATACATAAGCCTAATGTTAATTGTTACATTTATATGGGGTGCACATTTTCCAACCAAGAGTGAACATTCTATAACGTCGGTTAGACAGTTTACCAGTTAACGTTAGCTAGCTATCTTATTTGGCGCTAGCGTTACGTTAGTTGGCTAGATTGCAGTGTCTGTTTCCAATGATAGCAATGTGACTGGCTAGTCAAAGTTACAGCGCAAACTTACCTTGGTCGCTGGCTGTCAGTCTTCCTATTCCAGAAACATATCCTCATTTACAATCCCCAATGCCTTACGGCGATACAGTCTCTTCTCCATAGAGTCCCCCAGATTTCCCAACGTACAACCCTCACTCCTCTGAATAGATGTCAATTATTTTTCCAAATCAACAGCGCCTCTCTGTCAACTCGCCAACGCGGTCAACGGCGGAAACGTATTCGGTCTGACCATAGGGAAACCAACATTTCGATGCAGCTAGGCATGTATACTGTTAGCTGTTCGAGACATTAATTGTAACGAGTAGCATTACTTCCAAATCATGATTAAAAATGACGACTGCAAACCTGAAGACCCTGTTCTCTTTAAGGCTTTTTTGTGTATATTTCACAAAATGGCGCGTGTTCCCAAACCTTTGCATCGAACCGGCCGGGCAGACTATAAACTACAGCCCACCAACGTACTCATTTAACGCCGTTGTAGCACAGCCGCTACGTTATAACCAACCCTTTTGATTATTTGAATCCATTTCTGTCATTGCTATGATTAGTGAATTTACTATTCTGTCGGGAAGGTAAAACATTTTTTTGGGAAAAGGAAAGTGGCTAACAAAATGGAGGCTGAATACGAACGTTACCATGACGACTATTATTCAAAGGAATAAATTCCAGTCTCAGACCAATGACACAGAAAATACTGCCAATCAAATGTTCGTTTGAAAGGGGCGGGTCATAGGAACTCCTTGCCGCGAAAAAGTGTTCGGTTGGTTCGACACTGTATATATCATGGACGAAATTGAGAAAATTGGTGAAGCAAACAGACAAAAATACGGGGGCTATTTCGAGATGACAAACTGGCATCTTTCACAGCAAAGAGCGAGGGAGTCCGGGGATGACTAGAGGAGCAATGGTGGAAGTATTTTGTGATTCTATTTGCCCAGTACAGTTGGTGAGAATGAGTAGACGATGGTGAAGAAGAGTGTAGTAAAAATGGTTCAAGTTAGAAATTAACAGCAGTTTATGGTTGGAGAGTCTATTCATGAGCAAGGATTGTTTTTTGGGTGACCAGTTTGCGGTCTCGAAGATGGTGAAGGACAAGTTGGGTAAAGTGGGATTGGTCAGAGTGACCAGGACAGTAGCGGTATGTTGATTTCGTGTGTGTCGAAAGAAGAATGCTCTGTGGCTCAACATGTCGACATATGATGTGGAAAGCTATGCTTTTCAGAGTAGGGCACCGATCAAAGGTGTCATCTCTGGTGTCTTGTTGGACATAGAGGCTGTGTGGTTTAGGGATAACATTCCAGGAGTGGTAGATGCACTCTCCTTGAATTGAATGAAGGACGCAAAGGGAGCAAAGCCTATCGGTTTTACTGTCATTTAATGAAGTGGTTCTCCCAACTATTGTAAAAACCTGGGTATGTGAGATATGCGGTGAGACTGTATGTACAGAAGCCGCTGCAGTGTTACAATTGTAAAAAAGTTTGGACATGTGGCAAGTGTTTGTTGAAAGAATAAATATGTAGTAGTTGAGTCAGATGAAGCATGTTGTGATGGGAATCACGTTCCCGTAGTGCCCTGTACAGATGAAGAAGGTTGCAGTAGCTAGGATCAGGGCCATCCAGCAGGTCTCCTATGTGGAGGCAGTGAAAATAGCTGGAGTGAGTAGAGGACATGGTAGTGGATGTCCCACAGTCTGCAGTGAATGCCATGCAGGAGAAGGATCCCGACACGCTAATAGTGAAGGTGGACTTTGTTGTGTTTATAGCGCAAGTGATACATTGCACTAGTCAAACTAAGGCACTTAGTGGTCTGGCAACTTGCTTCAACCAAATTGTGTGTGGGGGGTATATCAACAAGGACTCACACTGGCCTTGGCTAACAATGAAAGCTAACTGATGGGAAAACAGGGGTGGGTGGAACTTTTTCTCACTTGACTTCTCGAGTTGATCTTCTCTGAGCTGGAGATCGGCCAGCATGCTCTGCTCCACTTCAGCAGTGGGCGGAGCTATGGCTCTGATATGATGAACAACAAATACTTCCCACTCCAACTGTACAAAAGGCTGTGAAGATGGTCAATTCAGTCTGACACTCAAACCAGCTTGCAAACAATATAAGCATAGAACTCTCATCTAATTGACCAGTAATGCCATCAATTATAAATGTAACAGGATTTTATTTTTTTTCACCTTTATTTAACCAGGTAGGCTAGTTGAAGTTCTCATCTACAACTGCGACCTGGCCAAGATAAAGCATAGCAGTGTGAACAGACAGCAACACAGAGTTACACATGGAGTAAACAATAAACAAGTCAATAACACAGAAATGTTTGTTTTTTTATTTAAAAAAGGCTATATACATTGTGTGCAAAAGGCATGAGGAGGTAGGCAAATAATTACAATTTAGCAGATTAACACGAGTGATAAATGATCAGATGGTCATGTGCAGGTAGAGATATTGGTGTGCAAAAGAGCAGAAAAGTAAATAAATAAAAACAGTATGGGGATGAGGTAGGTAAATTGGGTGGGCTATTTACCGATGAACTATGTACAGCTGCAGCGATTGGTTAGCTGCTCAGATAGCAGATGTTTAAAGTTGGTGAAGGAAATAAAAGTCTCCAACTTCAGCGATTTTTGCAATTCGTTCCAGTCACAGGCAGCAGAGAACTCGAAGGATGTAGCGAGGGCCAGCCGACTAGAGCATACAGGTCGCAGTGGTGGGTGGTATAAGGTGCTTTAGTAACAAAGCGGATGGCACTGTGATAAACTGCATCCAGTTTGCTGAGTAGAGTATTGGAAGCTATTTTGTAGATGACATCGCCGAAGTCGAGGATGGGTAGGATAGCCAGTTTTACTAGGGTAAGTTTGGCGGCGTGAGTGAAGGAGGCTTTGTTGCGAAATAGAAAGCCGATTCTAGATTTGATTTTCGATTGGAGATGTTTGATATGAGTCTGGAAGGAGAGTTTACAGTCTAGCCAGACACCTAGGTACTTAGATGTCCACATATTCTAGGTCAGAACCATCCAGAGTGGTGATGCTAGTCGGGCGTGCGGGTGCAGGCAGCGAATGATTGAAAAGCATGCATTTGGTTTTACTAGCGTTTAAGAGCAGTTGGAGGCCACGGAAGGAGTGTTGTATGGCATTGAAGCTCGATTGGAGGTTAGATAGCACAGTGTCCAAGGAAGGGCCAGAAGTATACAGAATGGTGTCGTCTGTGTAGAGGTGGATCAGGGAATCGTCCGCAGCAAGAGCAACATCATTGATATATACAGAAAAAAAAGAGTCGGCCCGAGAATTGAACCCTGTGGCACCCCCATAGGTCATGACTAGAAGGCATCCAGCATCTGTCAAATTAAAGTCAGCTTAAAATTTACACGGCAGGTTAGGACAATTATCGTAGCAGGTTAGGAGAATTAGGTTAAGGTTAGGAAAAGGGTAAGAGTTCAAATGCAATTTTTTTAATACTTTTGATGTTATCTTGACAAAATCTGGAGTCCTTCCAAGGTTTATTGGAAATGTACACTCATAAGGTGTATTTTCGCCACCTACTGTTCATGGCATTGTGAGTACCCCTCAGGGGTACCCCCATCGGGGACATGCCAAATAAAAATATGGTTGACAATTAAAAATTCAAACAGTACATTTATATTTTCCAACGTGGCTATATATTTGGGTGATGTTTTTTCTCGCCTGAGTAGGTAACCTCGTTTCACTGCCAAAAAAAACAAATTAAACCATCTATTGTTCAGCGAAATAACAACAATGTCAACTACCGGTAGCTTAGTCAAATAATTAACATCCAATCACATTAACCGTTACTCTCTCGCGGGAAACCTTCACTCTTGCGCAGACATTTAGAAACGAAACATGACAATTTGAAAAATAAGCCACAGGAGTCTGAGCGAGAATAAAGACGACTTTTGAGTTTTAAGACATGTATAACAGTTTAACCAATGTGAAATGGCTAGCTAGTTAGTGGTGGTGCGCGCTAATAGTGTTTCAATCGGTGACGTTACTTGCTCTGAAACCTTGAAGTAGTTGACTTTTGTGGCGCGATGGGTAACGATGCTTCGAACGTGGCTGTGGTTGATGTGTGCAGAGGGTCCCTGGTTCGAACCCAGGTTGGGGCGAGGAGAGGGACGGAAGCAATACTGTTACATTGATGCTGTTGACCCGGATCACTGGTTGCCGTGGAAAAGAAAGAGGTCAAAGGGGGGTGAGTGCAACCGATGTGAAATGGCTAGCTAGTTAGCGGTGGTGTGCTCTAATAGCGTTTTAATCGGTGACGTCACGTGCTCTGAGACCTTGAAGTAGTTGTTCCCCTTGCTCTGCAAGAGCCGTGGCTTTTGTGGCGCGATGGGTAACGATGCTTCGAGGGTGGTTGTTGTCGATGTGTGCAGAGGGTCCCTGGTTCGAACCCAGGTAGGGGAGAGGGACGGAAGCTATACTGTTACAAAAGCAACAGATACCATTAATAAGAAGGGTTTAGAAGTAAATTTTATGGTGAGCTACCTAGTGGCTAGGATAGGCAAGCCCCATACTATTGTGGAGGATTTAATTTTTCCTGCTGCTGCGGATATGGCTGGGATAATGCTGGTGGAAAAGGCCCTAAAAAACTATACAAACAATGCCTTCAAACAACACTGTTTCACAAAGCATCAGTAACATGGCAGGAGATGCTTTGAAACAATTAAAACCCTCTCCGAGTTGGGCATCTCCGACGTGGCCCACGCTTGGATTGCGTCCTACCTGACAGGTCGCTCCTACCAGGTGGCGTGGCGAGAATCTGTCTCCTCACCACGCGCTCTCACCACTGGTGTCCCCCAGGGCTCTGTTCTAGGCCCTCTCCTATTCTCGCTATACACCAAGTCACTTGGCTCTGTCATAACCTCACATGGTCTCTCCTATCATTGCTATGCAGACGACACACAATTAATCTTCTCCTTTCCCCCTTCTGATGACCAGGTGGCGAATCGCATCTCTGCATGTCTGGCAGACATATCAGTGTGGATGACGGATCACCACCTCAAGCTGAACTTCGGCAAGACGGAGCTGCTCTTCCTCCCGGGGAAGGACTGCCCGTTCCATGATCTCGCCATCACGGTTGACAACTCCATTGTGTCCTCCTCCCAGAGCGCTAAGAACCTTGGCGTGATCCTGGACAACACCCTGTCGTTCTCAACTAACATCAAGGCGGTGGCCCGTTCCTGTAGGTTCATGATCTACAACATCCGCAGAGTACGACCCTGCCTCACACAGGAAGCGGTGCAGGTCCTAATCCAGGCACTTGTCATCTCCCGTCTGGATTATTGCAACTCGCTGTTGGCTGGGCTCCCTGCCTGTGCCATTAAACCCCTACAACTCATCCAGAACGCCGCAGCCCGTCTAGTGTTCAACCTTCCCAAGTTCTCTCACGTCACCCCGCTCCTCCGCTCTCTCCACTGGCTTCCAGTTGAAGCTCGCATCCGCTACAAGACCATGGTGCTTGCCTACGGAGCTGTGAGGGGAACGGCACCTCAGTACCTCCAGGCTCTGATCAGGCCCTACACCCAAATAAGGGCACTGCGTTCATCCACCTCTGGCCTGCTCGCCTCCCTACCACTGAGGAAGTACAGTTCCCGCTCAGCCCAGTCAAAACTGTTCGCTGCTCTGGCTCCCCAATGGTGGAACAAACTCCCTCACGACGCCAGGACAGCGGAGTCAATCACCACCTTCCGGAGACACCTGAAACCCCACCTCTTTAAGGAATACTTAGGATAGGATAAAGTAATCCTTCTCACCCCCCCCCTTAAAATATTTAGATGCACTATTGTAAAGTGGCTGTTCCACTGGATGTCATAAGGTGAATGCACCAATTTGTAAGTCGCTCTGGATAAGAGCGTCTGCTAAATGACTTAAAATGTAAATGTAAATGTAATTACTGCTTTGCATGCAAGCCAGTGAATTATATGTGTTACAGCTGGATGAGTCAACAGACGTGGCAGGCCTGGCACAGCTCCTGTTATATGTCCGTTTATGGGGGGTCAATTAAGGAAAACATCCTCTTCTGCAAACCATTGGAAGCCAGGACAACATGAGAGGATATTTTTAAAGTACTGGACAGCTTTGTGACATCAAATGTACTTTGTTGGTCAAGATGTGTTGGTATCTGTACTGATGGCGCAAAAGCCATGACAGGGAGACATAGTGGAATGGTAACGCGCGTGCAAGCAGTTGCTCCCGACACCACTTGGAGCATCCACCGAGAGGCTCTTGCTGCCAACGGAATGCCTGACAGCTTGAAATATGTTCTTGACACGACAATGAAAATGGTTGAAAGCGCGAACCACTGCTTTTAATCAGGGCAAGGTGACCGGAAACATGACCGAATACAAACAGTGTAGCTATTCCCTCCGCAAGGCAATCAAACAAGCTAAGCGTCAGTATAGAGACAAAGTAGAATCTCAATTCAACGGCTCAGACACAAGAGGTATGTGGCAGGGTCTACAGTCAATCATGGATTACAAAAAGAAAACCAGCCCCGTCACGGACCAGGATGTCTTGCTCCCAGGTAGACTAAATAACTTTTTTGCCAGCTTTGAGGACAATACAGTGCCACTGACACGGCCTGCAACCAAAACATGTGGACTCTCCTTCACTGCAGTCGACGTGAGGAAAACATTTAAACGTGTCAACCCTCGCAAGGCTGCAGGCCTAGAGGGCATCCCCAGCCGCGCCCTCAGAGCATGCGCACACCAGCTGGCTGGTGTGTTTACGGACATATTCAATCATCCTTATCCCAGTCTGTTGTTCCCACATGCTTCAAGAGGGCCACCATTGTTCCTGTTCCCAAGAAAGCTAAGGTAACTGAGCTAAACGACTACCGCCCCGTAGCACTCACTTCCGTCATCATGAAGTGCTTTGAGAGACTAGTCAAGGACCATATCACCTTCACCCTACCGGACACCCTAGACCCACTCCAATTTGCTTACCGCCCAAATAGGTCCACAGACGATGCAATCTCAACCACACTGCACACTGCCCTAACCCATCTGGACAAGAGGAATACCTATGTGAGAATGCTGTTCATCGACTACAGCTCGACATTTAACACCATAGTACCCTCCAAGCTCGTCATCAAGCTCGAGACCCTGGGTCTCGACCCCGCCCTGTGCAACTGGGTACTGGACTTCCTGACGGGCCGCCCCCAGGTGGTGAGGGTAGGCAACATCTCCACCCCGCTGATCCTCAACACTGGGGCCCCACAAGTGTGCGTTCTGAGCCCTCTCCTGTACTCCCTGTTCACCCACGACTGCGTGGCCACGCACGCCTCCAACTCAATCATCAAGTTTGCGGACGACACAACAGTGGTAGGCTTGATTACCAACAACGACGAGACTGCCTACAGGGAGGAGGTGAGGGCCCTCGGAGTGTGGTGTCAAGAAAATAACCTCACACTCAACGTCAACAAAACTAAGGAGATGATTGTGGACTTCAGCAAACAGCAGAGGGAACACCCCCCTATCCACATCGATGGAACAGTAGTGGAGAGGGTAGTAAGTTTTAAGTTCCTCGGCGTACACATCACAGACAAACTGAATAGGTCCACCCACACAGACAGCATCGTGAAGAAGGCGCAGCAGCGCCTCTTCAACCTCAGGAGGCTGAAGATATTTGGTTTGTCACCAAAAGCACTCAAACTTCTACAGATGCACAATCGAGAGCATCCTGTCGGGCTGTATCACCGCCTGGTACGGCAACTGCTCCGCCCACAACCGTAAGGCTCTCCAGATGGTAGTGAGGTCTGCACAACGCATCACCGGGGGCAAACTACCTGCCCTCCAGGACACCTACACCACCCGATGTCACAGGAAGGCCATAAAGATCATCAAGGACAAACCAAAGCCACTGCCTGTTCACCCCGCTATCATCCAGAAGGCGAGGTCAGTACAGGTGCATCAAAGCTGGCATGGAGAGACTGAAAAACAGCTTCTATCTCAAGGCCATCAGACTGTTAAACAGCCACCACTAACATTGAGTGGGAAATGATGTCAAATATATCACTAGCCACTTTAAACAATGCTACCTAATATAATGTTTACATACCCTACATTATTCATCTCATATGTATACGTATATACTGTACTCTATATCAGCTACTGCATCTTTATGTAATACATGTATCACTAGCCACTAACTATGCCACTTTGTTTACATACTCATCTCATATGTATATACTGTACTCAATACCATCTACTGTATCTTGCCTATGCCACTATGTACCATCACTCATTCATATATCTTTATGTACATATTCTTTATCCCCTTACACTTGTGTCTATAAGGTAGTAGTTTTGGAATTGTTAGCTAGATTACTTGTTAGTTATTACTGCATTGTCGGAACTAGAAGCACAGGCATTTCGCTACACTCGCATTAACATCTGCTGACCATGTGTATGTGACAAATAAAATGGTATTTTATTTGGTTAACTTTTTTAAAGCAAGACCCCTGAACTCTTGTATTTTCTGCATTATACAATGACCCTGGTGCTGGAGGGTGTACGCAGCTGGAGGTTGAATGTTTGAAGGGGTACAGGACTATAAAAGGTTTGGGAACCACTGAGCAACAATATGTTTTTTTTTTAAACGGACCTGGAAGTGTTTTTCAGTTGATAGTTGTGTTTAGTTGTTTAAGGTTCCAAACATATGTAATTTTGTAACCCATCTAGTGACTGCATAGGTTTAAAGTATAATGCTAGATAGCCTGAGAGAAGTTACAAGAGAGACGGGTGGGACAAAAGTAACAATGTAAACTGATGACCTGGAATAAAACAAAACATTAAAGCACAGCCAATTGTCTCTTCTAGTTGATAATGCTTTTATAATGTTAGCAAAATATCAACAAGTGACAATGTATGAGTTCTATGACATCATTAGCATTATGCCTTAATCAATTGACTTGATGGATCAGCTTCTCACATAAGCTGTTATTGACATCTTCGTGGTTAAAATGTATTTAAGCAGTAAGGCCTGAAGAGGTGAGGTATATGACCAAAATACCACAGCTAAAGGCTGTTGGTATGCACAACGTAATGCCTTGACACAGCCCTTAGCCGTGCCATATTGGCCATATATCACAAACCCAGAGGTGCCTTATTGCTATTATAAACTGGTTACCAAAGTAATTAGAGCAGTACAAATAAATGTTGTCTTACCCGTGGTATAAGGTCCGATTTACCACAGCTGTCAGCCAATCAACATTCAGGTCTCGAACCACCCGGTTTATAAATATCTTCATGATTCCGGTGGTCAATTACCTTATGTCAAGCCATGAAAAGGTGATAAACATGAGTTGCCGTTTGTGACGAGAATAAATAAGTTTATTCTATCAAGACAGGACGAGTGCGCATGACAATGACAGCTGGAGCTCACCTGATTGGAAGGACTAAGCATGAACTCATTGAAAATGTTGAACAACATTTCCTACTACATTCCCACTAAAGTGTGATGAGAAAATTATGGTTAATATAGCTATTATGTGATCCATTTTAGTCCAATTAATGTTGTAAGGCAAAATATTGCAATGTTGACGCATGTTTAATTTGGTTAACCTATAGCATGGTTAACGTATAGCATTAATTATTCAAATTGACACAAACATGAAATTATGGCTGATTTGTTGAAAGTAATGAGTATTACAAGCTAGAAACATGGAGATAAGACAGATATTGTGCACTTCTCACCAGCTGTTACTTCCATCCCAAGGCTGTGTTACTCCCACCCAACCGGCAGGTACAAAAGTAAGGTTGTGGTAGTTTTGTTTTTGGTCTATTTAATTTAACTCATTTACCCTATAAATTAAATTACAGTTGCTAATGGTAGAGGAAATATAAGTTGTTTGTAATCAAATATGGTGACCCTAGCTCTATCGATCTAGGATAAATTAGGAAAATAAATTAGGAAAAAAATAAATTGTAACTCTTGAACCAGTCCAGCTAGAAACACCAAACCATCTTTCACATGTTCAGGCTATCCTGTCATTTAAACCAACCAACCAATCTTTTAAACTATAACCAGTCAACTACTGCCGACACTACCACCGACATTCACATGTTCAGGTTATTCTAACTTCAAATTCTTTAAAACTTTTACAACTACTGTACCAGTCAAAAGTTTGGACACACCTACTCATTCAAGGGTTTTTCTTTATTTTTACTATTTTCTACGTTGTAGAATAATAGTGAAGACATCAGAACTATGAAATAACACATATGGAATCATGTTGTAACCAAAAAAAAAAAAGTGTTAAACAAATCAAAATATATTTTCTATTTGAGATTCTTCCAAGCAGCCACCATTTGCCTTGATGACAGCTTTACACACTCTTGGCATTCTCTCAACCAACTTCATGAGGTAGTCACCTGGAATGCATTTCAATTATCAGTTATGCCTTGTTGAAAGTTAATTTGCGGAATTGATTTCCTTCTTAAGGCATTTGAGCCAATCAGTTGTGTTGTGACAAGGCAGGGGTGGTATACAGAAGATAGCACTATTTGGTAAAATACCAAGCACTATTTGGTAAAATACCAAGTCCATATTATGGCAAGAACAGCTCAAATAAGCAAATGTAAAGGATGACAGTCCATTACTTTAAAGACATGAAGGTCAGTCAATACAGAACATTTCAAGAACTTTAAAAAAATTATAATGTGCAGTTGCAAAAACCATCAAGCGCTATGATGAAAATGGCTCCCATGAGGACCGCCACAGGAAAGGAAGACCCAGAGTTCCCTCTGCTGCAGAGGATAAGTTCATTAGAGTTACCAGCCTCAGAAATTGCAGACCAAGTAAAGGCTTCACAGAGTTCAAGTAACAGACATCTCAACATCAACTGTTCAGAGACTGTGAATCAGGCCTTATTACTGCAATTACTACAAAGAAACCACTATTAAAGGACATCAATAAGAGACTTGCATGGGTAAAAAAAAACTAGCAATGGACATTAGACCAGTGAAAATCTGTCCTTTGGTCTGATGAGTCCAAATTTTAAATTCTTGGTTCCAACCACCGTGTCTTTGTGAGACGGAGAGTAGGTGAACAGATTATTTCTGCATGTGTGGTTCCCACTGTGAAGCATGGAAGAGGAGGTGTGATGTGTGGGGTGCTTTGCTGGTGACACTGTCAGTGATTTATTTAGAATTCAAGACACACTTAACCAGCATGGCTACCATAGCATTCTGCAGCGATATGCCATCCCATCTGGCTTGCGCTTAGTGGGACCATCATTTGTTTTTCAACAGGACAATGATCCAACACACCTGTTGAAGGAAAAGCAGCCAACAAGTGCACCGTATTTGTGGGACCTCCTTCAAGACTGTGGGAAAAGCATTCCAGGTGAAGCTGATTGAGAGCATGCCAAGAATGTGCAAAGCTCTATAACGTAACAAACCGTGGAATAAGGGTAGGGGTCTGAATGCACTGTATATGTCTCCACAATCCAATGAGGTAAATGCTGCTTAGAGATTGCTTTACCTCGAACTGAATTAGCAAAACAGAAACTGGGAGGGCTTAAAAATAAACGAAACTTATCTCATGATGCGTAAAGATCTACGTCTGCCCTGCCGACTTTCTCCCATATCTGGCCAACCACCCACTGGTGTAGTCTCCACTCCTGAAGAGAGCACTGCTCCACCCTGGATGTGTGTGTAACACTACTCATTCCCTAGACTCTGCTGCTACCAGCCAATACCCTTAGCCCCTGGCCGCTCAAGGGTGCCAGAGTTTCTTCCACCACCTTTGAAATGTGAGAGGAACAAGCCAAATGAGAACAAGCCAAATGGGAGTACCAAAAACTTGGAATGGAATCGCAGGAACTTTCTGTGAAAGTACCATCCTTTAGGTCGATGATGATGAAACAATTGCCGGGACGCACGGATCGCAACAGCCGCTGGTTTGTGAGCATCTTGAATTTGCGAACTCTGAGAGGTTTGTTCAGGGCACGCATGTCTAGAATGGGGCGTAAACCCCCGTCCCTGTTCAGAACCAGGAAATACCGTCTGTACCAGCCGTACTGGGCTTCCGACAGAGGAACCACTCGTATTGCCCATTTCTGGAGCAGGGAGGATATTTTCTCACTTACTACTGGCGCTGAGGCCAGGGGAACAGTCGACATGATGACACTGCAAAAACTTGGGGGACGTACAACGAATTGTAGCCTGTGCCCCAACATAATTTTCTCTTTATCCAGGGCGAAACTGCTCATGCGCACCACTGATTGGAGCAGGTATCGAAGTCTCCCGTAACCGCCATCTGAGGGAGCATGACTGGGAGATTTTTTATTTTATTGCCTCCACCACTCCTTGTCTGAATTTGGAGGGACATGTTTTATTGAACTCACAAAACTCCTGAAACCTGAAAACAATGGGGTTGAAACTATGTATTTTGGTGCAAATGTTTGTTTGAATCCTGGTCCACTCTGGGTTTGGGGGGGCTTCGGCCATCTGTGATGTACCCCGATAGGTCATGGGAGTACTGTTGTCACCACAGATGTTTGGGGCAGCTGACAAGGTAGGACCCAATGCCGTGCCACACCGAACTAGATGCACCGTGGCTGGACCATCTCTCACTTCGCCCCTGGAAGCAACGCCACGCTTGTACCAGGCAGACAGGCATTGCGCCTGGGAACCAGGCTGGTCCGACATGGTGCCCGGCTCGGCCCCCTGGCAGCTCGCTTAGCTGGTGGAGCTCTGCCTGTCGGCCTTCCGGAAGGTGCCCCCCAAAGGACCTTCAAAAGAGAAAAAAGCATTTTTTTAATTTCACCTTTATTTAACCAGGTAGGCTAGTTGAGAACAAGTTCTCATTTACAACTGCGACCTGGCCAAGATAAAGCATAGCAGTGTGAACAGACAGCAACACAAAGTTACACATGGAGTACACAATTAACAAGTCAATAACACAGTAGGAAAAAAAACGAGAGAGTCTATATACATTGTGTGCAAAAGGCATGAGGGAGGTAGGCAAATAATTACAATTTTGCAGATTAACACTGGAATGATAAATGATCAGATGGTCATGTACAGGTAGAGATACTGGTGTGCAAAAGAGCAGAAAAGTAAATACATAAACAGTATGGGGATGAGGTAGGTAAAATTGGGTGGGCTATTTACCGATAGACTATGTACAGCTGCTCAGATAGCAGATGTTTAAAGTTTGTGAGGGAAATAAAAGTCTCCAACTTCAGCGATTTTTGCAATTCGTTCCAGTCACAGGCAGCAGAGAACTCGAACGAAAGGCGGCCAAATGAGGTGTTGGCTTTAGGGATGATCAGTGAGATACACCTGCTGGAGCGCGTTCTACGGGTGGGTGTTGCCATCGTGACCAGTGAACTGAGATAAGGTGGACCTTTACCTAGCATGGACTTGTAGATGACCTGGAGCCATTGGGTCTGGCAACGAATATGTAGAGAGGGTGTGCCACCCATGGGGCTCTACTGCGGCCAAATCCGTGCCCAGCTCCTCCAGCAACTCTGTCTGGTAGACCTGCAGTATAGTGACAGATGAAAAGGATTGGGCAGCCACCCATTCTGCACGATAAACCTTTTCCAGCTGAGCAGCCGTTCCTGTTAGAGCGTAGGATTCTCATAACTCACGCCCTTGTTAGCCAACGGAGCTAGGTAGCCAGCTAGCTTGCCATCCACCAGAGGCGGATGCACCAGCCCTGCCCCCTACATCCCTTCCAGATCCATGAAGGTGGCACACCCATGCTTCATCAGGTTAGCTGAATGCAGGTTGGACCAGGTTGTTGTCAATTCTTCTACAAAATCTGGAAATGGGACGGTGGTGCTTGACTATAGCAGTCACAGGGAGCAGGCACTTTCCACCGAATCTTGATGACTTCAGCCACGGGGCTGGACACAGCCACTTCACCTCCAAACACAAAGCCGCCGTGCGGCACAGTTCTATGTACTATGTGTTAGATAGTTCCGGGACAGCCACCTCCTCATGCTAAGTCC
Source organism: Oncorhynchus gorbuscha (assembly GCF_021184085.1). Taxonomy (NCBI): domain Eukaryota; kingdom Metazoa; phylum Chordata; class Actinopteri; order Salmoniformes; family Salmonidae; genus Oncorhynchus; species Oncorhynchus gorbuscha. The sequence goes on from NC_060174.1 coordinate 84,346,385, forward strand.
TCTTCGCCACCTGAGAACCCCCCCGGAGCCGTCCAGAGACACCAAGTCATCATCCGAACCTGGGCCCTGTATGTAACCAGCTGTCTCACTATCTCCCTGTTGGGATGCTAGTTCCACCTGTTCCGACCACAGTCCCAAGTCTCTCTCCGGCTTCCTGCACCTCCATCTCAGCCGAGGTATCGGCATCTGGGAAAGGAAAGTTGCCGTTGTCAACTCCAAGTTTCCTCAAGAATGCTACACGTCATTCCATGGAGTTTGCACGCAGTAGGTGGCAATGCGTACACAGACTGGTTCTAACAAGGGCTCCCTGAGCATGTTCCAAGCCGAGACAAACTACACATAAATCGTGAGTATCTTTCAGAGAACCCGGCTTAGCCATCACGTCTCGGTCACTTTCTTAGCCATCTTACTTATTGAGCTAGCAAATTGAAGAATAACAAATTGTTTGAGATTAGGAAACTTATGAGAAAAAGTGCAAACTTCAGCACCCAATGTCCATGGGGTGAACACTCTCTACCACGATGGACAGTTAAGTTGGTGCAATGTAAGACTGCCTCGTTTTCCAATTGTTTGTTTCAGTAGAGTGAATCGTTCTGGTTCACACCGAGGTGAAGAGCGAAATAATAGAAGGAATGAATCCGAGCCTCACGCTTATCACCTGTGGACTTAAGACCCCTTTTATTGTCATGCCATCTGGAAAAAAACTAAAACGGTGATTGTAAACCTCTCTGTATCTGCAGCTTAATGTAGCTAATGAGGTGTAATTATAGACAAAGAGAGGCACAGATTGACACTTCCTTTGTTTCAGTCGGTTGTGTCGTCTAAAGGAAACCACAAAAATAAACTAAGGTGAAGACAATGTTTGTTTTTTTTTAAACATGTTTTCATCACTGCAGATGTATGCAATGAAATAATATTTTTAGCAGAGATGCTGAAAGGGCTGTCATTTTAATTTTGCTGGAGTAAAAATACCGGGACATTCTGTAGGTTTTTTAAACATTTTTATTGTCCCCTGAATCATTCAAGCTGCAGAAAGGACCTAGACATGCTCTCTGTTGTCTGCAAAATTGATGCGGTATAGACTGACATTTGTTATAGCCCAATGCTTGAGCATTAAACTTTTTTTGTTTTGAATGGGGAAATAAAATCTCTAATAGGCTACATCTTCTTGTATTCACAGGCTTCATTTTTGTCCAATAAGAGTGTTTACCCTTGGAAACCCAAATTTGGATCTTTTGAAACAACACTAGCTAGTAGATTAATCTTTCTTCTTTTTACAGAATAAGCAAGGCTTTCAAAAGACAGTGGGGAGGCTCTGTACTGAGTCTAATATTAGAATACAGTGAGTACTGATGAGAGCATCCTTATGGCAGGTGACTTGTCAGTCTCATTTCCATCACTGGAAAAGTATCCAGCTTTATTTTAAGCCAGGCTTTTAACAATCAATGTGCCTGTTTCTTCTGATAATATCTGGTAAGGTACAAAGTCTGATTTGTATCCACAAAAGCCTTGTTACAATTGTTGCTATTGTATGGTGTTTGTTGTCAGTACACCCACTTGTGACATGAAGCACTCTTTGTTGGTCAAAGACCTGAGCAAGACCAATGAATTCATGGTGCGCTGTCGGGTGAGATCAATCATCATAATAACATGATCTCATGACATTGCATGACTTTAAGTTTCATGAAACTATAATAATAAATAGGCCTGTAGTTTCTCCTTATTTTCTTCAATATACAATGTGTACAAAACATTAGGAACACTTGCTCTTTCATTTACCTTATTGATGTCACCTGTTAAATCCACTTGAATTAGTATAGATGAAGGGGAGACGACAGGTTAAAGGATTTTTAAGCCTTGATACATAGATTTTGTATGTGTGCCATTCAGAGGGGGCCATACAAATTACCACGTGCATCTAATTTAATTGGACCTAGTAGTAGACCTGTATTTCAAGTTTTGCAACCATATAGACAGCATATACCAGTATACGGCCAATATTAACAGCTTATCTTTTACATTGAAGTAGGCCTATGTATCAAGTTACGTTTTTGTCACGTCCACAAGTACAGTGAAATGCCTTTTTTTTGCTCTTTCACAATAATGCAGTAATGAATAGGCTATCAGTAGTAGGCTTACTAGAATGTCAGGCAGAACAAAAACGAGAAATAAAACTACTGTAATTGCATTATATTTGTAGCCTGCCCTAAAATATTTAAGAATTCGCAGGCAGTTAATCATATTTAGGTTGGGGAAAAAGTCGATTCAAACGTTGTCCACGACAATTAGCCAATTGTTTTCTATTTCAGAAACGGACACATAAATTATTGCTAAATATTAAAATATTCTGCCAACACAGTAAATAGACCTGTAGTTTATGTAAAATATGAGAGCGTGGGTAGGTTATGGCAGTTCCCCAACCCTGGTCCTCATGTACCCCCAACAGTACACATTTTTATTGTAACCCTGTACAAGCACACCTGATTCAATTAAGTAGATGTTTGCCTATTTAATCTCCCGGACTATACAAATGGCAGGACATATCAACTCAATATTTTCATACAGCCTGGTTTCACAGACTAGACATACTAAATGTAAATCTGGGACCTCAATATTCGTATGATATCTTATGTTTAGTAGGTTTACTTAAAACCTGTTGAGTGTAGGGGGAAGTATTTTGACATACACAAAAACATACACAAATGAAACTGCCTATTTCTCAGGCCCAGAATATGCATATAATTGTCAGATTAGGATAGAAAATACAAAAGTTTCCAAAACTGTCAAAATATTGTCTGCGAGTATAACAGAACTGATATTGCAGGCGAAAACCTGGGGAAAATCCAACCCGGAAGTGTTGTTTTTCCTGAAAGCTCTGTTCCATTGCCTGCCTTTGCTCCATTTAAAGGGATATCAACCATATTCCTTTTCCTATGGCTTCCACATGTTGTGAACAGTCTTTAGACATAGTTTCAGGCTTTTATTTTAAAAAAATTAGCGAGAAAGATCACATCACGTCATTGGATGGCTGGGTGCCAACAGCGTTTTGCAAGCGCAACAGCTTGGAGCAGACATTCTCTCGCTCTCTCTTATTGAAGAAGCTATAGTCCGGTTGAAATATTATTGATTATATATTGTAAAAACAACCTGATTGATTATTTAAAAAACATTTGACATGTTTCTACAAACTTTACGGATACTATTTGGAATTTGTCTCCCCGGTAGTGACCCCTCAAGGTATTTTGGATATAAAAATAATCTTTATGGAACACTTATTGTGTAACTGGGAGTCTCGTGAGTGCAAACATCCAAAGATCAAAGGTAAGCGATTCATTTTATTGCATTTCTGACTTGTGACCAATCTACTTGGCTGCTAGCTGTTTGTAATGTCTGCTGAGAGAGATGTCCTTTCATAAACTCTTGGTATGCTTTCGCCGAAAAGCTTTTTTGAAATCTGACACAAGCTAAGCTGTGTTTTGCTATATTGCACTTTTGATTTCATGAAAATTTAATATTTTTAGCAATTAAATTTGGCGCTCTGCAATTCAGCGGATTTTGACAAATGATCCCGCTAACGGGTACATCAAGAAGTTTAAGACATAAAAGGTTACTTGAGGCAAAAAACTAAAAGGTCTACCAACCAAAAGGATGAGTGTTCGAATCTCAAGGACAACTTTAGCAACTACTTACTTTTTTTAGCTACTTTGCAACTAAACTCAGCAAAAAAAGAAACTTTTCCCTTTTTCAGGACCCTGTCTTTCAAAGATAATTAATAAAAATCCAAATAACTTCACAGATCTTCAGTGTAAAGGGTTTAAACACTGTTTCCCATGTTTGTTCAAGGAACCATAAACAATTAATGAACAAACACCTGTGGAACGGTCGTTAAGACACTAACAGCTTACAGACAGACGGTAGGAAATTAAGGTCACAGTTATGAAAACATAGGACAGTAAAAGAGGCCTTTCTACTGACTCTGAAAAACACCAAAAAGAAAGATGCCCAGGGTCCCTGTGAGACGCCTAAGACAGCGCTACAGGGAGACAGGACGGACAGCTGATCGCCCTCGCAGTGGCAGACCATGTGTAACAACACCTGCACAGGATCGGTACATCCGAACAGCACACCTGCGGGACAGGTACAGGATGGCAACAACAACTGCCCGAGTTACAACAGGAACGCACAACCCTCCATCAGTGCTCAGACTGTCCGCAATAGGCTGAGAAAGGCTGGACTGAGGGCTTGTAGGCCTGTTGTAAGGCAGGTCCTCACCAGACATCACCGGCAACAACGTCGCCTATGGGCACAAACCCACTGTCGCTGGACCAGACAGGACTGGCAAGAAGTGCTCTTCACTGACGAGTCATGGTTTCGTCTCACCAGGGGTAATGGTCGGATTGGCGTTTATCGTTGAAGGAATGAGCGTTACACCGAGGCCTGTACTCTGGAGCAGGATTGATTTGGAGGTGGAGGTTCCGTCTGTCACGTTCTGACCTTAGTTCTTTTATTATGTCTTTGTATGGTCAGGGCGTGAGTTGGGTGAGCTGTCTATGTTCCGTTTTCTATGTTGTGTTTGCATTTGGCCTGGTATGGTTCTTAATCAGAGGCAGGTGTTAGTTGTCTGATTGAAAATCATACTTAGGTAGCCTTTTCCCACTTGTGTTTCGTGGGTGTTTATTTTCTGTTCTGTGTTTTATTTCACCGTTCAGGACTGTTAGTTTGTCGTTTTTGTTTCAGTGTTTACAATTCGTATTAAAAATCAAGATGACCACTTACCACGCTGCGCTTTGGTCCAATCCTTGCGACTCCTCATCAGAAGAAGAGGACGAGCGTTACAGAAACCCCCACCACAACCGGACCAAGCAGCGTGGTACCCAGGAGCAGCGGGTTTAAGACTCCTGGACTTGGGAGGAGATCTTGGATGGCAAGGGACCCTGGGTACAGCCGGGAGAACTTGGTGTGTATATATATACATTTTTTTTTATACATGTAATCTATTTTAGACTAAGGCTGTAATGTAACAAAATGTGGAAAAAGTCAACTAAGAATACCAATCCTGTAGACGGCAATTAGGGGAGGTTCTGATTGATCCAAGCTCTACATCAAACTCTACATAGATCAAGCTCTAGATAGATATTTTAAAAAATTGGCCATTAAAACACAAAAAAATAGCACTTACTGATATTTGATGACTTGAGTAATACTTGACTGCTGCATCACTTCTTTTCCTGAAACTGAGGAAATAAGGGGAAAACATACCTTAAAATAAATAGAAATAGAAAACATATGTCAACACATAAATGTAATGTAAATACAGAGGAGGGTTTATGTAAATCAGGGGCATCAAACTAATTTTTCCCCGGGGGCCGCAGTCGGTCTTCAGCGCAGTCTGGACGGAGGGCCGTACTGAAAATTGTTAACATTTTCTCACCCATCAATTTCGGAATTTGATACCCCCTGACTGAATGATCACACAAAACAGATATCCCCGTAAATGGAGATGGCCATAAACAATACTTAGTAATGCTGCATAGTTCTGGAAAGGACTGGACCTCACCTTTCTGGTGAAAATAGTTACACAATTGCTGAGGTTTACTCACTTGAGGACAAACTCAAGTCCCCTTTCATATGCCGTCTCCCAGGGCTCCGCCGCTCAGAGGGAGAGCAAATCGATTCTTTGCCTGGATAGGTCAGAAAATGTGACATCACTCCCTACGCAAACGTTGGGTGGGAAACCTGACATTTCAAGGTCAGCTCCGCCAACAGAGTGGCAGCGAAGAGCGGACAGATGGGGATTTCTGGCACTATAAGGCACTGGACCCTATAACATTCACGGAGTGCTTTGTACACCAAAATGTCAGTCTGAACCAGTCCAGAACTGCTCAAAGTTCACTATATTGGGGACTTAACATCAAAAAGGCTAGCGTTAATTTAGCTAATTATTAGCAAGCTGGACACAGTCAAAAGAAAACAAATTATGAATGAGTGCCTACAGAAAAAAAGTCTACACCCCTGGACTTTTTACAGCCTTAAAATTACATCTAAAAAGGGATTACATTAGATTATTTTCCCATAGACCTAAAGACCTAAACACCCACATTTAAACAAATTTTTTAAAACATTTTTTTACTTTCTTTAACTTTACTTTTTTTATTTTTATATCTGAAATACCATAATTGGATAAGTCTCCATCCTCCTTTTTACCTGGTCTTTGCTCTTTTCATATTTATGTTCATCCTAACAATCACCACAGTCCCTGCCAGTGACAAGCATACCCATAACATGACGCTGCCACCACAATACTTGAAAATACAAACAGATAAACAACACTGTATTCACCTCATATTACTGGCCTTGATGACAAAGTGAAAAGAAGCAGTGTTTTTTTTTTTTTTATCCACTAAAAAACATTCTGTTCGCAACAAGGCTTTTAAGTAATACTGCAAGACAAAACAGCAAATAAATGGACTTTTTGGCCTAAATTAAAAACTACAGGGTTGGATCAAATCCAATCCAACACAACAGTGGAACTCTACTTTCAAGTATTGTGGCAGCAACATCATGTTATGGGCAGGGACTGGGGAGTTTCAGGATCAAAATAAATATGAAAGAAGCAAAGCCTAGGTAAAATAATGCAGGAAAACCCACCTCAGTATTCTGAAAATCTATAGTTTTATATTTCAGCGAGACAATTAGGAAAACATTTTATAAAACTTTCTTTCACTTTGAAAATGTGGAGTGGGTTATGTAGATCTGTAGGAAAAACATACAATTAAATCTAAAAGGGGACTAAATTAAGGCAGCAAAATGTGAAAAATGTATAGATTTTCTATAGGCACTGTATATCCAACATCACACGTACATTGTTTTGATTTGGTTTTAGTCATTTTAAAGTGCATTGAGGTTTTTTCTAAAACAAAATATATAAAAAATGTTTAAAAGTCACCCGTGGGCCAGATTGGACCCCCCTCACGGGCTAATCTACTAGTGTAAATCATAAAGATCAACTTAGTCCATTACAAAAAGACAGTATATCTTCTAAAACAGATTACCACAATTGTGACCATCTTTATATCTTTAGATAAAATTAGGCGAGGGCATTTCAACTGTTCTGCCTTACTATTATTCGACCATGCTGGTCATTTATGAACATTTGAACATCTTGGCCATGTTCTGTTATAATCTCCACCCGGCACAGCCAGAAGAGGACTGGCCACTCCACATATGCTCTCTCTAATTCTCTCTTTCTTTCTCTCTCTCTGAGGACCTGAGCCCTAGGACTGTGCCCCAGGACTACCTGACATGATGACTCCTTGCTGTCCCCGGTCCACCTGACTGTGCTGCTGCTCCAGTTTCAACTGTTCTGCCTTGTTATTATTTGACCATGCTGGTCATTTATGAACATTTGAACATCTTGGCCATGTTCTGTTATAATCTCCACCAGGCACAGCCAGAAAAGGACTGGCCACCCCTCATAGCCTGGTTCCTCTCTAGGTTTCTTCCTGGGTTCTGGCCTTTCTAGGGAGTTTTTCCTAGCCACCGTGCTTCTACACCTGCATTGCTTGCTGTTTGGGGTTTTAGGCTGGGTTTCTGTACAGCACTTTGAGATATCAGCTGATGTACGAAGGGCTATATAAATACATTTGATTTGATTTTGATTGGGCCGTTCAAGGATGACAATATCAAATATAGGCTTCTTACCTCAATAAACCATTGGCAGGGGCCCTGTGCAAGCTCTCGCATACTTTCTTTTCTGCTGACTCCCATGGCCTGTGTATAGTGAGCATCTGATGAGAGAAGAGGTTAATGATGTTCATATTGGAACACATTCACTGCTAACCAAGTTTCCAGAGTAGGATAAACCATGTGACATTTTATTGCCAAGTAACCTTTCAGCCTCTAACCTACCTACCATGTTGTACCTTTCAACCCTCTATGCTAACTACCACTAAACCCTGCCTGGGCATCAATGGGTTAATAATGTGTTAAAGACTGCTATAAAAACACATTTACTCCTGAGGTGCTGACTTGTTGCACCCTCGACAACTACCGTACTGTGATTATTATTATTTGACCATGCTCGTCATTTATGAACATTTGAATATCTTGGCCATGTACTGTTATAATCTCCACCGGGCACAGCCAGAAGAGGACTGGCCACCCCTCATAGTCTGGTTCCTCTCTAGGTTTCTTCATAGGTTTTGGCCTTTCTAGGGAGTTTTTCCTAGCCACTGTGCTTCTACACCTGCATTGCTTGCTGTTTGGGGTTTTAGGCTGGGTTTCTGTACAGCACTTTGAGATATCAGCTGATGTAAGAAGGGCTATATAAATCAATTTGATTTGATTGGTCTGAGGCTCAAACAGTCACAGTACATCATCAGATCACCATATGAACAGCAATGGAGGACACTGCCTAACTCAGTGGTTCTTACACTCAGCGAAGAGGAGTTGAAGAGCAGCAAAGCAGTTCCCTCTGGGACCCAGCTCCTGAACCTGCTGCTTGATGCGGGGCTCTCCTGTCTGCTCCAGCCAGCATATCGTGTCATCCAGGACCTCCAGCACATGCTGACCAGAAAGTTATCAACAAAACACTGATTTAGTCCTTATCATAGTCATAAGACAATTAGGGCTGGGCGATATATTGTATTCTAAGGTATACCGGTATGGATCCACATACCGGTATGAAATTCTACAATACCCACTATAAAAGGTATTTTGATAGTGTTAAATAAGAATACTTTGATTTTGTCTTGACCAAACTGACAGAGTGAAGAAAGCCCATTAAAACCACTTACTATTCATTTGATGCCATGTTGAGGTCATGTGCTACATACTAAGCATATTTTTTACTTTTACTATTAAGAAATGTAAAATATCACAATATTTTTCAGAATGATGGCATTATTATATTTTGGCCACATCGCCCAGCGCTAGGGACAACACACCAATTGGCAATGGGTGATAATGGGAAATTCATGCACATCAAGTTGCTAGATATTCCATGTGACAAATCAGGTTGACAAATGACTCCAATGAAAACAGCGATTCAAATTTACCACCACCAAACAGGACATTCTGGTTTCCTTTTCATCAGGTCAGCAGGGTATAAATAGATTCCTAAGGAGTTCTTAACCAATGAAGATGGGCACCCTACCCTTTGGCTTCCACAAACACTAAGGAGCATTGTGCCACATTTCCCAGGCATGAAGAGAACATTATTGTATTCTTATGAATAATTACCTTGCTGCGTGGATACTTCCTTAATAGAAAATAGAGGGGCAAGAAACCATGTTGCTCTAAAAATGGAGTAAGATATGAGCAAGTGGAAGCAGTGATTATGCATCATATTTGCTTTTTGGGGGGAGGGGGGCAACGGCATGCATTCCACTTACCAAGTTAAACGTATTGCTTATCCAGATCATATGCCTTGTCTGATCTTCTAATAACTGGAAGAGAAAACAAATGACAGCATGAGTGTGCAGTCTCTTCAGACTCAAGTCATTGCTGACACTAGAGAAGGAAAGGTGAAATGAGAACTTGAGTCTTAACACACTGTACTAAGGAATAAAGAATGTGTGGCAGGGAGTTAAATTACTCTCAAACTAATTCTTACTTTGAATCTAGGAAGCCCACTTGCACAGCCCAGCATGAGGTGTTGTGATTCTCTCGACAAAGCAGAATGTGATACCAAAAGGCAGATACATGCATCAACTGTGCCACTTTCTTTTTCAAACTGACAGGGATTTTATTCCATCGCTCATATTTATCATCTGCACCAAAAACAGAATTTGAGTTATACAGATGAACATAGCCCCCCCAATCCCATTTGATCCTCAATCACCACCCCCACTCTGAATGGATATGTTTGTAGTCTCCAACAGTGGAGGGTCTGGGTCACACCTGTCCAGCCCCAATACCTATTCCCAACCACCACAGTGAGTGTCAGTACTATGAGCAATCAACTAGCTAGTGTTAGTACTAGCTACTTCTTACCTGGAGGTTCCAGGGCTACAAAGGAACTGTTTTTGACATAGATCTTGAGGAAGAAAAGTTTTGTTAATAATGGCATGTCTAATAACGTATTGCAAACGTTACATGATAACACTAGTAGAGTCCATTTTCAAAATGTATACTATAAGTATTCCCTTCGGTCTTACATGCATATTTAATTACACGTCAACAATCATCATTTTTACTTACAAATTTTGCCCCGTGTCTGATATCATCGTAGTCCACAAACTCTGGACCAGAGTATGCATCTGACATTTTGGTAAGTCTGAAATAAGAATCATGTCATCATGGCGTCATGACAATACACAGTAGCTAACTAACATTGCATGAGTTAACGTTCGCTAGTTAGTTATATCGACATGCCAACTAGCTATTACTCAGTGAACATGTAACGTTACCAAGATAACGTACCACAGGTTAATTGACTCCTAAAACGAGCTAACTAACGTTAGCTAAAAGTGACAATTCCGCCTCTAGACTTGTCTAGCTAAGTGCTAACATTACAACAAACTGGGTTAGTTAGCTAACGTTATATGGTATTGTGCTTCATACCAGAAGCTAACTAACTATAACGTTAGCTTGATGATAGACAGGAAAGTTAAACATCCATCCAACTAGTGAGCCATTGTCTAACTACAGGGGGGAATCTGATTGACCGGAGCATCGAACCTCACCTTGAAACAAACGTTAGATTTGTTGGCTCGCTTACTAGCAACAACGCACCGTTCTTTCCTGGCTTTGCCGCGAGACAACATTCAGCTACTTTATCTCGACACCACGACCATTAAGTACAATAGCTACAAAAAAATAATTGCCAGTGCACACACCTTGCTTTTCTTGTTCACTTCTTGAAATTATTTGTAAATCTATTTTATGGTTTGCAACATGTTCATTAAGGAGGCGTTGCTTGCATTTCTAATATGTTGCTAGTTTCCTAACCACATCACACATACGTACATAAATAAATAAGCAGTCATAAACCCCGCCTATTTCTACAACGTGTCTTCTTAAAAATGTATTTTAAACCTAACATTAACCACACTGATAACCTTATGCCTAACCTTAAATTAAAACCACATTTGTATTTTAATTAATTTTTACGGTATAGCGAGTGGAACCATTCCTCCTAGTTTACGTTCACATGACAAAGTCACATGACAAAGTTACCAACATCCACTTCCGGAATGTAGAAAAACAAAATAATGAAGATGGTTAGAAGATTCCCTTCCTAGCCCAACGAAAAAGCGTCACGTCTCTGTATCTTCGAACGAAGCATGCTGATGTTGTGGTGAATATATGTAATCATACATATAGCCTGTTACAACCAATCAATTCAGCTGTGTTATATTTAACTCTATCTCATCTCTCTTTTCTATGTGGATTCAGATTGTCATGGTGGAAAATTCTCCCTCCCCCCTGCCAGAAAGAGCCATCTACGGCTTTGTTCTGTTCCTTGGCTCACAATTTGGCTTCTGTAAGTCCCAGTCATATGTCCTTTGTGTTTAGTCTGTTTAAGGCAATTACTGTTGAAGTTGGGGATTCAATGCCATATCATTATCTGTAGGCTATGTGAAAATGCCAATGTGCTCTCATGTAGTGTCAATCAGAATTGTTTTATGTACTTTATATTTTTGACCCCTTTCTGCTCCTTGGCAGGTTTGTATTTGGTGTGGGCCTATGTACCAGTTGAATGGCTTCATTCAATAGGGCTTACTTACTGGCCTCAAAAGTAAGTCAATCGAAATGAGACTACTGAACATGTTTATGATTTACTTAATAATCCATATAGACAAATAATACATTATATCAGGTAGAGCTACATTACTGAACTTATTGACAATCTGCTAGTCTTTTTCCTTGATACCTGTATTTTGTATATTACCCATGATGGTCCTGAGTGAGTTTATTTTTTATATCCCGTCTGCTGTCTCTGTAGGTATTGGGCTGTTGCTGTGCCAATCTATCTGCTAGCTGCAGTAGTAGTCTGTATAGTCGTGTTGTTTGGGGTGAACATGATTAACACTGCTCCACTCAGCTCAGTGGACAACATAACCGGTAAGCATCAGGCAGCTGGAGACTGACTGTATGGACACAATGTCTATACAGTCAGTTGGAATTACTGTATGTCTGATTTGAAAGTATAATTCGTGAGAATCTGCATTGTAAGATTTCAGTATACCAGACCTGTGTGAGTGCTGGAAATGTTTTCCCTTGATTTTCATGGTAACTTAATTCAGTGATCAGGTTCATCTAGTTCCTCCAGATGTCTGGAAAGTTCTACAATCATTCTATTGTTGTGAATTCATATCTTTGTCCTGGTTTTAAACCAAGAAGTCCCATTTGACATGAAAATAAAAACATTTTGTAGTGAGTCATGGCCGAGAAAGGAAACTGAACTCCAAAATTGTATATCACAAGACAATTAGACTAACAGATGACAGTATTTACTACCTATAAGTTTTTAGCGCTAAAGGATTTTGTACCATGGATTTGTTTTCTATTAGTTTTTCTGATATCTGCCTCTCTTAGTCTAGTAACCTTCACTGTAACCTATAGCCTACCTTATTGTCTTGAACAGATGTCTATGCCAGAGGTCAGCGGATAGATGATTGCCAGAAGAGGGCCATACCCAGATTAAAGGATGTTTCCATCAGTGAAGTGAACAGAATTTTTTATTTATCACCTCAATGACTACCAGATTTGTCGCAAAGTGAATACGGGACCAGGAAGTATGGCATTACCTCAGTGAGGATGCTGACTAAGACGATTAACAAATATATGATCGATGCAGTGTTTTATATGCACTGCAGAGATAATTGCTTGATGGAAAAGTGTTTTCTCATATGATCTTTATTTAGTATTTGTCAAGAGCTACAGTTTTTTCCCCTATTGTAAATGTCTTTCAAATAATTATTTCCTTTTTTTATTGGAATTTTCATTTTGTGGTTTAAATGATTTTGGCCAGGTTTCACAAGTTGTCTGAAAAATAAATCTCAGAAGCTCCTCAAGAAGAGCATTCCGTGGAAAGTTCTTGGATGCAATTTTGTAACATTTATCACAAACTTCACACACATTTTCATGTTAATATGTTCATTATCTTCTCATTTAAAACCATGTGAACTGATCTTAATTATTGTATTTGTGCTTTTTGGTTTACCTTATATAGGATTCCAGGCTGTGGATATGCTGTTGATCAATGGTATTAATCTTAAAACATACCTGCATGATATAAGGTATTGTGCGCCTGAGGTAGAGTACCTCATGGTAAACTGTAGACCACACTTCCTACCAAGAGTTTTCATCTATATTATTCATAGCCATCTATTTACCACCACAAACCGATTTCAAGGTCTAGGACCGCACTCAACGAGCTGTATAAGTCCATAAGCAAACAAGAAAATGCTCATCTAGAACCGGTGCTCCTAGTGCCCAGGGACTTTAATGCTTGCAAATTTAAATCCGTTGTACCTAATTTCTACAAGCATGTCACATGCAACCAGAGGGAAAAAACTCTAGACCACCTTAACTCCACACACAGAGACGTATACAAAGCTTGCCCTCCTTTTGGCAAATCTGACCATAATCCTATCCTCCTGATTCCTGCTTATAAGCAAAAAAGCAGGAGGTACCAGTGACTCACTCAATTCGGAAGTGGTTAGATGATGCTACGCATTTACATTACATTTAAGTCATTTAGCAGACGCTCTTATCCAGAGCGACTTACAAATTGGTGCATTCACCTTATGACATCCAGTGGGACAGTCACTTAACAATAGTGCATCTAAAACTTAGGGGGGGGGGGGTGAGAGGACTGTTTACGCTACAGGACTGTTTTGCTAGCACAGACTGGAATATGTTCCGGGATTCATCCAAAGGTATTGAGGAGTATACCACCTCAGTCACCGGCTTCATCGATAAATGCATTGAAGACATCGTCTCCACAGTACCCATACGTACATATCACAACCAGAAGCCGCGGATTACAGGTAACATCTGCACCGAGCTAAAGACTAGAGCTGCTGCTTTCAAGGAGTTGGACACTAATCCGGACGCTTATACCCTCAGACGAACCATCAAACAAGCAAAGCGTCAACACAGGACTAAGATTGAATTGTACTACACCGGCTCTGACACTCGTCGGATGTGGCAGGGCTTGAAAACTATTACATACTACAAAGGGAAACCCAGCCGCGAGCTGCCCAGTGTCGCAAGCCTATCAGACTATTTAAATGCCTTTTAAGCTCGCTTTGAGGCAAGCAAAACTGAAGCATGCATGAGAGCACTAGCTGTTCCGGACGACTGTGTGATCACGCTCTCCGTAGCCGATGTGAGCAAAACATTTTAAATAGGTCAACATTCACAAGGCCAGAAGGATTACAGGGATGTGTACTCAGAACATGCGAAGACCAACTGGCAGGTGTCTTCACTGACATTTTCATCCTCTCCCTGACCAAGTCTGTAATTCTGTAATACCTACATGTTTCAAGCAGATCACCATAGTCCCTGTGCCCAAGGAAGTGAAGATAAGCTGCCTAAATGACTACCACCTTGTAGCACTCACGTCGGTAGCCATGAAGTACTTTGAAAGGCTGGTCGTGGCTCACTTCAACACCATCATCCCAGAAACCATAGACCCACTCCAATTCGCATACCGCCCCAACAGATCCACAGATGACACAATCTCAATCGCACTCCACCCTGCCCTTTCCCACCTGGACAGAAATAACACCTATGTAAGTAATCTGTTCATTGACTACAGCTCAGCGTTCAACACCATACAACTCACACAGCTCATCACTAAGCTAAGGACCCTGGGACTGAACACCTCCCTCTGCAACTGGATCCTGGACTTCCTGACGGGCTGCCCCCAGGTGGTAAGAGTAGAGACAACACTTCTGCCATGCTGATCCTTAACACCGGGGCCCCTCAGAAGTGTGCTTAGTACCCTCCTGTACTCCCTGTTTACCCACGACTGCATGGCCAAGTACAACACCAACGCCATCATTAACTTTGCTGATGACACAACGGTGGTAGGCCTGATCACAAACAACCACGAGACAGCCTATAGGGAGGAGGTCAGACCTGGAAGTGTGGTGCCAGGGCAACAACCTCTCCCTCAACATGAGCAAAACAAAGGAGCTGATCGTGGACTACAGGAAAATGAGGGCCGAACACGCCCCCATTCACATCGACGGGGCTGTAGTTGAGTGGGTCGAGAGTTTCAAGTTCCTTGGTTCCCACACCACCAACAAACTATCATGGTCCAACACATTTTTCCCCTCAGGAGACTGAAAAGATTTGGCATGGGTCCCCAGATCCTCCAAAAAGTTATACAGCTGCACCATCAAGAGCATCCTAACTGGTTGCATAACGGTCTGGTATGGCAACTGCTCGGCATCTGACCGTAAGGCACACGGCCCAGTACATCACTGGGGCCAAGCTTCCTGTAATCCAGGACCTACAGTGGGGCAAAAAACTATTTAGTCAGCCACCAATTGTGCAAGTTCTCCCACTTAAAAAGATGAGAGGCCTGTAATTTTCATCATAGGTACACTTCAACTATGACAGAGAAAATTAGAAAAAAAATACAGAAAATCACATTGTAGGATTTTAAATTAATTTATTTGCAAATTATGGTGGAAAATAAGTATTTGGTCAATAACAAAAGTTTATCTCAATACTTTGTTATATACCCTTTGTTGGCAATGACAGAGGTCAAATGTTTTCTGTAAGTCTTCACAAGGTTTTCACACACTGTTGCTGGTATGTTGGGCCATTCCTCCATGCATATCTCCTCTAGAGCAGTGATGGTTTGGGGCTGTTGCTGGGCAACACAGACTTTCAACTCCCTCCAAAGATTTTCTATGGGGTTGAGATCTGGAAACAGGCTAGGCCACTCCAGGACCTTGAAATGCTTCTTACGAAGCCACTCCTTCGTTGCCCGGGCGGTGTGTTTGGGATCATTGTCATGCTGAAAGACCCAGCCACGTTTCATCTTCAATGCCCTTGCTGATGGAAGGAGGTTTTCACTCAAAATCTCACGATACATGGCCCCATTCATTCTTTCCTTTACACGGATCAGTCGTCCTGGTCCCTTTGCAGAAAAACAGCCCCAAAGCATGATGTTTGCACCCCCATGCTTCACAGTAGGTATGGTGTTCTTTGGATGCAACTCAGCATTCTTTGTCCTCCAAACACGACGAGTTGAGTTTTTACCAAAAAGTTATATTTTGGTTTCATCTGACCATATGACATTCTCCCAATCTTCTTCTGGATCATCCAAATGCTCTCTAGCAAACTTCAGACGGGCCTGGACATGTACTGGCTTAAGCAGGGGGACACGTCTGGCACTGCAGGATTTGAGTCTCTGGCGGCATAGTGTGTTACTGATGGTAGGCTTTGTTACTTTGGTCTCAGCTCTCTGCAGGTCATTCACTAGGTCCCCCCGTGTGGTTCTGGGATTTTTGCTCACTGTTCTTGTGATCATTTGGACCCCACGGGGTGAGATCTTGCGTGGAGCCCCAGATCGAGGGAGATTCAGTGGTCTTGTATGTCTTCTATTTCCTAATAATTGCTCCCACAGTTGATTTCTTCAGACCAAGCTGCTTACCTATTGCAGATTCAGTCTTCCCAGCCTGGTGCAGGTCTACAATTTTGTTTCTGATGTATTTTGACAGCTCTTTGGTCTTGGCCATAGTGGAGTTTGGAGTGTGACTGTTTGAGGTTGTGGACATGTCTTTTATACTGATAACAAGTTCAAACAGGTGCCATTAATACAGGTAATGAGTGGAGGACAGAGGAGCCTCTTAAAGTTACAGGTCTGTGAGAGCCAGAAATCTTGCTTGTTTGTAGGTGACCAAATAATTATTTTCCACCATAATTTGCAAATAAATTCCTTAAAAATCCTACAATGTGATTTTCTGGATTTATTTTTCTCATTTTGTCTGTCATAGTTGAAGTGTACCTATGATGAAAATGACAGGCCTCTCTCATCTTTTTAAGTGGGAGACAATTGGCACTATTGGTGGCTGACTAAATACTTTTTTCCCCCACTGTATATACTAGGCGGTGTCAGAGGAAGGCTCAATGTATTTTTAAAAACTACAGTCACCCAAGTCATAGACTGTTCTCTCTGCTACCACACAGCAAGTGGTACTGGAGCGCCAAGTTTAGGTCTAAAAGGCTCCATAACAGGTTCTACCCACAAGCCATAAGACTGCTGAAAAATTAGTCTGGGTGGCCATTGATTATTTACATTGACCCCCGCCCCTTTATTTTTACACTATGCATAGTCACTTTACCCCTGCCTACATGTACAAATGACCTCAACTAACCTGTACCCCCGCACATTGACTCGGTACCGGTACCCCCTGTTTATAGCCTTGTTATTTTATTGTGTTACTTTTTTTTAAATTCTCAAGTTTATTTAGTAAATCTTTTCTTAACTCTATTTCTTGAACTGTATTGTTGGTTAAGGGCTCGTAAGTAACCATTTCACGGTAAGGTCTACTACACCTGTTGTATTCGGCGCATGTGACAAATAAAATTTGATTCGATTTTTAACGGTCCACCATCCACTGTATTGAGCCTGTTGTCTTAGTGAAGGCTTGGGACAAACAGAGGGCAGTTTTGTCGCCATAACTGGCATCAGTCCTCAGGTTAAGGTTTTTAGATGCACCTTTTCCATCACCTCCATGTGACAGGACAAATATTTGACTTGCAGATGAACCCTGGGCAGCCAGGTGACCTGACCACAGCAGCTTGCACATCATCTGCTCTTCAACATCGTTTGATAATCCATCATCACCGACCACTCGACTAACTAATGAAAATGCAGATGGAAAAGGTTGTGTAATGGAATGTATAGAATTAGGGGTGCTGTGTGGAACGAGACGAGTTGGTCTTATGTTAATCCAATGACTATTGATAAGTCATAAATATCAGATCATTGACTTCTCCATTTTAGAATGCATTAACCTTTGGATGATCTAAATCAAGTATTATGCTTGTGCTTCTATAATGTGCTCCATTCAGTTGGTGAGGAGAGTAGGTTTATGACCTTCTGAACTCATCAGACTGCAAGTGAAATGGTCACCTCACTATCTCCTCATCTTCAGGATTTCGCTGAGACTCCTCAATCAGTCTGCTGCCCACCTCAGTGACCAAGCCACCCACTGGGGCCTGACAACCCCCTATCCTCTCCTCTCGGCCCTAGCCTGTCCCAGCCAGCCCACCAGACAGGTCAGCCGGCCACCTCAGCCAGGCCGCCCAGATAAACTATCATAAACAAACAAGAGGTTGGGATCAGATGGCTGGCCAGAGTTTAACCTCTGGAGGGCCACCAGGTCCTTCAGCCTTGCTTGGAAACCAAGCTGGACCTGATGATGGAGAGACCACTGCCATTCCCCCTTGTGAGTGTGTGGTTGTTTTTTTTGGGGGGGGGGTTGGGGCCAGGCGTAAGGCCATGCTGTTCAGTCAGTTGAGAGCTAAACTTGCCCCAATCTCACCTTTAGCCCAGGCTTTGATCACTGGATCCAGTATCATTTGGAGTGATTTGGAGAGTGACCAATCCAACTTATTTCCAATGGTTTTCCAACTGTTTTCTGGTCCAGGGAAATATTCAGTGGTGGACCATAATGTTTAGAAGATCCCATATAAGATCATCACAACCTTAGTCACTGTAAATTAAATTGTATACTCTTTTTCTGCCATTGAAATTCGTTGTTATTCATGTGAGAGATGTTATTTTCTACACTGAGTGTACAAAACATGAACACCTTCCTAATATTGTGTTGCACGCCTTTTGCCCTCAGAACAGCCTCAATTTGTCGGGGCATGTCCTCTACAAGGTTTCGAAAGTGTTCCACAGGGATGCGGGCCCATGTTGACTCCAATGCTTCCCATAATTGTGTCAAATAAGCTGGATGTCCTTTGGGGGGTGGATCATTCTTGATACACAAAGGAAACTGTTGAGCATGAAAAACCCAGCAAAGTTTTGTCTTTCTCATTCACCCCCTGATTGGAAAACATATACAATTCATTTCTCAATTGTCGCAAGGCTTAAAAATCCTTCTTTAACCTGTTTCCTCCCCTTCGTCTACACTCATTGAAATGGATTTAACAAAGGACATCAATAAGAGATCATGGCTTTCACCTGGTCAGTCTATGCATGGAATGAGCAGGTGTTCCTAATGTTTTGTCAACTCAATGTATGTACTAAAGTGTCAGTGGATTTGCAGTGTTTGACATATGCCTGTTCCTCGTCCTCTATTTTGCTTATAACGGTTGATTGGATCTGTTTCTTCCCTTTGTAGCATGAGCTTGTACTGGCTTGTCCTCGGGGTTAGCGAGGCCTTCTAGGACCCCAAGGCCTAAATGTTGACAGGTTCATGCCATCTGATTCCATTTGCCTTTGTGTTGCACGGTAATGTCCCTTTGGAGCAATATCTGCTGCCTTAAAAAAAAGAGTATTGGTCAGCCCATTTATATTATTGATACTCACTGTGGTGTTTGTATATTTAGGAATATGTTACTTACTAGTTTACTCCCAAATGGGAGTAATGTCCTGAATAGCAAATACCTCTAATAATCCATGAGCCAGACCCCCAGATTTGGGCAGTTGGACTCACTTGGGCCGATGATAGTGATTTCTTTAAAGGTGTATGTCCCCAGAGTTGGAAAATATGTGATAGCAATGCAAGTAGGATAGAGTGATACCACACAAAAAGCTTTCTTTCATCCCTCCATTCCATTCATTTTTCACATAGGGATTTTACCCTATGATTAACAATGTCCATATACAACAAGTTATTGCTCGCATAGACCCTTTAATCATATATCATTGGCAGTTATCCATCAGTTACATTTTCGGAAAGCTCAGATCAATAGAACTTTGACTGTTGACCTCTAGGGTACATATCATAATTACCTGTATACATGACTTTAAAACAGAAACCCTGGTATATTTTAAACTTTGTTTGACAAGTGGTTCTGAAAGGTCATGAAGTTACCTTTTAAATGATATATAATATAACCAACTTTTAAAGCACCAGCTACAACTATTGTTAAAATCTCCCATATTGTGCCATTGACATTAGAATGTTGGAAGCTTACCCACATTATTCCTTGTAATGAGGCAGCTATGTTTAGGGATTGTAACTTTTGTAATATGGGCACACACAGCTAGAACAGGGTTTAAAAAATATTTGTAGACAACTGGGCCATCACAGAATTGACTCATTAACCTCACAGAAGCCTTTTTTTCTAATATGATTGCCAAACAACTAAATGGGGTCTTATTGGACAATTTCGCATGACCATACCTGTTTGAAATATAATTCTAGTATATCCCAAAATATCTTAAATGCTAATAGTGATGTAGAATACACAACCACGTAAGCCAGGTGTGCCAGATATATAAAGATGTTACATTATTCTCATAATTGTTGTAAGAATGTGCCCAAAAGCTATCTAAATGGCTGATTTCTGAAGATATGATAAATAATTGCAATATTTAATCTTCAAACATAATATTGACATGTACATGTGAATAGTCATGGATGTGAGCTGATTAAAATGATGTTCAATGTTATCCTATTAACTGTTTTCATAAAACAGAGAACTAGAAACTTGCGCAAACATTACAATGTAATATTCCATAGGAAGGCCTACATGTTTTAACCTGATGATGAGAGCAGAAAACCATTTCATCTAAATTAAATGCATTCTTACTATGGGGCCATAGCAGATTGGTCTGTTACTAGACTACTAAAAGTAATATAATTGGCCTCAAAAGGCCCAACATTGGATTTTACTACTGTACATTGTAATGGCATGAGCAGGGCATGGTTTATGGTCCTCATAATGAAAACAGCTACTAAGATAACATTGATCATTTTAATCAGCTCATATCCATGACTATTCACATGTAGATATCAATTTTACATGTTTGAAGATGAAAATGGCAATTATTAATCATAACATCTTAAGAAATCAGCAAATCATTCTTTCAACAGTTATGTGAATAATTTAACAACTTTATATGTCCGGCACACCTAGCTCATGTGGTTGTGTATTCTATGTCACTATGAAAATTTTAAGATATTTCTGGGCATACTAAAATGATATTTCACACAGATATGGTCAAGCAAAATTGTCCAATAAGACCCAATTGAGTTGTATGGTGGCCATATTGGAAAAAGGCTTCTGTGGGGTTAATGGGTGAATTATGTGATGGCCCTGTATCTACAAATATTTTTAAAAACCGGTTTAAGCTGTGTGTGTGCAATTTGGTGCTTCTATCCAAAAACATAGCTACCCCATCACATGGAATTCTATGGCTAAGCTTCTTCCAACATTCTAATGTCAATGGTACAACACGGGGCGATTAAAAAAGAAAATCATGACCTTTCAGAACCACTTCTGAAACAAATATAAAAATGTATCAGGGTTTCCATTTTAAAGCCATTTATGTAGGTAATTCGGATATACAGTTGAAGTCGGAAGTATAAATACACCTTAGCCAAATACATTTAAACTCAGTTTTTCACAATTCCTGACGTTTAATCCTAGTAAAAATTCCCTGCCTTAGGTCAGTTAGGATCACCACTTTATTTTAACATTGTGAAAAGTCAGAATAATAGCAGAGAGTGATATATTTCAGCTTTTATCTCTTTCATCTCATTCCCAGTGGGTCAGAAGTTTACATACACTCAATTAGTATTTGGTAGCATTGCCTTTAAATTGTTTAAATTGGGTCAAACGTTTTGGGTAGCCTACCACAATAAGTTGGGTGAATTTTGGCCCGTTCCTCTTGACAGAGCTGGTGTAACTGAGTCAGATTTGTAGGCCTCCGTTCTCACATGCTTTTTCAGTTCTGCCCACAAATTTTCGATAGGATTGAGGTCAGGGCTTTGTTATGGCCACTCCAATACCTTGACTTTGTTGTCCTTAAGCCATTTTGCCACGACTTTGTAAGTATGCTTGGGGTCATTGTCCATTTGGAAGACCCATTTGCGACCAAGCTTTAACTTCCTGACTGATGTCTTGAGATGTTGCTTCAATATATCCACATAATTGTCCTTCCTCATGGTGCCATGTATTTTGTGAAGCTCACCAGTCCCTCCTGCAGCAAAGCACTCACACAACATGATGCTGCCACCCCCATGCTTCACGGTTGGGATGGGGTTCTTCGGCTTGCCAACACCCCCCTTTTTCCACCAAACATAACGATGGTCATTATGTCCAACAGTTGTATTTTTTTTTCATCAGACCAGAGGACATTTCTCCAAAAAGTACAATCTTTGGCCCTATGTGCACTTGCAAACCGTAGTCTGGCTTTTTTTTCATGACGGTTATGTCAATATATATTTTACTGTGGATATAGATACTTCTGCATCTTCACAAGGTCTTTTGCTGTTGTTCTAGGATTGATTTGCACCTTTCGCCCCAAAGTACGTGTATCTCTAGGAGACAGAATGCTTTTCCGTCCTGAGTGGTATGATGGCTACGTGGTCCCATGGTGATTATACTTGCGTACTATTGTTTGTACAGATGAACGTGGTACCTTCAGGTGTTTGGAAATTGCTCCCAAGGATGAACCAGACTTGTGGAGGTCTACAAAAAAAATTGGAGGTCTTGGCTGACTTCTTGTCCCATGATGTCAAGGCGAACAGGCACTGAGTTTGAAGGTAGTCCTTGAAATACATCCATAGGTGCACCTCCAATTGATTGACTCAAATGATGACAATTAGCCTATCAGAAGCTTCTAAAGCCATGACATCATTTTCTGGAATTTTCCAAGCTGTTTAAGGGCACAGTCAACTTACTGTATGTAAACTTCTGACCCACTGGAATTGTGATAAAGTGAATTATAAGTGAAATAATCTGTTTTTAAACAATTGTTGGAAAAATTACTTGTGCCATGGACAAATTAGACATCCTAACCAACTTTCCAAAATTATAATTTGTTAACAAGATATTTGTGGAGTGGTTGAAAAACGAGTTTGAATGACTCCTAACTAAGTGTATGTAAACTTCTGATTTCAACTGTATACCCTAGAGGTCAAAGGTCAAATTGACTCTGAATCTAAGCTTTCCAATTATATATGATTAAAGGTTATAAGCGAGCGATAACTTGTTGTATACTGACATTGTCATAGGGTAAAAAAAGAAAGAGTGATAACACATAGCAGTGCAGCAATGGTAGCTTGCTATCACACATTTTCCATCTCTAGGAACCCAGACATTGTCGGTTCAATTGAGCTCAACCAACCCCCCCACCCTCTGGCTCATGGACTATAAAATCAATACTCAACCTTGATGACTAAATCAGCTAATCTGGGTGGTTGTCATTTCTTATGTGTCTATGGTTATGACATTAATAGGAGAGGCGTATCATTCATGTCCCATTGGAAATTACTTCTGTCTTGTCTGAGGGTATAATAAAGACCCTGACATGTGAATCAACCCTGAACAAAAGTATTCATCCACGTCCACAAGAAGTGCAGGAAAATTATACGATTTTGAAATAAATGTTTATTGCTTAACTCAAATGCTAAAATAATTGAAATTAATAAAGAAAAAGGCCTTTTAAGTTTACTTTGCATCCATACCAACATATTCACTCACTAGATAAGCACATTAATACTCAATTCTATCCACATACATTCTTTACATTTCAACCAACAAACCATCTACACAGTAACACAAAACACAAATGTCCAGCAATTTATAACACACTTTTTCATAAACAAATAAAAAAAATATTATAAATACAAAAGATAGAAAGCAGAGAAAATGTTTCACTACAAACAAAAAAGGAGGGACCAGCACAAGGCCAACTTGAGTTTGCATGACAAGGTCCTGAGAACATAGGACGTTGTCAAGGAAAATGGCCATATCTGGGTTAAAGGTGTGTTGACACTGAGCTGGTGTAAACAGAATCACCTCAGTGAGGCCAACTGCAGCCAGTGACCTGGACTTTCCCGGCTTCCTGTGGCTGTCTCAGGTGAACACCTTGGATCCTCTACTAGACCCTCACCATGGAAGTAGCATATCTCCTGTGACCTGCTGCACTGTCTCTCTCCCTTGTCCAATCACCCCTGCTTGTTTCCAAAACAGCAAAGACTAACTACCTATGAATTCTCTCTGAGGGGATGGGACCTGTGATCCAAACTGAGTGAATTAACCTCCAGCTCTTCCTCCATATCTTCATCATCCTCTTCCTCAGAGCTGGAATCATCGTTGTAGAAGTGGAGAGTGGCTTGGACAGGGAAACTGTCCAAGACCTTCTTCCCCAAATGAGACAGATATTCCTCAGTCCTGGACTTTGGCATGAAGAGCCTATGGATCAGATGAATGTATTTTAAAATACATCAGTGTTTTACTATTTAAAGAAAGTAGAATATACAACAATTGTCATCATGAAGTTGATAGTAACATCAAATCATCAAATTAATTCAGGACACAGCTCTTTTCCCAAAATTTGTCTCAATGTGGTCACTATACCAACTTGCTTTCTTCCCTCAACTGCTAACAGTCTACATACCTGACAGGGTGCTGGAATCCATGGGCACCTTTGTTCATCTGTCTGGTTCTTGATGACACATTCCCTTGGCCAAACTAAAGAGGACAAGAAGGCATGATCATTTTCAATTCAAATTAACAGACAAAATATAGCATTGCCAAGGACCTGTGACAGGACCTGTGACAGTTAAGTATTAGATACTCTTGGTCACTAGGCTACAGGTTTCTTGTGCTGATAGGTTGGATGAAATTTAATTATTTTAAAATTTAATTGTAGGCCTTAAGCAGTTGCAGAGAAGGGAATGCCCTTACTTTATCTAGAAGTCCAGTTTCTCTGTGACAGGGAATCCATGGTCTCCATATTACTGGATAACTGTAAATGTTGAAAACAATTTATTGAAGTGGTTTTTACTTCCACATTCCAAGTAGGTTAAGTAGGCTAAAGACACCTTTCATACCTTTGAAGTGGCTCTTCAGTCTCCGCGTATCGTCTCATGCAACTCATTGGTTTGGCTTTCATAGTGAGCGACGGCAGCTGCGTATCCAGACCAAGTGGGAGCATCTTCTGTCCTCGACTGACCCACTACCTGAAAACTCCGAGACTGAGAGGCATATGGTCAGGTATGCTGTTTATCAAGGTTTTCTCATCTTGACCGTTCACTTGAATAAACAAAAGTGGAGTTGTGTGGGGGAGTCTGAGATCTGTCTTCAGCTGTCAAGTTGCAGGTCCCCTTCCTCCACTGGTCCCTTAAGGATATGGAACTGGAAGCTTTTCAAATGATGATCATGAAAAGTTAGTTATTCAGATATAAAAGCAATCTTTTTTTGTTGTTCTCCTTTTCATTATGTTGTTTAACTTTTTGGCCCTGGCTGTTTCTGCATTTATTTTACAGGGCTATCCTATAGTTCTTGGTAAGTGTACAGGTAACATGCATTTATTTTACAGGGCTATCCTATAGTTCTTGGTAAGTGTACAGGTAACATGCATTTATTTTACAGGGCTATCCTATAGTTCTTGGTAAGTGTACAGGTAACATGCATTTATTTTACAGGGCTATCCTATAGTTCTTGGTAAGTGTACAGGTAACATGCATTTATTTTACAGGGCTATCCTATAGTTCTTGGTAAGTGTACAGGTAACATGCATTTATTTTACAGGGCTATCCTATAGTTCTTGGTAAGTGTACAGGTAACATGCATTTATTTTACAGGGCTATCCTATAGTTCTTGGTAAGTGTACAGGTAACATGCATTTATTTTACAGGGCTATCCTATAGTTCTTGGTAAGTGTACAGGTAACATGCATTTATTTTACAGGGCTATCCTATAGTTCTTGGTAAGTGTACAGGTAACATGCATTTATTTTACAGGGCTATCCTATAGTTCTTGGTAAGTGTACAGGTAACATGCATTTATTTTACAGGGCTATCCTATAGTTCTTGGTAAGTGTACAGGTAACATGCATTTATTTTACAGGGCTATCCTATAGTTCTTGGTAAGTGTACAGGTAACATGCATTTATTTTACAGGGCTATCCTATAGTTCTTGGTAAGTGTACAGGTAACATGCATTTATTTTACAGGGCTATCCTATAGTTCTTGGTAAGTGTACAGGTAACATGCATTTATTTTACAGGGCTATCCTATAGTTCTTGGTAAGTGTACAGGTAACATGCATTTATTTTACAGGGCTATCCTATAGTTCTTGGTAAGTGTACAGGTAACATGCATTTATTTTACAGGGCTATCCTATAGTTCTTGGTAAGTGTACAGGTAACATGCATTTATTTTACAGGGCTATCCTATAGTTCTTGGTAAGTGTACAGGTAACATGCATTTATTTTACAGGGCTATCCTATAGTTCTTGGTAAGTGTACAGGTAACATGCATTTATTTTACAGGGCTATCCTATAGTTCTTGGTAAGTGTACAGGTAACATGCATTTATTTTACAGGGCTATCCTATAGTTCTTGGTAAGTGTACAGGTAACATGCATTTATTTTACAGGGCTCTCCTATAGTTCTTGGTAAGTGTACAGGTAACATGCATTTGTACTGGGCACAATTAGATTGAATGGATTAGAATTAGTTTAATTCTCATTTAAGGAAAGCAATTGTATAACATTTGGTGAGTTGAGGAACAGTTATAGCCTCTCACATTGTGTATTTTCTCCTAATATAAATTTGAATTTTTCTTTCCCTGATAAAGTTGCAAATAATCTCCCTCTCGCTTTCAATTTCAATTCAATTTAGGGGCTTTTTGGCATGTGAAACATATGTTTACATTGCCAAAGCAAGTGAAATAGATAATAAACAAAAGTGAAATAAACAATCAATTAAACAAATTGCAGTAAAAAGGACTCACAAAATTTCCAAAAGAATAAAGACATTTTAAATGTCATATTATGTGCAAATAGTTAAAGTAAAAAAGGGGAAATAAATCAACATAAAAATGGGTTGTATTTACAATGGTGTTTGTTCTTCACTGGTTGCCCTTTTCTTGTGGCAACAGGTCACAAATCTTTAGACCTCCACAAATCTGGTTCGTCCTTGGGAGCAATTTCCAAATGGCGGAAGGTACCAGGTTCATCTGTACAAACAATAGTACACAAGTATAAACACCATGGGACCACGCAGCCGTCATACCACTCAGGGAGGAGACACGCTCTCCTACAGATGAACATAGTTTGGTGCGAAAAGTGCAAATCAATCCTAGAACAACAGCAAAGGACCTTGTGAAGATGCTGGAGGAAACAGGTATAAATGTATCTATATCCACAGTAAAACGAGTCCTATATTGACATAACCTGAAAGGCCAGTCAGCAAGGAAGAAGCCACTGCTCCAAAACCGCCAAAAGAAAACAGACTACGATTTGCAACTGCACATGGGGACAAAGATGGTACTTTTTGGAGAAATGTCCTCTGGTCTGATGAAACAAAAATAGAACTGTTTGGCCATAATGACCATCGTTATGTTTGGAGGAAAAAGGGGGCATAACTGAAAAGGCGTGTGCAAGCAAGGAGGCCTACAAACCTGACTCAGTTACACCAGCTCTGTCAGGAGGAATGGGCCAAAATTCACCCAACGTATTGTGGGAAACTTGTGGAAGGCTACCTGAAATGTTTGACCCAAGTTATACAATTTAAAGGCAATGCTCAAAAACCCTAATGGAGTGTATGTAAACTTCTGACCCAAAAGCTGAAATAAATCATTGTCTCTACTATTATTCTGACATTTCACATTCTTAAAATAAAGTGGTGATCCTAACTGACCCAAGACAGGGCATTTTTACTAGGATTAAATGTCAGGAATTGTGGAAACCTGAGTTTAAATGTTTTTATAAGGTGTATGTAAACTTCCGACTTCAACTGTATGTGACAATGCTGTTCATTGACTACAGCTCAGCATTCAACACCATAGTGCCCACAAAGCTCATCACTAAGCTAAGGACCATGGGACTAAACACTTCCCTCTGCCAATGGATCTTGGACTTCCTGACGAACCGACCCCAGGTGGTAAGGGTAGGCAGCAACACATCTGCCACGCTGATCCTCAACACTTGGGCCCCTCAGGTGTGCATGATTAGTCTCCTCCTGTACTCCCTTTTCACCCACGACTGCATGGCCAAACACGACTCCAACACCATCATTAAGTTTGCTGACGACACAGCAGTGGTAGGCCTAATCACAGACAGCGATGAGACAGCCCATCCTCTCCCTCAATGTGAGCAAGACAAAAGAGCTGATCGTAGACTACAGGAAAAGGCGGGCAGAACAAGCCCCCATTAACATTGACTGGGCTGTAGTGGAGCAGGTCGAGAGTTTCAACTTCCTTGGTGTCCACATCACCAACAAATTATCATGGTCCAAACACACCAAGACAGTCGTGAAGAGGGCACGACAACACCTTTTCCCCCTCAGGAGACTGAAAAGATTTGGCATGGGTCCCCAGATCCTCAAGAAATTCTACAGCTGTACCATCGAGAGCTTCCTGACCGGTTGCAACACCGCCTGGGTTGGCAACTGCGCCGCAGCTGACTATAAGGTGCTACAGAGGGTAATGCGTATGGCCCAGAACATCACCGGGGCCAAGCTTCCTGCCATCCAGGACCTATATACTAGGCGGTGTCAGAGGAAGGCCCAAAAAATGGTTAAAGACTTCAGTCACCCAAGTCATAGAATGTTCACTCTGCTACCACACGGCAAGCAGTACCGGAGCGCCAAGTCTAGGACCAAAAGGCTCCTTAACAGCTTCTACCCCCAAGCCATAAGACTGCTGAACAATTAATCAAATGGCCACCCGGACTATTTACATTGACATGCCCTCCCTCCCTCCCTTTGTTTTTACACAGCTGCTACTTGCTGTTTATTATCTATGCATAGTCACTTTACCCCTCCCTACCTGTACAAAATAACTCAACTAACCTGTACCTCTGCACATTGACTCGGTACCGGTACCCCCTGTATATAGCCTCGTTATTTTTGTGTTACTTTTATTTTACTATTTTTTACTTTCGTTTATTTAGTAAATATTTTCTTAACTTTTTCCTGAACTGCATTGTTGGTTAAGGGCTTGTAAGTAAGCATTTCATGGTCAGGTTCTATTCATGGTCAGGTTCTACCTGTTCTATTCAGAGCATTAAAATAAAATAAAATTTGAATATATTTTTTGTTGATTTCACATTAGTTGAAAACAACCAAATGTCACTCAAAACTACATGTTTAACTGGGGCTCCCGAGTGGCGCAGCAGTCTAAGGCACTTCATCTCAGTGCTAGAGGCATCACTACAGCCCCTGGTTTGATCCTGGGCTGTATCACATCCGGCCGTGATTGGGAGTCCCATAGGGCAGTGCACAATTGGCCCAGCGTTGTTAGGGTTTGGCCGGGGTAGGCCGTCATTGTAAACAATAATTTGTTCTTTAACTGACTTGCCTAGTTAAATAAAGGTTAAATGGAAAATAACAACTTTCGTCTGTGCACAGTGGGTAAGAAAAAACATCAATACACTAGTTTTATATTGCAGTGAATAAGTCCCAACTGCTATATCACCACTAGACACTGAGGTCTACAATATAGCCATTAACTGTATTGAAGGTGTATTGGTGCGTGACTGAGAGGATGCATGCTTATATGTCTGTGCCTTCGAGAATTCAGGAGTGGGCTCTCTTGTGCTGAGTTGACAGAGGTTTGGAACCTGAGACAAGCCACTTTGTCTCTCCTTCCGAGTGTTTCCCTCCGCTCCATTGTTCCTCATGTCTGGGTGGGACTGCACCGGTTTCACCCCACTCTGTGTTCAATGGGGCTTTTCTCCTTAAAAATGCTCAAGGAAAGAGAAAGCCTCTGGCCTCTTTGAAGTCATGCTTTAAAAAGGAAGTATTGAATATTGGTTGTTTCACTTTAAAAAGCACAAGAAAGAGGATTTCGACACCCACCATCTCAGATTGTTCTGAAATTGTTTATGTTTATGAAACAGATTAGATAAGAATTTCTGCAACATTATTTTGTTGAAATATGTGATCTCTGAGAAATTAAGCTAGACTGAACAAAAATAAACACAACATACAACAATTTCAAAGATTTCACTGAGTTACAGTTTAAATAAATTCATTAGGCCCAGATCTATGGATTTCACATGACTGGTAATACAGATACCTTCTAAAAAAGGTAGGGGTGTGGATCAGAACCAATCAGTATCTGGTGTGACCATCATTTGCCTCATGCAGCACGATACATCTCCTTTGCATTGAGTTGATCAGGCTGTTGATTTTGGCCTGTAGAATGTTGTCAATGACTGTGCAAAGTTGCTCAATATTGGCGGGAGCTGGAACACGCTGTCGTACATATCGATCCAGGACATCCCAAACATGCTCAATGGATAACATATATGGTGAGTATGTAGGACTCTAAAATGGCGTTGGAGGTGGCTTAAGGTCGAGAAAATAACACTCAATTATCTGGAAACAGCTCAGGTGGACATTCCTGCAGTCAGCATGCCAATTGCATGCTCCCTCAACTTGAGACATCTGGGATTGTGTTGAGTGATAAAACTGCACATTTTACAGTGGCCTTTTATTGTCCCCTGCACAAGGGGCACCTGTGTAATGATCATGCTGTTTAATCAGCTTCTTGATATGCCACACCTGTCAGGTGGATGGATTATCTTGGCAATGGAGAAATGCTTGCTAACAGGGATGTAACCAAAATTGTGCACAACATTGTGAGAAATTGTATTTTTGTGCATATGGAACATTTCTGGGATCTTTTATTTCCGCTCATGAAACATGGGACCAACACTTTACATGTTGTGTTTATATTTTTGTTCAATATAATTGATTGCACCCAAAATGGTCAATTTCAATTTATAGGAATGATATAATAAAACCTCTTCACAATGATTAAGATGCGAGGAATCCAAATAAATGATCAAACGCCACCCATGCTGTCATACTGTGTTCAACCGTGATGGATCTTGCCTAGCCATCTTGTTTCAAGAGGACTAGAATGGAAGTAAGTCCCAGACCTTATTATGTGTTATCCTCAATGATTTTACTAATGTGCATGTATGGCTTTTTCAAGTTTTATGTGTGCTTGTTTTTTAGAATGGTTGAATTAATAAACTAAACCCAAACCCCACACCAAGCCCACCCCCAATGGCCAGTATACAGCATAAGTTCCCTATGTTTGACAAGATGTATGAAGTTGCGAGTATTGTTTATTCATTTTGGTGATATTTTCCCCATCCCATCCTGTTAAAAAAATTAGCCAATGAAGTTGCTTGCATTTTCTCCATTAATTAAGTGAAAGTACCAGGTTCTACCCCCTTGATGCTGCTGTTCTTGATACTGTCCTTTTATCCATTTTTTCTGGTCTGTTGTGTTTCAACTTTTGGTAGAAAACCAATAGATTTGTCTCATGATGAAAATAAATGGTGAGGTCATCCTCACAATTCAAGCCAGTCCTCCATGAAAACAATTCAGTTTGTCCTTCTCTTAGGCTAATCTGTGTCCAGGAAACCAGCCATAGGTGTGTTTGGAGAACAAGCAAACTATTAGGCTCCAGCAGTTCTGTATTTTGTTGTTGTTGTGGGGGGTAGATCAGCTTAATATTGTAGGTAGATTGTAGCTTCCATCAATGTAATTGTCTCCATAATTTCCAAACCCCCCCTTTTTTATATATACAGATGAAGTGGGAAGTTTACATACACCTTAGCCAAATACATTTAAAATCAGTGTTTCACAATTCCTGACATTTAGTCCTAGTACAAATGCCCAGTCCTAGGTCAGTTTGGATCACGACTATTTTAACAATGTGAAAAGTCAGAATAATAGTAGAGAGAATTATTTTTTTCAGATTTTATCACTTTCATCACATTCCCAGTGGGTCAGAAGTTTACATACACTCAATTAGTATTTGGTAGCATTGTTTAACTTGGGTCAAATGTTCGGGTAGCCTTCCACAAGCTTCCCACAATAAGGTGGGTGAATTTTGGCCCATTCCTCCTGACAGAGCTGGTGTAACTGAGTCAGGTTTGTAGGCCTCCTTGCTCACACATGCTTTTTCAGTTCTGCCCACACATTTTCTATAGGATTGAGGTCAGGGCTTTGTGATGGCCACTCCAATACCTTGACTTTGTTGTCCTCAAGCCATTTTGCTACAACTTTGGAAGTATGCTTGTCCATGTGGAAGACGCATTTGCGATCAAGCTTTAACTTCCTGACTGATGTCTTGAGATGTTGCTTCAATATATCCACATAATTTTCCTTCCTCGTGATGCTATCCATTTCGTGAAGTTCACCAGTCCCTCCTGCAGCAAAGCACCCCCACAACATGATGTTGCCACCCCCGTGCTTCACGGTTGGGATGGTATTCTTCGGCTTGCAAGCCTCCCCCTTTTTCCTCCAAACATAACGATGGTCATTATGGCCAAACAGTTCTATTTTTGTTTCATCAGACCAGAGGACATTTCTCCAAAAAGTATGATCTTTGTGTGCAGTTCCAAACCATAGTCAAACCGGTTTTGGAGCAGTGTCTTCTTCCTTGGTGAGCGGACTTTCAGGTTATGTCGATATAGGACTAGTTTTTACTGTGGATATAGATACTTTTGTACAGTTTTCCTCCAGCATCTTCACAATGTCCTTTGCTGTTGTTCTGGGATTGATTTTCACTTTTCGCACCAAAGTATGTTCATCCCTAGGAGACAGAACGCCTCTCCTTCCTGAGCGGTTTGACGACTGCTTGGTCCCATGGTGTTTATACTTGCATACTATTGTTTGTACCGATGAACGTGGTACCTTCAGGCGTTTGGAAATTGCTCCCAAGGATGAACCAGACTTGTGAAGGTCTACAATTTTTTCTCTGAGGTCTTGGCTGATTTCTTTTGATTTTCCCTTGATGTCAAGCAAAGAGGCACGGAGTTTGAAGGTAGGCCAGGTACACCTCCAATTGACTCAAATGATGTCAATTAGCCTATCAGAAGCTTCTAAAACCATGACATCATTTTCTGGAATTTTCCAAGCTGTTTAAGGGCACAGTCAACTTACTGTATGTAAACTTCTGACCCACTGGAATTGTGATACAGTGAATTATAAGTGAAATAATTTGTCTGTAAACAATTGTTGGAAAAATTACTTGTGTCATGGATAAAGTAGATGTCCTAACCGACTTGCCAAAACTATAGTTTGTTAACAAGAAATTTGTGGAGTGGTTGAAAAACAAGTTTGAATGACTCCAACCTAAGTGTATGTGAACTTTGCACACACCTACTCATTCCATGGTTTTTATTTAGTTTTATTATTTTATATATTGTAGAATAATAGTGAAGACATCAGCACAATGAAATAACACATTTGGAATCATGTAGTAACCAAAAAAAGTGTTGAACAAATCAAATATTTTATATTTGATATTCTTCAAAGTAGCCACCCCTTGCCTTGGTGACAGCTTTGCACACTCTTGGCATTCTCTCAACCAGCTTCATGAGGTAGTCACCTGGAATACATTTCAATTAACAGGTTTGCCTTATTAAAAGTTCATTTGTGGAATTCTTTCCTTAATGCGTTTGAGCCAAACAGTTGTGTTGTGACAAGGTAGGGGTAGTATACAGAAGATAGCCCTATTTGGTAAAATACCAGGTCCATATTATGGCAAGAACATCTTAAATAAGCAGAGAAATGACAGTACATCATTACTTTAAGACATGAAGGTCAGTCAATCCAAAAAAAATCAAGAACTTTTTAAGTTTCTTCAAGTGCATTTGAAAAAACCATCAAGCGCTATGATGAAACTGGCTCTCATGAAGAAGGCTCTCATGAAACTGGCTCTCAGGAAGACCCAGAGTTACCTCTGTTGCAGAGGATATGTTCATTAAAGTTACCAGCCTCAGATTGCAGCCCAAATTGATGCTTCACAGAGTTCTAGTAACAGACACATCTCAACATCAACTGTTCAGAGGACACTTTGTGAATCAAGCCTTCATGGTCGAATTGCTGCAGAGAAACCACTACTAAAGGACACCAATAATAAGAAGAGACTTGCTTGGGACAAGAAACGTGAGCAATGGACATTAGACCTGTAGAAATATGTCCTTTGGTCTGATGAGTCCAAATTTTAGATTTTTGGTTCCAACTGCCGTGTCTGTGTGAGACGCAGAGTAGGTGAACAGAGGATCTCCGCATGTGTGGTTTCCAACGTGAAGCATGGAGAAGAAGGTGTGATGGTGCTTTGCTGGTGACACTGTTGGTGATTTATTTAGAATTCAGGGCACACTTAACCAGCATGGCTATCACAGCATTCTGCAGCGATACGCCATCCTATCTGGTTTGCACTTGTTGAGACTATCATTTGTTTTTCAACAGGACAATGACCTCCAGGCTGTGTAAGGGATATTTGACCAAGAAGGAGAGTGATGGAGTGCTGCATCAGATGACCTGGCCTCCACAATCACCCAACCTCAACCCAATTTAGATGGTTTGGAATGAGTTGGACCTTAGAGTGAAGGAAAAAAACACCCAACAAGTGCTCTGCAAATGTGGGAACTCTTTCAAGACTGTTGGAAAGCA
This sequence comes from Oncorhynchus gorbuscha, assembly GCF_021184085.1. Lineage (NCBI taxonomy): Eukaryota > Metazoa > Chordata > Actinopteri > Salmoniformes > Salmonidae > Oncorhynchus > Oncorhynchus gorbuscha. Next base: position 84,380,979 of record NC_060174.1, read on the forward strand.
TTCCAAGTGAAGCTGGTTGAGAGAATGCCAAGAGTGTGCAAAGCTGTCATCAACGCAAAGGGTGGCTAGTTTGAAGAATATAAATATAGTTTGATTTGTTAATCACATTTTGGGTTACTACATGATTCCATATTTGTTGTGGAATGTATAAAACAATACAAGCATAATTTCCACAATGAACTAATAATTATGCATAATAATTTAGGCAGTTCATGTGAAGGATTGTTACCTACACCAGAACTGCCATTACAAAATTTACATTTTTGGCAAGCAATTATAATTTTAGCAAAGAATGATTGTTATTCATCCTATATTGTCCCTAACATCATTACCCCCCCCACACACACACACAGACACACGCTCATACACACTCCCCACCCTTCCCCCACAAACAACCACAAGCTCAGATGTTCAACAGTTGTTTCATACCTGAGCCCAACTCAAGAAAGGACTTGATGTGCGAATGCATATACAGTTGTAGCTGTTTGAGAAGGCATGCAAAATTTAGCAAGAATGGGTTGTCCTACTGTAGCTGATGGAGTTCAGATACAACCCCTTCCCCTTAAACCCACACACACACTGGTTTCTCATGGTCTGAGAGTCTTTAGGTGCCTTTTTCTATGGGACCTTATATAGACAGGTGTGTCCCTTTCCAAATCATGTCCAATCAATTTAATTTTCCACAGGTGGACTCCAATCAAGTTGTAGAAACATCTCAAGGATGATCAATGGAAACAGGATGCACCCTGAGCTCAATTTCGAGTCTCATAGTAAATGGTCTGAATACTTATGTAAATAAGGTATTTCTGTTCTTCTTCTTCTTATATACATTTTCAAAAATTAAAATAAAATAAAACGTTTTGCTTTGTCATTATTGGTTATTGTGTGTAGATTGTTGAGGGGGAAAAAACGATTTCATCCATTTAGAATGAGGCTGCAACCTAACAAAAGAATAAGTCAAGGGGTGTTAATACTTTCCGAAGGCACTGTAACAGATAAGGACTTCTCCTTAGTGTATGTGTCGCTCAGGTGGGTGTATAGGGTTGGGGACCACCTGTTGTCATGCAGGTGAATGAGGACCCAAAAGCGACTTGGCGAAAACAGAGTCTTTAATCCAGTAAAGCAAATCTACAATCATAAGACATAATTCCACTCGTAATGACGAGAACAGACTGGAGACTCGATCAAGAACTGCAGGTTGCCTCGGGAAGGCACTTGAACGTAGCAGACTCAGACACCTGCTCACCACGCAGCATCTGAGGGAAACACGACACGACAGGGCGATACACAGACACAGCACGGTGAACAATAGACAAGGATCCGACAGGGCAGAAACGGAAAACAAGGGGAGAAATAGGGACTCTAATCAGGGGGAAAGATAGGGAACAGGTGTGGGAAGACTAAATGATTGATTAGGGGAATAGGAACAGCTGGGAGCAGGAACGGAGCGATAGAGAGAAGAGAGAGAGGGAGGAAGAGAGAAAGAGGGGAACGAACCTAAAAAGACCAGCAGGGGGAAAACGAACAGAGGGAAAAGCAAAATGACAAGACAAAATAAGACAAAACATGACACCTGTTCCACCTTGATAGGACAATAAATACAAAAACAATATAATTTATTTTAAATCTGCATAAAACTGAAAGCTCTCTCTGTCACAAGTCCTGCTCACAGATACACATGGGCTCTAGCATTTGCAACCATTTTCCTTTTTCACTCACTTATCTCCACACTTTTCCAAACACAAAAACGCACACCTCACCTTCCATCACAATACACTTGCACATACCCACATACTGTGCCTTCTGTGTCCTCTGTTAGCTGTTTTTATCCCTACCATGTTGATTCCTACCTCATTTCTGACTTTTGAGTACTTTTGTGTTCCAGTTCCTTATAAATGAAGATGTATTATTTCAATAAAGATCCTTTCTTCTGATGCTGGCTTTATCTATATATAAATACTATAATTATTTTGACAACATTTCCTATCTTGAATGGTATACTGTATTTGTAGTTTATTTCTATTGTTAAATATTTTTGTATTATTACAATCCATACCGTGGTTAATATTGGGTGTTCCATTATTCAACTCTATGGGAACGTTGTAATATTTAGAATAGCCATGGAGTAGTCTTGGTGTCTCGGAACAATTTGGTTATCAATATACAGTTTATCAACTACGAGAGCCTCACGTTTCCCTTTTAATCTATTCACCTTGAAGAGTGGGTACAGAACTTTGCGCCGTTCTGCAATTTTCTTCGGGAACTGATCATTTATGCCTATTTTTGTGCCAGCGAGTCTTTTACCCAGGCAACAATTGGCAACAATTTGGCGCTCATATCTCTGTCCTGAAACGGTGTACACGTTCAAGTTTGATTTTGTCGACAGTATCACCTTGGATCTATAGCGCTGTAATAAATAATTATTTCACCACACTTTCAGGATCTTTACCCTCATTTTTGTTAAATACAATTACAAGATTTTCTCTCAAAGATCTAGTCTGTATTTCAAGTAAGGCTTCTCTCAGAAACATCTTCTCCTTTTTAAGTTCTTTAACGTCCGTTTCAATCGTATTGCCTAGACCTTTTTAGCTTGTTTGTTTCTTTCTCCAATGTCGCAGCTTTTTCTTCACTCATCTCGAGGCTCGTCTTCAACTCCTTCACAGCTTTACTGACTAGTTCATGCCCAGTTTATATCATTTATCAACTTTAGCAAGTCGGTTTCTACACTTCCGGTTTCTACATTTCCTTTTCACCACCATTCCCGGTGGTGAAAAACATAAATCGTGTGTCGGTCGAGGAGCCTCGTTTTCTTTTGGGGATTGGTTCTCCATGCTTACTCTCTGACATGTTTGGGTGTTGATTGTATTGGTGATATTGGTCGATACATTTCTGTAGCCTTATCATTTGTTTTGTGTTGTTATCCAGATTGAAGGTTATTGCCCACAAGTATGTTGAGTGAAGTATTAATATTTATCAAATTTACAGATATTGAATATTACGTTTTTATCTTGAGGCATTCTGCACCGCTGTGTTCAGTCCACCATGACACCTCTCTCCACACACAGATACTTCTACTGCCAATGTTCGTCTAACGGTTTCAATGTGATGATCTCTAAGGACTTTCAATAGTAAAAGTCCCAAACTCACATTCTAAGTGTTTTGCAATGGTATTGTGTTGGGTTTAATGGTAAATGTCACTAATCACACAACATATAGAGAGAAATGTTTTCTTCTCATTTTATTGAAAATCATAGCGCCTTCAGAACATTGTAACACAACAAAATGTAGAATAAGTAAAGGGGTATGAAAACCCCTTGACTTATTCTACATGTTGTTGGGTTACAACCTGAATTCAAAATGGATTAAATAGATGTTTGTCTCCACCATCTCCACACAATACCCCATAAAAAATGTTTTTAGAAATGAAAAAGTATGTTTTTCGAAATGTTTACAAATGTATTTAAAAAATGAAATACAGAAATATCTCATTTACATAACTAGTAAATACTTTGTAGAAGCCCCTTTTGGAGCGATTACAGCTGTGAGTCTTTCTGGGTAAGCCTCTAAGAGCTTTGCACACCTGGGTTGTGCAACTTTTGCCCATTATTCTTTTTAAAATTCTTCAAGTTCTGTCAAATTGGTTGTTGATCATTGCTAGACAACCATTTTCAGGTCTTGCCATAGATTTTCAAGTAGATTTAAGTCAAAACTGTAACTCGTCCACTGAGGAACATTCACTGTTGTCTGGGTAAACAACTCCAGTGTATTTGGCCTTGTGTTGTAGGTTATTGTCCTGCTGAAAGCTGAATTTGTCTCCCAGTGTCTATTGGAAAGCAGACTGAACCAGATTTTCCTCTAGGATTGTTTTAACCCCCCCCCCCCCTCCCAACAAAAAACTCCCTAGCATACCCATAACATGAGTACTCAGTGATTTGTTGTGTTGGGTTTGCCCTAAAAATAACGCTTTATATTCATAACAAATGTCACAAGTTGCAAAGAAAACCTGCTGCCTCCACTATTGCAACACCATTTCAACTTCAACATGTCAATATCATCAATACAACTATGCTTAGTCTAATACAGTGAAGACTAAAAGATACCAATAACTAATTAGTCAAATCAACATAAGCTTAAAAGGGATGTGGCTGTCCATGGTTCTGATTTCTGTGTGTATGCGTGCGTTCAGTTAGTGCGCAAGTAGAAAAAACATGTTGACTCACCCTACTTGTAGAGAAACGCCAATGACATCCTCCTCTTGTTCATGTTGACAAAACAGTCTATGACTCTCATACAGTATGTGCTTTTAGTTTTTGTTGTCCTAGGCTATGTGGCTAAAATGCTTGCTCGCTAGCCTAACTTCCTTTCATGGGCAATGATGAGCCAGCTAGTTAACATTAGCCTACTACATCTAGCTACATATTGAACTTCCATCCTGTCAGGCCAGGGGCACAATATATATGGTTGGATCAGAATTGCCGTTATAATCATTTGCCAGTACGGAGAATTAATTAAAAAGTCAAAATCCCTATCTCCGTCCATGGCCAATTTTAGCTAGCTAGCTAGCCACCATAGGACAACGACACAACGAGATGCAACAATATATGATTTTTCTGTCAATGACGTTTTCCTTTTGATGTGAGTGGTGTGAAGCCAAATCCAAACTGGCTTCCCTTGACACTTTATTTTGGTGTGCCAGGACCAACGCTGATTGGCTATAATTGTATACTTTTTATTAATCAAGGGAGGCCAAATGCTCGCTGGCTTACCTTGCATTCAATGCTACGGGCGGCAACAATACCATACTATTTTTGACCATACAGCATCAGATAGATGGGCAAAGTATATAGAGACAGAGGGGCGCTGTTTCACTGGCTCGGATGCTTTCTCCGGTGAGATACATTCAGCCTCTTGTGAATTGAAGGAACATTATGAAACACAGAGTGATGAAAGATTATTCATTACATTTTATTGGTCATTTTTTGGAGGAAGCCTGGCTTCCCTTAGCCTCCATGAATACATGCCAGTGAGGGACCTTACAGATAATTGTATGTTGGGGTACAGAGATGAGGTAGTCATTAAAAAATCATGTTAAACAATATTATTGAACACTGATTGAGTCCATTGGTTGTGCCATGGCGGAGATCTTTGTGGGCTATACTCGGCCTTGTCTCAGGATGTTAAATTGGTGGTGGAAGGTATGCCTCTAGTGGTGTAGGGGCTGTGCTTTGGCAAAGTGGGTGGGGTTATATCCTGCCTGTTTGGCCCTGTCCCGGGGTATCTTCAGATGGGGCCACAGTGTCTCCTGACCCCTCCTGTCTCAGCCTCCAGTATTTATGATCCAGTAGTTTATGTGTCGGGGGGCTAGGGTCACTTTGTTATATCTGGAGTACTTCTCCTGTCTTATCCAGTGTCCTGTGTGAATTTAAGTGTGTTCTCTCTAATTCTCTCCTTCTCTCTCTCGGATGACCTGAGCCCTAGGACCATGCCTCAGGACTACCTGGCATGATGACTCCTTGCTGTCCCCAGTCCACCTGGCCGTGCTGCTGCTCCAGTTTCAACTGTTCTGACTGCGGCTATGGAACCCTGACCTGTTCACCGGACGTGCTACCTGTCCCAGACCTGCTGTTTTCAACTCTCTAGAAACAGCAGGAGCGGTAGAGATACTCTGAATGATTGGCTATGAAAAGACAACTGACATTTACTCCTGAGGTGCTGACCTGTTTCACCCTCGACAACTACTGTGATTATTATTATTTGACCCTGCTGGTCATCTATGAACATATCAACATCTTGCCATGTACTGTTATAATCTCTACCCTGCACAGCCAGAAGAAGACTGGCCACCCCTCATAGTTCCTCTCTAGGTTTCTTCCGAGTTTTTGACCTTTCTAGGGAGTTTTTCCTAGCCACCGTGCTTCTACACCTGCATTGCTTGCTGTTTGGGGTTTTAGGCTGGGTTTCTGTACAGCACTTTGTGACATCAGCTGATGTAAGAAGGGCTTTATAAATACATCTGATTGATTGATGCAACTTATTATGTAACTTGTTAAGCACATTTTGACTCCTGAATGTTAGGCTTGCCACAAAGGGGTTGAATACTACATTTCAGCTTTTCATTTTTTATTAATTTGTAAAAATGTCTACAAACATAATTCAACTTTGACATTATGGGGATTTGTGTGTCGGCCAGTGACACAAAATCTCAATTTGATACATTTTTAATTCAGGCTGTAACACAACAAAATGTGGAAAAAGTCAATGGATGTGAATACTTTCTGAAGGGACTGTACGACTGCCATGTAATGGTTTATAATTGTATTGTTCTATTAGTGTTAGTCACTAGCTAATTTCTCCATTACATTCTTGGGCGTTTCATATGAGAATTGCACCATAGGGATACCCCTCTCAGAGCTGCCTCTTGTTGGACTATTCAATGAGATTTGGGTTGAAGCATTAGGTTATATGAGAAGGACAAACTGAATTGCTATCCTGGAGGACTGTCTTGAATTGTGAGGATGACCACACCATTTATTTTCATCATGAGCAAAAGCTATTGGTTTTCTACCCAAAGTTGCAAAGACAATGTTGTGATACATTTGATTAACACAAAATACCATCAAAATGGATAAAATGGCATTAGCAGGAACAGAGGCATCTAGTGGGCAAAACTTGGTACTTTTACTTTTTAAAAAACACCAAATTCACTGAGAATACATTACAGAGTATGAATAAACAATACTCCAAGTCACAGCTTCATACAACTTGTCAAACATAAAGAAATGATGCTGTATACTGCCCATTGTGGTGGGCTTGATGTGGATTTTGAGGGGGTCTGTGGGTGGCATTTGACCATTTACAGTGGGGCAAAAAAGTATTTAGTCAGCCACCAATTGTGCAAGTTCTCCCACTTAAAAAGATGAGAGAGGCCTGTAATCTTCATCATAGGTACACTTCAACTATGACAGACAAAATCAGAAAAAAATCTAGAAAATCACATTGTATGATTTTTAATTAATCAATTTGCAAATGAAGGTGGAAAATAAGTACAGAAATGATTTCAGAACCATCTGAGATGGTGGGGGTCAGGGCTTGCTGAATTAACATGGAACGATACATATAGCAGAGGGTCAGCTGACACTTGAGATGCCATGCTAAGATCCTGGAGCCAAAATGTTTTGGTTGGAGAGGAAGTAGGGTTCCTTGATTTTCATATAGCCATTTAAATGTCCCTTTAAACACAAACAGTCTTATTTTACTCAGGCAGCAGGAAGATATTGCTTAGTTTACTCAAAAGTGATTATGCAGTACAGTATCTATGTGATTCTTGAACTAATCTTGATCCCAATTAAACATTCTGAAATTATGATATTTTCCTTCAACTGTCCACTAATGTTTAAATCCTGCTGACTTGTGTACTCTGCTGTGTTGTCTAGGTGCTGAAGTGGTCAGACTACTGTCTCCCTCTGGCCTGTAGTCTAATGCAGCCATTCAGGGCTGTGGCTCAGGCCAGCGTTGACAACTTCAGCCGACCTCGGGGTGACTTTTATGGAAGATCGCCTTCAGCTGGACAATGGACTTGTGCCGTCAAAGATAGTCTGTGAGTTTCTAGTCCTTACCTTTGAAATCAAGGGTTTCTCATTTATGGAGTGTGTTAACTCAACTTTATTGTACATCTAGGATTTAAAGATTTTAACATATTTAACATATATATTTAAAATGAAAACATTAGTATTTTCAAGGCTATTTGTAAGTGGTCATTCCATTTCATTTCAGCAAGCCATGACACCCACTATCTCAGATTGTTCTGAAATAGTTTCTGTTGTTAGAAACCGATAAGATAAGCATTCCAGCAACATGATTTTGTTGAAAGACATATTCAAGAAATATCATACCCAATATTAAATTTGGACCAAACCCCTTCTTAACAATGATTGGGCGGCAGGGTAGCCTAGTGGTTAGAGCGTTGGACTAGTAACCGAAAGGTTGCAAGTTCGAACCCCCGAGCTGACAAGGTACAAAATCTGTCGTTCTGCCCCTGAACAGGCAGTTAACCCACTGTTCCTAGGCCGTCATTGAAAATAAGAATTTGTTCTTAACTGACTTGCCTGGTTAAATAAAGGTAAAATAATCATTTAAAAAAATAAAAATACATGAGAAATAAATGGTCAAAAGCCACCAACAACCCTTCACACCACACACCAAGCCCACCCCAACATCCAGTATACAGTATCAGTTCTCTGTTTGATAAGTAGTATGAAGCTGTGGCTTGGAGCAATGTTTATTCATAATACTATGTCATGTATTCTCAGTACATTTGGGGATGGTGTTTTTCCCCTGTTCAGAGAAATTAGTCGTTGAAGTAGATTGCATTTCCCCCCGTAAATTAGCATGAAAGTACCAGATTTTGACCACCAGATGCTGCTGTTCCTGCTACTGCCATACCGTTTAATCCAATTTGCTCTCTTGTGTTTATGAAATGTATCACATTTTCTTTGCAGTTTTGGGTAGAAAACCAATAGCTATTTGCTCATGATAAAAATGTATTGTATGATCATCCTCACAATTCAAGCCAGTCCTCCATGAAAGCAATTCAATTTGTTTTCTCTTAGGCTTAATCTGTGTCCAGGAAACAGCCCCTATGTGTGTGGATTATTCTCATGAAAAAAAGTCTGGATTAGACCATTCCCGGTAAACAAGCAAGCCATTAGGTTACAGCTGTTGCAATGGTTTCAATGTTATGGTCTAAATGGGTCTTCAATGGTAAAAGTCCTGAACACACACTGTATTGTGTTTGGTAATGGTATTGTGTTTGGTAATGGTATTGTGTTCGGTAATGGTATTGTGTTTGGTAATGGTATTGTGTTTGGTAATGGTATTGTGTTTGGTAATGGTATTGTGTTTGGTAATGGTATTGTGTTTGGTAATGGTATTGTGTTTGGTAATGGTATTGTGTTTGGTAATGGTATTGTGTTTGGTAATGGTATTGTGTTTGGTAATGGTATTGTGTTTGGTTTAATGGTATTGTGTTTGGTAATGGTATTGTGTTTGGTTTAATTCACTTTTTTCACTTTTTCCACATTTTGTTACGTTACAGCCTTATTCTAAAGTTGACTAAATAAATCTCCACACAATACCCAATAATGACACAACAACAACAGGGTTTTAGACATTTTAGAAAATGTATTTAAAAAATGTTTAAATGATTTCACATTTACATAAGTATTCAGACCCTTTGCTATGAGAATTGAGTTCAGGTGCATCCTGTTTCCATTGATCATCCTTGAGATGTTTCTACAACTTGATTGGAGTCCACCTGTGTAAATTCAATTGATTGGACAGGATATGGAAAGGCACACACCTTGCTATATAAGGTCACACAGGTGACAGGGTGCATGTCAGAGCAAAAACCAAGCCATTAGGTTGAAGGAATTGTCCGTAGTGCTCCGAGACAGGATTGTTAAGTGGAAGAAGTTTGGAACCACCAATACTCTTCCTAGAGCTGGCCTGCTGACCAAACTGAGCAATCGGGGGAGAAGAGCCTTGGTCAGGGAGGTGACCAATAACCCGATAGTCACTCTGACAGAGCTCCAGGACCTCAGATTAGGCTGAAGGTTCACCTTCCAACAGGAAAACAACCCTAAGCACACAGCCAAGAAAATGCAGGAGTTGCTTCAGGATAAGTCTCTGAATGTCCTTAAGTGGCCCAGCAAGAGCCCGGACTTGACCCCAATCGAACATCTCTGGAGAAAACTGAAAAAAGCTGTGTGGCGATGCTCCCCTTCCAACCTGACAGAGCTTGAGAGTATCTACAGAGAAGAATGGGAGACTCTCCCCATATACAGGTGTCCCGGGCTTGTAGTGTCATACCCAAGAATACTCAAGGCTGTAATCCCTGCCGAAGGTGCTTCAACGAAGTACAGAGTAAAGGGTCTGAATACTTATGTAAATGTTATATTTCAGATATTCCTGTTTTTGCTTTGTCGTTATGGGGTATTGTGTGTAGATTGATGAGGAAAATAAACAATTTAATCAATTTTAGAATAAGGCTGTAAAGTAACAAAATGTGGAAAAAGTCAAGGGGTCTGAATACTTTTTGAATGCACAGTATACATATGTTTTCTAATAATGCAATAGTTTATAATTGTATTATTTTATTAGGGTTGTCACAACAGTCACTAGCCCATTTCTCCATAAAATGTTTGGGCTTATTGGGAAAGTCTTCACATGAGAATTGCACCATAGGGATAGCCCTCTCAGAGAACTGCCATTAGTCAAGGAGAGTTGGGTTGAAACATTAGGTTGCTAAGAGAGGGACAAATTCATGGAGGACTAGCTTGACTTGTAAGGTTGTTGCAAAGAAAATACTGTGATCCATTTGATAAACACAGGAGGGTCAAGCAGTAGTAGAAAAAGCGGCATCTAGTAGGCTTTCACACTAATTTATGGGGGTAAATGCAAGCTACTTCAACGGCTAATTTCTCTGAACAGGGGGAGAACCATCACCAAATTCACAGAGAATACATTACATGGTATGATTAAACAAAACTCCAAGGCTCAACTTCCTTAGGGGGCCTTTGACCATTTTAAGGTCTTAATCATTGTTGAGAAGGGGTTTGGTCCAAATCGGATGTTGGGTACTATATTTATAGAGTACTATATGGATCCTATAACTTCAAACGGATCCTATAACGTCAAACGGACAATTCTCCCTGCTTAAAACGGAGAGTGGGAGGTACTCTCAGACTGAGATCATCCTCTCTGAGCATTCTCCCTGCGAGTGGGAGGTACTCTCAGAGAGAGGCGCCACCCAGCTAACACAATGCAGGAAGGGCAGCCTGCTCCTACCAATGGAGGTCCATAAGGCGTTAGTGGAGAGACGAGGCTCAGAGCCCATACGAGGAGCCAGCCCTGGGGTGGACAGCGGGGACTCCCTGGGTAACAACCACCAGCACATGGAGGGCAAAGGCCACCACCTCTACCTGTCCAGCTGCCACGAGTGCCTGGAGCTGGAGAACAGCACCATACTCTCCATCAAGTACACCTTGGTTGACAATATCTCCAACCTTCCTCATGACTAGGCTATGTGCATGGACAGCGAGGACAAGACTCTGGACAAATTCGAGGAGGATGAGGCAGAGAGCTTCTTTGGTCAGAGCCGACGGGTCAACGTTTAGCGGGAAGCCCCCCAATGTGCTGAGAGACCCAATAAGCCACCCAATGTGCTGAGAGAACAGACATGCCTCTCTGACATATAGAGTAAGGAGTCATGACTGCTCTATTCATGACATTTCTATTTGCATCAGTCAGTGTGTTGCATATGGTATATGAATCCAACTGAATGTGACCCAGGCTTCCCTACCATATATTTGATCAGCCACAAATTATGTCTTTCTTCATTGGCCGGTGATGTGAAAATGGCTAGCTAGCTGATAGCTGCTTTACCAATGTTTACTCATCAGTCTCTCAGCTAGAACTGTCATGAGACTGACTGCTTTCTGCTGATCAAAGGTCTGTTCCAGCTCTACTGTTTGTGTTCTTGTGGAGCCCTGCTCTCACTTGTTTTGACTGGCCCTCTGGACACACAAACCTGTTCTAAACCTGTTGCATATATTAGACATAGATTTGCATGTATTAAGAATCAAAATGGTTTCTACATGTTCAGACCTGTCTGGAGTAGGGCTGCCACAATAAACATTTAACTAGACAATAATGTGTGTGTGTGTGTGTGTGTGTGTGTGTGTGTGTGTGTGTGTGTGTGTGTGTGTGTGTGTGTGTGTGTGTGTGTGTGTGTGTGTGTGTGTGTGTGTGTGTGTGTGTGTGTGTGTGTGTGTGTGTGTGTGTGTGTGTGTGTGTGCATCCGCCCGCCCGCCCGCCCGCCCGCATGTTTGCTTATATGAGGATGTGTGTGTGGGTGGCTGGATGGATGGATGGACGGATTGTGATCTATGACTTCCGTCTGACATGGACAGAAGTCATAGCTCACACTCACAACACCTTATTGGTCAGTGCACAATGCAATTTATCTATGTGAAATTAGTGAATTGACGGTTTAAAAAGTGATACCAGTCTGTTATGTACAACCAGTCACTGCCTGGCAGGCTGAGGCTTTATTCCTCTGTTGCGTTTGATGATGATGAGGCCTCTGGCTCTTTCATTGATATTCTAATAGGCCCACTGGCACAGTGCTTTGCTCTGCTGTGGTATGTGGGGAATTTGCACTGGGAATAATCAGTGTTTGAGATGGATTTACTCACCCATCTCAGAGGGATCTCCAAGCGCCCAGCCAGGCTAATGCGCCTGATTGGCCTGACGGGCCTATGAGAACAGGAAGTGAAATACCTCAGGACCACACACAGTGAGGCTGTTTCTGGAGGCTTCAGTCTCAGCAGTTATGGGTAATGTAGTATAAAACCCATAATGGCTCTAGAGGCTAGAGTAGTTCTGTCAGGTTGCAAGTTCAAATCCCTGTAAGTCGATAAGGTAGAAATCTGTCGTTCTGCCCCTGAACAGGCAGTTAACCCACTGTTCCTAGGCCGTCATTTAAAATAAGAATTTGTTCTTAACTGACTTGCCTGGTTAAATAAAGGTTGAAAAAAAAAAGATAGGCAGATATGCTGAAATGCCGCACTTGAATTGGGAAAGGATTGTGAAAATGTAATTATTTAAGCGAGGGTCTCAAGACTGCAGCCCAGGTGTAATGGTACTCTACTCTGTTGTACCCATTACTGTGAAAGACAGGTTTCTTGGCAGGGGGATATAAATGACAGCAGAAGTTTCCATATGCACCCTGTAGCCTGTGGTGAAGTAACTATCCACTAGGTGGCAGCAAATCTCTATTTAGCTCCTTATGAATAGTACAGCCCCATAATTTTTGTTGTGGTGATGCATCTTAGCAAAGAGCAAATAGTTCAGTCAGTTCGTTTAATGTTCTTGAATATTCATTGTGTACACTTGCTGACAAATGTATTAAAGAACTTGTACGTCCAAATCAAAATCCCTTTGCCCTTGATTTATGAGCCCCAAAACGAATACATTAGCCCTTGATGTCAAATAAAGACCTCAAAACATACCATGGACAGGAGAGGTGCGTCACACCGTTGCCCTTCACCTGGCAGATCACCACTGATGGGCCCTCTTGAACGACTTTGACAAGTTAAGTGACTTATTTATCCATCCACTTGGCCTTAGTTGGCCTCCTTGTGCCCGACAACGTAAAAAAAGGCCCAAACTGTAGTATTATTATGACTGTTGGGTGTGTTTGGACTGGGCTGTGACCTCTTCACCCCACTGCCCTGGCCACTTTGTTACAACAAACACCAGGATGATGAAAGCGAGGGCATGTGGGACTGCTTCCAGATTGTTCTTGAAAAATGGAAGGTGCTATGTGGGGGGAGGAGGAAGACTGTGAGGCTGGTGGATAGAGTTTTCTCTGTGCACTGTGTCTTGACTAAAAAGAGGGGATGGACTGTGTGCATCTGGCAGTGCAAGCTCTGGAATTTGTAGTGCTGGTACTGGTGGTATCCTTATTACCCAGGCTCCCTTGTTCTACCCCGTCACATGACATGGGTCTGGTCAGTTCCCCACGCAGACAGGTTTCATCAGGAAAGCGTTTATCCCCCATTTCACTCTGCTGCTCGCTTCATCACCTCTCTCCCTCTCCCTCTCCCTCTCTCTCTCTCTCTCTCTCTCTCTCTCTCTCTCTCTCCCTCTCCCTCTCTCTCTCTCTCTCTCTCTCTCTCTCTCTCTCTCTCTCTCTCTCTCTCTCTCTCTCTCTCTCTCTCTCTCTCTCTCTCTCTCTCTCTCTCTCTCTCTCTCTCTCTCTCTCTCTCTCTCTCTCTCTCTCTCTCTCGCTCGCTCGCTTATTCCTCCTTCAGATAGATATTTTCTAGTCCGTATAAGTATAACCTACTTGTTCTGAGGAAGCAGCAGACACTGTCAGTGCTTTCAATTTAGAAACCCACTGAGCCCCCTCGTCCTTATCCCTGTAAGCCCAAAGATATCAGACTCGTTAACAGTGGCCCAACAAGTCTCCAGGGACCACTCTCTCCTTTATGATTGGCACAAAGCAGATAATTGAGGCATGCAGATAAGCGACTCTAATTGATTAACCATCACTGTATTCGCTAAATATGGATTTGGGCTAATTAGGCCATCATCCCTGTCCTCTCTCATTGCCAAGGGGGTGCTAATCATATACGTTTGGGCAGCAGATGGTGCCTTAAAATCACCTAATTTGGGGAGATAAAAGGGGCACAACGTATCCTTTTTACAGAAACGTCTTCTCTCCTCTTTATATAATGGCCCCTGTGGGGTGGCCACCCGACAAAACTCATGAGTGGTGGTTCTTTTGAATGATCATCTTTGTATTTCTGATACTCCCCTCCATACACACTACTGCTACCTCCATACCCCTCAACATTCCCACTTCAACTCAAGACAAGAGGCAAGTGAAGTTGACCCCCCCCCCTTCTTCCCTGAACACTCGTTGAAAAGTGTTGAAGATAAAAGAATCGTGACAGCTCATGCTCTCATCTTCTCTAGCTCAATACCTTTAAATGAAGTGGCCAATTTACTCTCCCCTCACACAACTCGATTCTCGTCGTTAAAATAAGTGTTACTTCTCTATTGGAAGAATGCTAGCTAGGTTTCTCTCTGTTTGGGCTGCAGAGACAGAGGCCATGATGGACTGGAAGTGTGTAATGGTGTTAGTCATTGTTGGGGATCCCTGCGGGCGACTTCTCTCCAGTGTTAGATTAAATAAAGCACTTGCCAACTAGTGGCAGTGATGCGGTTTTCTTTTTGTAGACAGTGAGGCTCTATGGGGTATACCAAGTCAATAGATACAAGGCAATCTGTTTGCTCATGGCTAAAACTAACACTGGAATTGGGGCCTTGGAAGCAGCACAATCTCATGCATTATGACTCAGCATTTATTTATAATTCAACTGTTTCTTTTAATTCACGCAATTCACTTTGCTGTTTTTGGCTGGGAACGAATGATCTAGCCTGCAGTGAATGCAAGGGAAATATTCTGCATAGTGTCCATATACAGTATCATAGTAAATGAGGATCATGTCAAATCTCTCTGTGGAGAAGGGGCTCCCGCTGACATCTTGAGCAACATGGTTAGTGTTACACATGGTTTTAAAACACAGGAGAGATGTTTTCTGGTGGGAGTCATAAAGTGTGTGACCCTTTTGATGGATGAGAAGTGACTGGAACAGAATGTTTCACCACTCTGGGGACCAGCGCCTAATTCAGCCATGTAATTGATTATCCACAGCCGTTGATGATCTAATTTAAGACTGGCTTCAGCTCGGCTTTTTAACTCTATTCATAATTCATGTTGATTGTCATTGATGAAGATGGCGTCATAGGTGTCAGTATGTTTGTGGAGACCCCTTCAAATGAGTGGATTCTGCTATTTCATCTACACCCGTTGCTGACAGGTGTATAAAATTGAGCACACAGCCATATCTATAGACAAACATTATCAATAGAATAGCCTTACGGAAGAGCAGAGTGACTTTCAACGTGGCACCGTCATAGGTTACCACCTTTCTAACACATTAGTTAGTCAAATTTCTACCCTGCTAGAACTGCCCCAGTCAACTGTAAGCGGTGTTGTTGTGAAGTGGAAACATCGAGGAGCAACAACGGCTCATCCGCTAAGTGGTAGGCCACACAAGCTCACAGAACTGGACCACAGAGTGCTGAAGCGCGTAGCGTGTAAAAATCGCCTGTCCTCGATTGCAAAACTCACTGCCAAGTTTCAAACTGCCTCTGAAAACAACGTCAGCTTCATGAAATGGGTTTCCATGGCCGTGCAGCCACACACAAGCCTAAGATTACCATGCGCAATGCCAAGAGTCGGCTGGAATGCCAAGCTCGCCGCCATTGGACTCTGGAGCATTGGAAATGTCTTCTCTGGAGTAATGAATCACGCTTCACTATCTGGCAGTCCGATGGACAAATATGAGTTTGGTGGATGCCAGGAGATCACTACCTGCCCCAATGCATAGTGCTAACTATAAAGTAGGGATAATGGTCTGGGCCTGTTTTTCATGGTTCGGGCTCAGCTCCTTAGTTCCAGTGAAAGGAAATCTTAATGCTACAGCATACAATGACATTCTAGACGATTCTGTGCTTCCAACTTTGTGGCAACAGTTTGGAGAAGGCCCTTTCCTGTTTCAGCATGACAATCCTCCCATGCACAAAGTGAGGTCCATACAGAAATGGTTTGTCGAGGGGCCTCCTGTGTGGCGCAGCGGTCTAAGGCACTGGATTGCAGTGTTGAGGCGTTCGCTTCCGGGTTAAGTCAGTTGAATGGTGCTTCCTCTGACGTATTGGTGCATCTGGCTTCCAGGTTAAGTGAGCGGGCGTTAAGAAGCAGTGCAGCTTGGCAGGTCATGTTTTGAAGAACGCATGACTTGACCTTCGCTTCTCCCAAGCCCTTTGGGGAGTTGCAGCGATGAGACAAGATTGCAATTGGATATCACGAAGTTGGGGAGAAATAAAATAAAAAATGCTATTTCGAGATCGGTATGGAAGAAGTTCACTTGGGCTACACAGAGCCCTGACCTCAACCGCATCGTACACCTTTGAGATAATTGGAACGCCGACTGCGAGCCAGGCCTAATCGCCCAACATCATTGCCTGACCTCACTAATGATCTTGTGGCTGAATGGAAGCAAGTCCCCGCAGCAATGTTCCAACATTAAGTGGAAAGTCTTCCCAGAGGAGTGGAGGCTGTTATAGCAGCAAAAGGGGGGGGGGGGCAACTCCATATTAATGCCCATGATTTTGGAATGAGATGTTCAACGAGCAGATGTCCACATACTTCTTGTTATTTCGTGTATGTTTTCATGGAAGGATGGGAGCCATATGATATGACGAAATATGACCATATCACTGTAACTCATGAATGAAATTTAAACCTAGGATTCCTTTAGTTACTCTTCACACAGGCCTTTTCTTCTCTTCCTCTGTGTCTCCAGGAGCGCAGGACCAGCTTCCTGAATTGGCTGCACACCTAGGTGGACAAGGAGAGGCTGCTCAATTCCTCCAAGGCCTCCCTCAAAGTGATCCCCAGTGTGGAGCTCCAGGCTGCCCCCCCCAGCCCGAGGGGACCCTGGTCACGGACCCCCCAGAGTTCCAGAACTGCGAGCAATTCAGCCTGCATACCTATAGCCAGCCACTGGAGACTCTCACGCTGGGCTGCACAATGCTCTACACACAGGTCACCCCCACCACCATGGACCTGCTAGAGGAGTAAGTTATTGTTACTTGCACCTTGCTCTGGGACAGGGAGGGGGGGGGGGGTAGCCGGTCAGTAAGGGCCAAATTCTAACCTAAGACTTATTCCAACTTGAAGTTTCACAGAATTCTCATTTGATGTCAGTGCATGATTTACGCAGAAGTACAAGTTGTCTGCACTCATATCTCCAGTTAGGCTTAGCGGTTGTGGGTGGTAAAAGTCTGAGTTTACAAGCGATGTTAAATGAACATTGACACATACAATGACAAATGCACTGTGATACACTTGTCAGCGTAGCGCCATGAGGTGATTCGGGGTTTAGTAGTGGTGTCTAAATGAAAGTGAAGTTGTCAGACACCAGTGTGGCGAGAGCAGCGCCTGCACCATTACAGAGAATCAGGAGAGATTGATAGAGTGATAAAAAGAGAGAGAGAAAGCAAATGCGATAGAGAGCGAGAGCGAGAGCGAGAGAGATAGAGAGAGAGAGAGAGAGAGAGAGAGAGAGAGAGAGAGAGAGAGAGAGAGAGCGAGAGCGAGAGCGAGAGAGAGAGAGTGGTTGGTCCACCAACCATACTGTGGGTTGGCGGGCAGTCTGCTGGGCTGGAACTAATTTAATGGCTGAGTGACCTCACTGTAGCAGAGGCAGACTGCACCTAATAGAGGTCTTTGTCTACATCCCTACATCTCACTGGGAACTTGCCAGTCAACAGGCGGGATCCTAGGAACAGGTGGAAGCTATTAGAGCTGTCATAAAGTTTGAAAAATGGATTCTGGACCTGCGCTGAAGTGATTGGAACTGACAGTGTTGTCATTAAGGTTGTAAGGTAATGAAAGAGGGGGTTTTGAGTTTTGATTTCTCTCCCTCTGATTTTTCAGCGTTTTAATTTCCAGATGGTCCCCAGTCTTGATTAAGTGGTATTATTCTAGAGGAAAGCCTCTTGATGGATTGCTTTTCTTTGTTTTAGCCTATCCCTCAAGTATATGGAGCTCTGTCAAGTGTATGGAGTTCTGTCAAGTGTATGGAGTTCTAAGTGTATGGAGTTCTAAGTGTATGGAGTTCTAAGTGTATGGAGTTCTAAGTGTATGGAGTTCTAAGTGTATGGAGTTCTGTCTATTATTTGAAATTATAGGATGACTGTGAGGGAACTTCCATTTTTTACCTGGACTGCACTTGCTGCTATCAAAAGGGAGCACCTGGGTTGTGTTCATTATTAAGCACCAAATGGATGAAAATACTCCAAAACAGAATGAAACAGGGAGGTATTATCTATACTTGTCCAATAATAAACTCTTGTTTTCGTTTTCCATTGCAAAACACTTTTTCAACGCTGTGTCCTAATGAACACAGCCCTTGTAATGTCAATTTAACCCTCACCGACACCAACCATATAGGCACCTGGCCGCCTTCCCAGTATTGAGTGTATTTTGGCGTTATGATATGGACTGGTAATGATAGTGAAACTACAGTAGGTATCAAGTATGTGCGACTCTCAGTCATACTCAGTCGGTCTTTATTTAGTCTGTGCAACATGCTTTTCTCAATAAATTTGCTGGCCTGTGCTCTTAGATGTGGTGCCTGTTTTTGTGCAGGTGGTAGTAGAATACTGTATGACTGATCCATGACAGTTTAGGAGCTACTAAAGTGTGGCTTGCAGTTTTCTTTGGAGGTCAACCAGGATACTGGATTTAATAAGCCTTTCCTTTATTAGAAAGTGTTTATTTCATTTGAAAGGGGGACTATTTTCGATGCAGGGAGGGTAAGTGCAAAACGAATAAGTTATTCGTTCTTAGAGCAGATTTCCTTTTCCCCCTGTTATAAACCAAAGAAAGACAGGAAGTCAAAATAGGCTGAATAATTCATGGATATAATTGAACTGGCACAAAACAGCAATTAGCTGCACATTCCTATGTAAATGCTTTTTTATGGTGGTGTAGTCGTCAGTGTTGGCAAGGAAATGTCATTTCAAATTACTTACCGCAGGCAAGA
The DNA here is from genome assembly GCF_021184085.1 of Oncorhynchus gorbuscha. Lineage (NCBI taxonomy): Eukaryota > Metazoa > Chordata > Actinopteri > Salmoniformes > Salmonidae > Oncorhynchus > Oncorhynchus gorbuscha. The sequence continues at coordinate 84,400,223 of NC_060174.1, forward strand.
AATGTTCTGACCAATGTATTACTCAAGCAACAACAAAACATGTTTGTTTTTTTTACCTTATTTTTTTACAGAATGATGCCATTGTTGTATGTATATCTTTTAGTATACAATAAAATGCTCACAATTCTTTGCACCTCTTCCTCGTCAACTGAAGTGTATTTAATCAAAGGCTATACTATGTATTATTTCCAGGTAAACTTTAAAGTCCATTTTCACATTTTTAAACATTCTTGATCATGTTTCAGTTCACAAATAAATTGGTTAAATATTGTTTTTTTAAATTATAAACGTACTCCCCAAACGCAGCTTTAATTATAGATTAATCAGTTCTTCAACTCAATGGTTGAGATTTTCTTTTATTGAGGGGATAAATAGTGGGCCATTGAAGAGGAGATTAATAAAATGGGAATTTGTGGGGCGGGGGGGGGGGGGTATAGTGCCTGGATCATTGGCTGAGGGAGCTGATGAAGATAGGGGGTTGGTATAGGGTGGTTGGGGGGCCTATATTGACAGGCAGGCAGGCAGGCAGGCAGGGTGTGAGCTCAGGGAGGAGGCGGTATGTTTGTCCAGAGTATTAGTGCTTTGTATGGCCAGGAGCAGCTAATAATAGGCTGAACCGAAGACAGAGGATAGTGTTCTCACAAGGTCACAACCAAGCTGGAAGCCAGTGGGCAGGTTACACACCTACTAACCCCACCGCTACACACTCACTAACCCCATCGCTACACACTCACTAACCCCACCGCTACACACTCACTAACCCCACCTCTACACACTCACTAACCCCACCGCTACACACTCACTAACCCCACCGCTACACAATCACTAACCCCATCGCTACACACTCACTAATCCCACCGCTACACACTCACTAACCCCACCGCTACACACTCACTAACCCCACCGCTACACACTCACTAACCCCACCGCTACACACTCACTAACCCCACCGCTACACACTCACTAACCCCACCGCTACACACTCACTAACCCCATCGCTACACACTCACTAACCCCACCTCTACAAACTCACTAACCCTACATCTACACACTCACTAACCCCATCGCTACACACTCACTAACCCCACCTCTACAAACTCACTAACCCCACCACTACACAGTCACTAACCCCATCGCTACACACTCACTAACCCCACCTCTACAAACTCACTAACCCCACATCTACACACTCACTAACCCCACATCTACACACTCACTAACCCCACCACTACACACTCACTAACCCCACATCTACACACTCACTAACCCCACATCTACACACTCACTAACCCCACATCTACAAACTCACTAACCCCACATCTACACACTCACTAACCCCACCACTACACACTCACTAACCCCACATCTACACACTCACTAACCCCATCGCTACACACCTACTAACCCCACCGCTACACACTCACTAACCCCACCGCTACACACTCACTAACCCCATCGCTACACACTCACTAACCCCACCTCTACAAACTCACTAACCCCACCTCTACACACTCACTAACCCCACCACTACACACTCAATAACCCCACCTCTACAAACTCACTAACCCCTCCACTACACACTCACTAACCCCACCCTTATACACTCACTAACCCCTCCACTACACACTCACTAACCCCACCGCTACACACTCACTAACCCCTCCACGATACACTCACTAACCCCTCCACTACACACTCCCTAACCCCTCCACTATACACTCGCTAACCCCTCCACTACACACTCACTAACCCCTCCACTACACATTCACAAACCCCTCCACCTCACACTCACTAACCCCACCACTACACACTCACTAACCCCACCACTACACACTCACTAACCCCACCACTACACACTCACTAACCCTGCCTGCTGCCCACTCACACTTATTTTATCTCATGACTTTAGACATCAGACCAAAAGCCTTTGAAACATTTTAATAGTATGCTGCTATCTTGGGATGTATACGGATTATAAGGATGCTGACTGTGACAACTAGTTAGTATTGTTTGATAGTCAGAATAATTTCTCGATGGTGGTGTGTGGCATCAAAACAGATTGGTAGCAACCCCTCACCCAGACAGACATCTCCCTCGAGTTCACTGGGGAGGCGCATTCTGCATCCGATAGCCGTTTAAAGAGCCTGTTTTGTTAAGGCCAATTGGCTGCCAGGCTGGTTGTTAACGGCGTGGAAGTGTTTATTTGTGAACAAGGTGGGAATAAGACCCCATGGTGTTCCTGAACACTACTCCACCGGGCCCAGAGAGACATAATGATGCTTTTCCTGCTCTGGTGAACCTGATCCTAGCCCCTGGAGCGCCACACTTACTTTTGTCCGGCGGTCTCTCCTTCCATTTCTCTCTCTATCCCAGGCCAGGCAGCAGGCCCGTACAGAAAACCCAAGGGCCCACTTTTACTCTCCTCTAACTTCTTCTCCTTTTCTAACTAAACAAAGTTTGGCCCTGGTGAGATGAACACATAATGGATGTAAAATACAAATGTTCTCAGACTTCTATAATGTGGTTAATCATTTATCATACTTCTCAGTTAGTTTTGTTTGAGTGAGAAAAATTATTTTATCCTTCATTACCACCAACAGCATATGCTTGACTTTCTGAATTTGAGTTACTTTCTAAAAAGACTTGAAAGATGACCACCAGCAGTGTAATTTAGCAGTGAAAACCCACCGTGTATTTGGTTTGAGTTGCAGGGACATAAACAGGACCCTGTTTAGCTAATGGGAGCAAAACACCTTCCTCCTCTGGAAGTGGGAATAAGACAAACAGGGCGAACAAGGGTGCTCTTCTGGTTAAAGCGGCCCAGTTGTTGGGCCAAAGCCCCGGCAATCACTGTTTGTTTTGACAGGGAATCCAAAATCCAAACAGACACTGTATGGAATTAAGGTCCTGTTTCCTGTGAAAAATACGAACCTTGTGCAGCAAAAAATGAGAGAGGGAGAGCGAGAGAGAAAGAGAGGGAAAATGGACGCCCCATAACTGCAGCAGCAGGTTTGTACATAAAAATAAAATTGGTCCAATTGACCTTGCATGCTCTACCTGCAATTATCGAAAATTGTAAGCAGATGCCTAAAGTCCTCATTTCATATTCTGGTGAACATCTGGCACGGCAGGCTGGCGTTAAAGTTAAAGTCTCTAGTGAGTCGGCATTCTAAGGAGATGGAATCTGCAGGTTAGGCTGGAGGAGAGGGCATTGCAGAGCATAGGCTTCAGATAAGAGTTCAAGTGGAGAAGGAGAGAGAGACACACACACACACTTGCACAAGTGGGAAAAATACCCTCTGGAACACATGAACAAGACACGGTGGAGTTAACATTATGAACATATTTTGTAGTCAGAAATGCAATAGGTATCATCATCAGGGAGCAGAAAAATATGGGCTCAACACTTTGTGATAAAGGTTCTACCTATGTCATGAAAACACAAGCTCCAAGGAAAGACCAACATCCTCTCCAAGACATACAGTGCCTTGAAAAAGTTTTCACAACGCCTTGACATGTTCCACATTTTGTTGTTACAGCCTAAATTTCAAATGGATTCCATTTTTTTTACTGGCCTACACACAATACCCCATAACATCAAAATGGAATTCTGTTTTTAGAAATGTTTACAAATTAATAAAAAATGAAAATCTAAAATGTATTGAGTCAATAAGTATTCAACCTCTTTGTTATTGCAAGCATACATAAGTTCAGGAGTAAAAATGTGCTTAACAAGTCACATAATACGTTGCAGGGACTCACTCTGTGTGCAATAATAGTGTTGAACATGATTTTTGAATGACAACCTCATCTCTGCACCCCACACATACAATTATCTGTATGGTCCCTTAGTCAACCACAAATACCAGACCTTTTGGTAGACGGGTAAAAATAAAAAAGCAGACATTGAATATCTCTTTGAGCAAGGAGAAGTTATTCATTACACTGTGGATGGTGTACCAGTCTCTACAAAGATACAGGTGTCCTTCCTAACTAAGTTGCTGGAGAGGAAGGAAACTGCTCAGGGATGTCACTATGAGGCCAATGGTGACTTTAATGGCTTTGATAGGGATGGGTCAACAACATTGTATTCACTCCACAATACTAACCTAATGCAACAAGGCACTAAAGTAATACTGCAAAAAATGTGGCAAAGCAGTTAACTTTATGTACTGAATACAAACCGTTATGTCTGGGGTAAGTCCAATATAACACATTACTGAGTACCACCCTCCATATTGTCAAGCATAGTGGTGGCTGCATCATGTTATGGGTATACTTGTAATCATTAAGGACTGGGAAGTTTTTCAGGATAAAAAATACATGTAATGGAGCTTAGTACAGTAAAAATCCTAGAGGAAAACTTGGTTCAGTCTGCTTTCCACCAGACATTGGGAGATGAATTCACCTTTCCGTAGGAAAATAACATAAAACACAAGGCCAAATATATACTGGAGTTGCTTACAAAGAAGAAAGTCAATGTTCTTGAGTGACTGAGTTACAGTTTTAACTTAAATAATGGGCAAATGTTGCACAATCCAGGTGTGGAAAGCTCTTAGAGACTTACCCAGAAAGTCTCACAGCTGTAATCGCTGCCAAAGGTGCTTCTACAAAGTACTCAGGGGTGTGAATACCTATATAAATTAGATTTGTCTGTATTTAAGTTTCAATACATTTGAAAAAAAATATATATATATATATATATATATATATATAAACATGTTTTCACTTTGTCATTATGGGGTATGGTGTGTAGATGGGTGAGGAAAGAACCTATTTAATCTATTTTGAATTCAGACACAACAAACACAACAAAATGCGGAATAAGTCAAGGGGTATAAATACTTTCTGAAGGCACAGTAGGTCCTAAAACAAAGACATCACAAAAAAGCACTAACTCCAAAGAGAGACATCAAGTGGCATCCCTCCATATGTTCTAAAGAGTGAGCTTTCTGACTGAAGCTCTATTAGGGCCATTAAAGGGTCAGTCTTGCCTGGTCCAGCAAAGTCAGGGAAAAGAGGGCATCCCGCACTCATCTGCCCTTAGTAATGGACGACGCCTCCCATTGAACCCCTCCATGGGTGCTATTTGAAAATGATAATTTGCGCCGCTCTTTGACGAAACAGGATTAGCTCAATTAATCACATTTCCAGATTAGTTTTTCCTCTCCTATCGACCATCACTTTTTGCCGGCAGATGATCAATGCAAACTTGCTTATACTAACCATCGCAAATCCAGTTGTGGAAATGAGCATCGACAGCAGAAATAATCTTTTAATTTGAGATATTTTGATCTGGGAAATTGGATGGGAGAGTTATTTGGTGGGGAAATGGCTTTCAGTAAAATATCCTCCAATAAACTAGTTATATCACTCTGCCTGATGAGTTATACTTGAATTAAAGTTGTATTATCGGAAAAGAAAATCCAGTCAAATTAAACAATTTTGACATTGTCTGAAAGTTACTGTAATTATTTATGTAACATGGAGGCAGTCATCCATGTCAGTGTGGTCAAAAACGGGTTGCTCTTTATTTGCCAAAACACCACAACAGCCATTCCTTGTGAGTCTTCATCTGGTGTTTGAGAAGAACCAACAGAGCAAAGCTTCAACCCTAGGTCTACTGAGGGCTAAAATCCACTTTCTGTCTGCTGTGTGTGATGTGTTAAGTATAACCCCCCACCACCCACTAGTGTACCACACAACCCCGCAGCTAAATGTGTAGAGCTGCAGGAAAACAGCAACATTTTCTCTCAGCCTCATGGCAAAATGTGTAGAATAGCATGAGATTAGCTATTAAACTGCAAATGTTGCTTTGCCCCATGACAAAATGTGTAGAATTGCAGGAAGTTAGCTGTTTAAAATACATTGTTTTGCTGCTCAGACCTTGCAGGTAGCCCTCGTCAAAATGGGGTACACCCCCCCCCCCCCCCCACACACACACACACACACTGTTCTCCTCCATACTGAGCCTTTACGCTAATCCGGGACACACACATACACCCTGTCTATGTGTCAGTCTAGTGGGGTGTGAGTTACCACTCCTCCCCACTTGTCCCACAGATGACTTGGCTGGTGGCTATTTATCCTCTGACCCCTTGGCCCTGGGTAAGTGACCCCTTTGGCTCAGCCCCCCCCCCCCCCCCCCCCAGCCCCAGCCCCAGCCACACAAAAGCCTGGCCGGACTTAAAAGGACCCTGCTCTTCTGCTGGGAGAGTTGGTTCCCTCTTTCATTCCCAGACGTGCTACTTTGTAATGTCTTTGTTCTGGGCTTGTAATGTCTTTGTTCTGGCCGGGCCCGGTCAGCGGCGATGAAATGGATGCTCCTGCTGGATGTAGTTGGTGATTGACTAGTAGGGGTTACTACTGCTGCAGTGTTTGCACTCAGACACTCTACCTGTCTTTCGCTCCCTCTTTCTCTCTCTCACCCTCTCTCTTGCTCTTTACCTCTATTTCTCCCTCTCTCTTTATCTTAATCCCTTTTTGCCTTTCCTCTCCCTACTTGAAGACACTGCTCTTTCAGGTTTAACAGTAGTGGACCTGTAACTTGTTCGCCTGAGTTCTTCAGACATCAGTTCCCTCTGGTTAAAGGTCACAGCATTGTTTTGCATGCAACAGGTTAAAGTGTATAGAGAGGGTTGGAGGGGGAGGGGCGAGAGAGAGAGGTAGAGAGAGGGCGGGGAAAGAGTGTGTGTGGGTGCAAGGTGCAGGTTGAGGAGGGAGTCCCTGCACATGTGGCTGCTGCTGTTCCCAATCAGGGTCATGCTGCTGATTTGAGGAGACCAACCTAGAGCAACACAGCTGTTTTGTGCTACAGGCCCAGGCACAGGGAGAAGCTGGCCATATCGTGGGCCACCACCAGCAACCCAGATATATTGGAGGGAAGCGTGCAAACCATCTTGCTTTAGACATGCAATAATTTATTTCATATTATGAATACTGTTTTTTGTTTGAGTCGCATGTTTGTTGGATCACAGGGACGTTGCATTCTTATTGCAGCAGTACAATGGCTTTGTGGTTAAAGCAGCGTTTCCCAAACCAGGGGTCGTGACTCCATGTGGGGTCACCTAATTTGAAAATGGGGAATGGGGTCGCGAGAGAAACTCCAAATATATATTTTTCTGTTGGTTCAAAGAACCAGGGTTACGTCCAGCTACATGCGGTTGTAATAAACGGAGCGGTTTCTGTCTTCTTCCTACAAATGTGGCTTTATCTTTTAAATGGTTTAAGCTACAAGATATTATGACCCCATCACTGAAAGATAAGACTCTCACAAACATGTATGTGGAGCAGTACACTGGCATGAGGAGTTTTTATATGTCTTATTGGAGCAGTACACTGGCATGAGGAGTTTTTATATGTCTTATTGGAGCAGTACACTGGCATGGGGAGTTTTTATATTTCTTATTGGAGCAGTACACTGGCATGGGGAGTTTTTATATTTCTTATTGGAGCAGTACACTGGTATGGGGGGGTTTTATATTTCTTATTGGAGCAGTACACTGGCATGGGGAGTTTTTATATTTCTTATTGGAGCAGTACACTGGCATGAGGAGTTTTTATATTTCTTATTGGAGCAGTACACTGGCATGGGGAGTTTTTATATTTCTTATTGGAGCAGTACACTGGCATGGGGATGTTTTATCATTTCTTATTGGAGCAGTACACTGGTATGGGGAGGTTTTATCATTTCTTATTGGAGCAGTACACTGGTATTTGTAAGTCGCTCTGGATGAGAGCGTCTGCTAAATGACTTAAATGTAAAAATGTAAATGTATGGGGAGGTTTTATCATTTCTTATTGGAGCAGTACACTGGCATGGGGAGTTTTTATATTTCTTATTGGAGCAGTACACTGGCATGTGGATGTTTTATAATTTCTTATTGGAGCAGTACACTGGTATGGGGAGGTTTTATCATTTCTTATTGGAGCAGTACACTGGTATGGGGATGTTTTATCATGTCTTATTGGAGCAGTACACTGGCATGGGGAGTTTTTATATTTCTTAGTGGAGCAGTACACTGGCATGGGGATGTTTTATCATTTCTTATTGGAGCAGTACACTGGTATGGGGATGTTTATCATTTCTTATTGGAGCAGTACACTGGTATGGGGATGTTTTATCATTTCTTATTGGAGCAGTACACTGGCATGGGGAGTTTTTATATTTCTTATTGGAGCGGTACAGACACCACCATCCAAATGATCTGAAGTACGTGTTGCTTCCCTTCAGTATAGACCATGAGGTTTCTCATCTAAAACAGTGTGAATTAACTCCTTATCTTTTGTCTCTCACTACATTTTCTCTCCTCTGCTCTTATTCTATTCAGGGAGAGGAGAGTTTCCTTGTCCAATTGTTTCACTTGCAGGTGAAAGCCCCGCCATTGTAGCCATCTAATTGCTAATTGTGGGCCTTTTCTCTCCTTCTTTGTGGACGTTGCTGAGAATTTTTCTAATGCGCTTGGGCTTTTCTCTGAGCCAGCGGCAACGACGCTCCGTGGATGTGCTTTCAAAATGAGATTAACTTTCTAGAGGAATGCATTAGCCCCCCAAGCTTTACAGCCCTGGACTGGCTGAGCTGGCCCTTATTAGAGATGGCTCCTCACTCAAGCACACACACACACATACACTCACATGCACTTGCTTCTACGCACTCATATACATGTACACGCACAAACACCCATACCCCTCACCCCCTCGTACACGCACAAACACCCATACCCCCCACCCCCTCGTACACGCACAAACATCCATACCCCCACCCCCTCGTACACGCACAAACACCCATACCCCCACCCCCTCGTACACGCACAAACACCCATACCCCCCACCCCCTCCTTTATTGACAACCTCCCATTGAGCATATAAGAGCATTACCATGTTTAGGAGTGAGATGTTTTGTGTGATCTGTTGCTGATCTCATATTTGCGTTGCAGAAATTAATTTGATGCTGGTTTGCAATGCTAAGCTGGCCCAGTGAGAGACGGGGGAACTGATTTCAGAGGGGACAAAGCCCCTGAAAAAGAGACATTTGGGGGGGGGTTAAAATACCCTCCACCCAGAAACGGCTCATTTTGGTTCCCAGCTTTGGGACAATGCAGCTTTTCTTTCTCCTCTCTCTGTGGCTGGGCTGTGGACTGACTCTATAGTGGAAACTGGACCAGTCTGGGACTCACTGCAGGGCTGGAAGAGACAGACTGGAAGTGGCTCTCCTTTTCATTCTGTCTCTCTCTCTGGCACTCTCTCACTCCAGTTCCAAATTCTAACACTCACCACAGTAACCTTACTACTGTTTTAAAAAAAGCTGCTTTTGAGACATTGGACTAATAAGGACGCTGGAGCAAGCAATTGACTTGCACTTATTTTACCCATTACCAAACCATATGAATCAGTGGTCCACGATTTGGCCGAATATTGCCAATTGTGAAGGCTTCCATATGGATATTGCAATACACTTCAGCTAGAGTAAAACTTAGTGTACATGTTATGTCACACTTAATAACTTAAAAAGTGCATTGAGTATTCATCCCAGCGTTTTTTTCATGAGATGCTTCAAACTTACTACACTTGGAGGCATCTTCTCACATTGCCAGTAGTACATCCCCTCTTTTTTTCACCCACTTCCCACTGCATCTCAGTCCACTGCATCTCAGTCCATTACCTTCCTCCTTGGCTGTAAACAATGTAAAATCACACACGCACACACCTCTAACATACACAAATGGAAGCGCACGTGCACACCCACATGCTGCCCACACCCCCAGCTGTATCAGACACTTATTGGTGGACAACGCTATCCTGGCAGCTTGGTGAGAAGGTCAGCGCCTGTCTTCCTAGCCTTGTTAAGGCGCTGATGTTCTTATTAAAAGCTAATTCCTGGGGCTGAAGGACTCCAAAGAGCTAGCCTGGCCCCCATTCGCCTCCCCTCACGCCTTGATTGGCGAAGGGGCGGCCGTCGTCACGGAGCTGCACGCAGGGTTCTCCGGTGGTCCTGCCAAACTGCGCCAGCACTCAATTAGGGCCCCTGCGCAGTGCTGCGAGCCTGGCCACCTCCTAACTGGCCTCAGCCACGGGGAGGTCATGCTCCTGCTAACAGGGCTCACACACGGCTCTCACACACACACAACTCAAACTGCAGCTACACACTTTCATAGGGAGCTGCCGGCTGCCACCCCTCGCCTGGTTGGGAGGTGTGTGTGTGTGTCTGTGAGGGAAGATTTATAAAAGCAGTGTCACATTTACTATGCCAGTATACAGGATCTCATGCCTTTTTTTAACTAAACCATCCATGAAACTATTTTCTCATCACAGGTTCATGGCCAAGCATTACTCAGCATCATCATAATTGATTAGCCTGAATTACATGCTACTTTTTTATTTGTATTCCTTCCCCATTTTATTAATCTTATTTTGTCAAATAAAGTACAGCAGAATAAAACATGTTTTCCTTGTGTCTAGAGATTTCCAAGGCCTGAGTTCTTTGACACAGCAAACGCCCAGGTTTTTTGTTTTTGTTGGTTTTTACTCGTAGAGCACGTGATGGCAGTTTTTTGGCCGTTGGGCCATTATACCACGTCCAATCTAATTACTATCAGTTTGAGAGGACAAATTCTTACATCTGCAAAATCAGAATTGGGTTATTTTTTGATATTTTATTTTCTCTTATTTCTCTTTTTGGCTTCCACCAGTCTCAATTACAAAGATCAAGGGATTTGCAGCTAACAATTACATTATGAAATGACTCCAAGAAATACAGTGCCTTGCGAAAGTATTCGGCCCCCTTGAACTTTGCGACCTTTTGCCACATTTCAGGCTTCAAACATAAAGATATAAAACTGGATTTTTTTGTGAAGAATCAACAACAAGTGGGACACAATCATGAAGTGGAACAACATTTATTGGATATTTCAAACTTTTTTAACAAATCAAAAACTGAAAAATTGGGCATGCAAAATTATTCAGCCCCTTTACTTTCAGTGCAGCAAACTCTCTCCAGAAGTTCAGTGAGGATCTCTGAATGATCCAATGTTGACCTAAATGACTAATGATGATAAATACAATCCACCTGTGTGTAATCAAGTCTCCATATAAATGCACCTGCACTGTGATAGTCTCAGAGGTCCGTTAAAAGCGCAGAGAGCATCATGAAGAACAAGGAACACACCAGGCAGGTCCGAGATACTGTTGTGAAGAAGTTTAAAGCCGGATTTGGATACAAAAAGATTTCCCAAGCTTTAAACATCCCAAGGAGCACTGTGCAAGCGATAATATTGAAATGGAAGGAGTATCAGACCACTGCAAATCTACCAAGACCTGGCCGTCCCTCTAAACTTTCAGCTCATACAAGGAGAAGACTGATCAGAGATGCAGCCAAGAGGCCCATGATCACTCTGGATGAACTGCAGAGATCTACAGCTGAGGTGGGAGACTCTGTCCATGGGAGAACAATCAGTCGTATATTGCACAAATCTGGCCTTTATGGAAGAGTGGCAAGAAGAAAGCCATTTCTTAAAGATATCCATAAAAAGTGTTGTTTAAAGTTTGCCACAAGCCACCTGGCAGACACACCAAACATGTGGAAGAAGGTGCTCTAGTCAGATGAAACCAAAGTTGAACTTTTTGGCAACAATGCAAAACGTTATGTTTGGCGTAAAAGCAACACAGCTCATCACCCTGAACACACCATCCCCACTGTCAAACATGGTGGTGGCAGCATCATGGTTTGGGCCTGCTTTTCTTCAGCAGGGACAGGGAAGATGGTTAAAATTGATGGGAAGATGAATGGAGCCAAATACAGGACCATTCTGGACGAAAACCTGATGGAGACCTGAGACTGGGACAGAGATTTGTCTTCCAACAAGACAATGATCCAAAACATAAAGCAAAATCTACAATGGAATGGTTCAAAAATAAACATATCCAGGTGTTAGAATGGCCAAGTCAAAGTCCAGACCTGAATCCAATCGAGAATCTGTGGAAAGAACTGAAAACTGCTGTTCACAAATGCTCTCCATCCAACCTCACTGAGCTCGAGCTGTTTTGCAAGGTGGAATGGGAAAAAATTTCAGCCTCTCGATGTGCAAAACTGATAGAGACATACCCCAAGCGACTTACAGCTGTAATCGCAGCAAAAGGTGGTGTTACAAAGTATTAACTTAAGGGGGCTGAATAATTTTGTAAGCCCAATTTTTCAGTTTTTGATTTGTTAAAAAAGTTTGAAATATCCAATAAATGTCGTTCCACTTCATGATTGTGTCCCACTTGTTGTTGATTCTTCACAAAAAATACAGTTTTATATCTTTATGTTTGAAGCCTGAAATGTGGCAATAGGTCGCAAAGTTCAAGGGGGCCGAATACTTTCGCAAGGCACTGTATATCTCTTGTCTGCAGCTCAGTAGCTCCCCAACCCACTCAGGCTGTCATTTTTCACCTGAGAGATTGGATTTATTTGGTTTTGATGAACATTTGAGAATATGTTTTTAAAAATGTATTGTGATAATTCTACATTGCTGTACATCCAAGCACAATGAACAAGTCCCTACAATAAAGTGAGCCCTAGTAACATCCAGCTAGACATACCATATGTTAAGTCCTAGATTGAGTCATCAGTGGTGGCAGTAGCCCCAAACATCCCTTTGATAAACACTGTCCCTAACAAGGCTCTTTAGATGAAGGCTGTTTGGCCACAGAGTTTGGGAGGATTAACACGGGACTGTTCTAATCTGATTTGCTGACACGGCCTCTTTGCATCAGAAAAGCTCACATTCCCCTTCTCTCTCATCTGCCCTGCCAGCTCCACAGTCTTTGAAAATGGGCCAGTAGATGAAGGGCTTCTTGGCTAAGACCTCTGGGTCAATTCATTTTCTCTGGAGATGACAGCTTGTTCAAATATTTCGCTTCACGGTTATTGACAGTGTGTCACATCCAACTGTCAAATGATGTCTATTTTGGCAGTGTGGATTTGTTTTTGGTTTTCAAGGTGTACATTGGCCATGGGGTCTTGTCAGTCTTTGTGTACTTACTGTATAACAATGTTTAGTACAGAAAGACTCCAGAGTCATTCAAGCTAGGTGTGCTTACATTAATGTGCGTTTTCTACCCTCTGCTCAGTGTATACACACACACCATCCTTACATGGCAAAGACATCTTGCTGACCAAATGTTTAAGATAAGATTGTGTCCAGGACCTATGTGTGTGTCTAGCATTTGTGATGTAGGTTTGGGGTGAAAGGAGAGGTGCAGAGTTAACACCTCAACTGGCTGAGTAGTTTATCTTTAACAGAGTGTGATTAATGCAGGGTGGCCATGCGGCGCGACACTAGTAGCCCAGGGCCTTCTAGAAAGGAAACATTAACTACCAGGCGCCTGCTGCCAAGCTACTTGAGAGAACGGAGGAAACATTCTAAAATGATTGATAAACAAAGTCTTCTTTTTACTCTCAATGGAAAGGTAGTTGCTTGTGTATTTGTGTTTGACTATTAATCACGTATGAAGTAGGCCTATGTTTTTGGTGAGTTGTTGAAGTAGACATACGTCACACATAGGGAAGCATACCACTTTGACTATGTGATTAATTAGCATTAGATCCCTTGATTGACACCTCGTTATTGTGAGTGTCATGTGTGTGTATGTGTGTGTGTCACAGGGGTCAAGTGGACACTTGTTTTCTTTGGTGAGGGGGATTGTTTGACTGGAGCACCTGGTGATAGGAAGGTCAGTGGTTCAACTCCAGTCCAGAGGGGCTAAGGGCTGGGCACTGATGGGATGGGGTGGTGTACATGTGCGTGTGCGTGTGAGAGAGAGAGATAGAAGGACCACTCGACTCAGCCCTTCCCCCTCAACTACCTAATACTTTGGGAAATGATTCTCCTAGCGACACCAATGAGTGAATGCAGATCTAATGTAGCTACTCAACTACCATTTCTCTTGGATCTTTTCATTTACAGAGTGTTGCAATTGTATGAGTAATACTTGATCACTATAATCAGTTATGTGAAGGCAACACTTTTTCTTCCTTCCCTCCTGTCCTCCGCAGGTTGATGCTCCAGCTGCCTGAGGAAATGGGCTTAATGTCTGTAGCTGCTCGACAGACCCAGGGTAGAGGTCAGTTTCCGCCACAGCTCTATCTCTCTCTGTCTCAATGCACCTACATTGGTTCATTGTTGAACCTCGTCACAATGAATAACCTAAATTGTTACATCATGTCTCCTCTCTCTGCCTCTTTGTGTTTTTGTTGTTGTATTTTCCGTGTGTGTCAGGCTCCGGGGGGAAAGCGGGGCTGAGTCCTCTGGGATGTGCTATGTTCAGTGTGCAGGTGTCTGTGAGCTCCAGACTGGACCAGAGGATCCCCTTTCTACAGCACCTGGCTGCGGTGGAGGTTGTACGCACCCTGCCCGGTTACCAGGTATAAACACTGCATACTGCTGCGTGGTACCACCATGCTATCTATCTCAAAGCTATAGCCATAGACCCACCCTATCCCTATCCATGTCACTGAGCTTCAGCCTGTCATCACTAGAATACTTTACTTACTACACTAATACATTTCCATTGGGAGCACTCCTTATCCTGAATAAGGGACTCCAGGTTTCACACAGCTGTTCATAGCCAGTCAGGTGTCCCTCTTCGTATTGTTCTATTCAGCGCAATGCACTTCCCTCTCCAAATGGATGGTGTGTCCAACTCACTGATCAAAGGGTTTTGTGCTAGAACCCTCCTTTCTCCCCTTCTCATTAAACATTTATTTTACATCGTGTAAAAGGGTCCTATTTTGCTTCCAGGTGCTTGTGTTGTGTGTGTGAGAAAATATATGCACTGCAGTGTGGGAGTCTGATGAGAAACACTCTGGTGTCACACTGCCCAGTTGTTTATGGGCTCTGGCCAGTCAGCCAACATGTAGAACAGGCCAACGCATGGCACAGGATGTATTACCGGACGTGATGAAATAACAGCCAATGCTAACTTTGCCTAAATATTTATCTTAATCAAGACTCAAGGTCTTGGCTGGATATGCCATTTTTGGAGGTACTATAGGCCTGTCAAAGCCATTGTAGAAATGTAGACGTGGGGCATGAGTTACGGGTAAATATAAACAGACATGGTGGCCGTTTTAGGTGATGTACTGCAGATGGGGTAGAACCTAATCTTCAAAGCCAGCCAGACTCAGAAGAGCTGCTCAGGTTGACAGATATACAGCATGGCATTTTGAACCCATGGAGACACTTCTACAGATTGGTTTTACAGACAGGCCATGTAAAACTCTGATTTTTTTTCTATCTCTGTTTTAGCTTGTAGTATTAGATCTGCTGTTTGTATGTGTAGCATCATGTCTTACGTGAGTTTTTTTAAAGTGGATACTGTATCATAATACTTGTACTTATGTACCTGTACAGTATATACTAGTAATGTATTGTACCTCTGAGTGCCACTTATTTGTCATACATGTTTGTGTATCTCATATTCAGTTTTGGTCTCTTTCTAGGACATTGATCGCAGAGTGAAGTGGCCTAATGACATTTACTGCAGTAACCTGATGAAACTTGGAAGAGTGCTGGTGACATCAACAGTCATGGGACCAACCTTCCATCTCCTCGTTGGTCAGAATCCTCTTATATTTATGTTAATGCCAGTGCAGTGTAATGGATGATCTAGTCTAGCCTTAAATCATAACGTGGATTTAAGGCTAGATTGTGTTGATGTTTATGCCAGTGCTGGGATAAAAAGTCATTTATATTACTCTTGGTGAAGAGTTTGTTCTTAATGAACGTCTTTGAACAATCTCCTTCTCCAGGCTGTGGCTTCAATGGGAGCAACAGCAACCCCACCATCTGTATCAACAACCTGGTGATGCAGCACAACCGAGAGTGTGCCACCAGCATGGAGGCCCTGAGCTCAGCACAGCTCATAGGTCGCACCCTCACCTCCCTGAAGCAGCTCATCTCTGCCTTCCAGGAGAGGGGTCAGAGGCTGTCCTGCCCCTCTACTACAAGAGATGGGTGCACAGGTAAACAAGCTGCAACACCCCTACTGTAATCTGTGGTACGCTCCACTCCTCCTCAGTGGGTTTGGTTTCATGAATTTTTCACATAAAGTAAACATTTTCATTGGTCCTGATATTTATTTGAGGGCATTGTGCAACAGAGCAATTCCGCTAAAAGAGAACGAGAATGCACCGGTACTCTGCATGCTATCTGTAAAATCTGCAGCTGCTGGTCATGATATTAATTGTCATTCTAATCTCCAGACATAACGTAACATGTCCACATGTAAAAATAGGATTGCTTTTACACTACATTGACCTTGATGTGCCCTCTGCCCTGTCTCAGCGGGACCCAGGTGTGTCTGTGGAGCGAGAACGGTCCCCATGCAGACGTGGTGGGCCTCGACGATGAAGGCTTCCTGTAGGTGCACTCCGAGGAGCAGGGTTTGGTCTCCTTGCAGCCTAATGGCAACTCCTTCGACACGCTGAGGAACCTGGTGGTCATCAAGCAACGCTAGGACCCTGTAAGGACCCCTATGGAGTATGCCCACCTGGTTGCCTGAAGGGCATTTTAGCCAGTGGCATCATGAAAAAAGATTAGCCAGCTCCTTCGTAGCTTGAGTCGGAGATACACTAACTGTTTGTGAGAGGATCTCACACAACTAATCTGCTAGGTAAAATTACTACTTACATTTTTTTATTGTTTTTTGCTAGTTAGAATTAGTAATTTACTCTATTAATGACTTATCTGCAAGTAAAAATACACATTTTCTCTTATTTTACTTGATAGATTGGCTGAAGCTTATTTGGAGCCTAAAGCAACTGAATCTTTTTTTATTATACCATCCCATAGTATTTAGGAAGCTTTATTTAGGTCAATCTGAAGTTGGCCTGTTTAGTATAGTGTGGTGGTAATGGAATTACTTGAGTAGTTCATATTACACTATCATATTATAATTGGTAGCTACAGGATTTCTAAAATACAGTCATTTATGAAGAATACAAAATTAGTCATTCACCAAATTAACTTATATTATGCTATACAATAGCATGATTTAAGTATTATTTAACAGTTATCTTGTTCAAAGGTTGTAAAATCAAATTGTCAACAAGGATTATTTCCTTTTGTAATGTAGTATTCCATGTAATATCTTTAGTTACAACAGTCAAAGACAATTGAGAAGGTGCTAGCTGTCGACAACAGTATTTTTTTCCAGAGGTATTGACATGAGGGCTATTAACATGTTAAAACACGTCTTTAACGTGTCGCTAGGAAATGTACCAAATCTGATTTGCGTAAAGACGTTATGATGCTATTGACATGGGAGGTCACACTTAGATGCAAATGCATTCACTAAGTGCAAACACATTGTGATAGACTGCCCGAAGGCTGACTCCTACCCCAACTGCTGGACTGTTAAGCATTGGTTTCTACTGAGCTACAGGTTAAACGATGTCCGTTGCACTGAGTCATGTATTAACTTGTGTTATCATAGAACTTCATCAATTTGAGAACTATAAGTTCATATTTACTTTAAGCCTTACTTTTGATGTTTTAGAGGTTAGATAAAGTTTTTTATTACTCTTTAGGACAGGCTTCCTTTAAGTTTCAGAGACTATAATTGATACTCAATGACTGACAAGATACATATTTGTAAGATAAAGAGATGATCTGTATATTTGATAACACACACAATTAATGTAAAACATTAGCATTCTATAACTATGTAATTATGTGATAAAGGAATACTGGTTGCACTTAAAAGTTATTTGGTAACCTTTGAAGTGTCAATGATGTAACTTGTCCTTCCAATAAGAGCAACACTATTATTCAAACACTATACTGAAATAAATAGATATACTGGACTTAGACTGGGATTTATCATTTTTCTGATACCTTTGCAAGGGTATGAGGGTGTAGACACATTAATGAATACCCCTAGAGCAAAATTGGCTTTCAAGTCCGCTTCAAAATAATGCTGTTTGCAACATCGCAGTCTCCCATCTTATTAATTAAGGCCTGTCGTTGGACAACAAAAAGGGGCCTCTCAAACGAAAGGAAGGAGAGTTCCTATTGCTCTCTTTGCTCTCCCTTTCCCTTCTCCATGCTCCTTGAGCTGTACTAAAGAGAAAAACACTGTTGATTGAGTCCAGCTTTGCCCAGCAGTGGCTGTGGAGTGGGAGACGGAGGGGGAAGCAGATTCCCTCCGCCTCCCAGTGGGGGAGTGATGAGGTGTGGGAGAGCCCTTTGGTGCAGGTGGCCAGTAGGGAGAGGGAATGGCTCGGGGGGGTGGGGGGGGCTCTTCAACTGTGTTGGGCTTATTCCAATGGTCCTAAATGACACTTCATTTGTCTTCAGCACCTCAGGCCTTGGGCTCATCTCTGCTAGATTAGGTGAAAATATGCATGCAAACTCCACAAACTGGACACAGCCCTCACCTCATTACAAGCTCATTCCCCCTTCTCAGGTTTTAGGAAATATACCCAATATGGTTTCATCAAAGATTATGTAGGCTAACAGAGTGGGTATTCAATGGCAACATTGAGGTATTGACAGTGCCTGGTTGTATGAATACTGTGTTACTTATTGAGGCATCACCGTAGTCCTCTGAATGCTGATGAAAACAACTGGATTCCAATGTAGCGATTTTGATCAATGGAGATTTAGGTCTTAGCTGCACCGTGCTGATGTAGCTGATGATGTGTGCATGCATGTACACTGTAGTATCCACTATAAAGACAATCCTGAGTTTCTCAAGTCTAAAGTTCATTAAGTAAATAGCTTACCTCTGGATCCATAAATAGCGCCTCCTCGATATCCTATTAAACCATTTCAGAGGCAGGTCTCAAGGGTCAAAATGGATATATCCTGTTTAATATTGGCTGCATAATATCACATCTCAATCCAGCCTCCCCAGGGACACAGCAGAGCCCTTTAGCTCACCTTCAAATATCAAAGCTTGTCTTCAAGAAAAACAACACTCTGTTTTAAAGGGTAATAAGATAGGAATCCTTGGTGTCTTTTTACGCTAATTCTGTATTCTGTAAGTTATACAAAAAGTTTTTAATACAAGCGTTCTGCCATGTGTACTGGTTAGATACGGAATGGTTGACTGACTATTCATATCCCATCGTGATGAAACCTGAACAAAGACTGGCAGTGAAAAAAGAATATAGAGTGGACATACTGAATGTCACTGAAGGGGCTTTGAAAACTACTGGTTGGTGTATTGTTGTATTTCAATATTTGAATCTCTCTTTGAAACATGAAAATACCCAGTGGTTACTTGTAATGTTGTTTTTTGTGTGTTACTTTTTCTCATATTTTTTCATGAAGCACAAATAACACAATGGTTCTTTTAGGTTGCTTTAGAAATAGCTGGGAGCATAATTGATAGACACTGATGGCGCAAAACATTAGGAACACCTGCTCTTTGCATGACATAGACTGACCAGGTGAAAGCTATGATCCCTTATCGATGACACTTGTTAAATCCACATCAAATCAGTGTAGATGAAGGGGAGGAGACATGTTAAAGAAGGATTTTTAAGCCTTGAGACAATTGAGACATGGATTGTGTATGTGTGCCATTCAGAAGGTGAGTGGGCAAGACAAAATATTGAGGTGCCTTTGAACAGGGTATGGTAGTAGGTACCAGGCACACCGGTTTGAGTGTGTCATGAACTGCAATGCTGCTGGGTTTTTCACGTACAACAGTTTCCCTCCCGTGTGTATCAGGAATGGTCCACCATCCAAAGGACATCCAGCAAACTTGAGTCAACATGAGCATCCCTGTGGAACGCTTGACACCTTGTAGAGTCCATGCCCCAACTGTTACAGGCTTATTTTTTCCATTTATGTTTTGAGGTTGGACTTTAGTATGTATAGCTCGTTAGCACGTAGGTCACACCGACTAATGTCACCTCGTTAGTTAGTATGTATTGCACCTGTGCTGGTTGCCATCTCGTTAATGGGAAGGTGCTTCACCTGTGCTGGCCCAGGTGCTATTTAAGAGTGGCTGGCCCAGTGCTCCAGGTATGTTGAGAGATGCGAAGGGTTAACACCTTTAGTTGGCTTTCCCTATTTGGATTTCTAGAAAAACAATCCTTTATCTGATTTCCCTGATTTAGTTTTGCTCCACCTTTTTGGTTTGCTTCCCGTCTTTAAGTTTGGTGTTGATTTTTCTTTTGTTTGCCTCTTCTTGGGCGAACTGAGTGGGCGCTCATGGTGGGTGTCTTTTAGGTTCCAGGTGTTTTTGTAAGTCAACTTTTAGTGGACTCCCCCATGAGTGTCTTTCAGGACCACTCCTAAAACCCTGCCTGGTTCATTTTGGTTGTTGGTCAGTGACTCTGTTTGTTCCCTGTTATGTTTGAGCGACAATATTTGGGTTTTCTTGCTGGGGAACGTAACACAATGAATTGAGGCTGTTCTGAGGGCAAAAGGTGGTGCAAACTCAATAGGTGGTCCTACTGTTTTGTACGCTCAGTTTACACTACAAGTAGATGTGGATCTCTGGCTGTGTGACTGTGGCTTGTCCAACTAGCTCCCTGACTGTGTCCTAAGCAAAGTTCCCTCTGAGCTGCACGCAGTAGCCCTGAGAGCACCGCGCAGCTCCCCTGGGACTGCCATGCAAAATAAATATCATCTCACAGAGAAGAACAGGATGGAACTTCACTCAACTTTATGGCACAGTGGTCACCAACCGGTCCATTGCAATCAACTGGTCTATCTCCAAGGCATTCCTAGGTGATCGCCAAACATTTCTGTAAAAACCAAACGCTAAAACCTTGTGTTACAATTTTTCTTATTCCTCTCGGCTGTTGGCGGTAGGTGCACCTGATTCAGCTGCCCTGCGCGCCAGGTAGATGAACTGTTGCCATTTTGAATCATTTCATGTGTCTGAAGGTACAAACTCTGCCCTACTGGCGGGCCCAGAGAGCAAATCAAGTGTACTGTAGGCCTACCACTTGCCAATTTATCGTGTCTGCAGGAATGTAGCAGGCATCATTTAAATACAGCAAAGTGGATACTGTGAGATTTCAAAATGTTTAAAATGACTACGGAGAGACTGTCAAAAAAATACAGCAAAGAGCTGCTGTTTTTATGATTGAGTTCATGTTTAAATTCTTACTCAGCTCTGTCAACACTTTGTGTTCAACACTTTTATAAGCCATAAAATGTGCGTTTTTCCTATTTCCACTCAGTGCTACAACAAGTACTGCATTTACATTTACATTTAAGTCATTTAGCAGACGCTCTTATCCAGAGCGACTTACAAATTGGTGCATTCACCTTATGACATCCAGTGGAACAGCCACTTTACAATAGTGCATCTAAATCTTTTAAGGGGGGGGTAGAAGGATTACTTTATCCTATCCTAGGTATTCCTTAAAGAGGTGGGGTTTCAGGTGTTTCCGGAAGGTGGTGATTGACTCCGCTGTACTGGCGTCGTGAGGGAGTTTGTTCCACCATTGGGGGGCCAGAGCAGCGAACAGTTTTGACTGGGCTGAGCGGGAACTGTACTTCCTCAGTGGTAGGGAGGCGAGCAGGCCAGAGGTGGATGAACGCAGTGCCCTTGTTTGGGTGTAGGGCCTGATCAGAGCCTGGAGGTACTGAGGTGCCGTTCCCCTCACAGCTCCGTAGGCAAGCACCATGGTCTTGTAGCGGATGCGAGCTTCAACTGGAAGCCAGTGGAGAGAGCGGAGGAGCGGGGTGACGTGAGAGAACTTGGGAAGGTTGAACACCAGACGGGCTGCGGCGTTCTGGATGAGTTGTAGGGGTTTAATGGCACAGGCAGGGAGCCCAGCCAACAGCGAGTTGCAGTAATCCAGACGGGAGATGACAAGTGCCTGGATTAGGACCTGCGCCGCTTCCTGTGTGAGGCAGGGTCGTACTCTGCGGATGTTGTAGAGCATGAACCTACAGGAACGGGCCACCACCTTGATGTTAGTTGAGAACGACATGGTGTTGTCCAGGATCACGCCAAGGTTCTTAGCGCTCTGGGAGGAGGACACAATGGAGTTGTCAACCGTGATGGCGAGATCATGGAACAGGCAGTCCTTCCCCGGGAGGAAGAGCAGCTCCGTCTTGCCGAGGTTCAGCTTGAGGTGGTGATCCGTCATCCACACTGATATGTCTGCCAGACATGCAGAGATGCGATTTGCCACCTGGTCATCAGAAGGGGGAAAGGAGAAGATTAATTGTGTGTCGTCTGCATAGCAATAATAGGAGAGACCATGTGAGGTTATGACAGAGCCAAGTGACTTGGTGTATAGCGAGAATAGGAGAGGGCCTAGAACAGAGCCCTGGGGGACACCAGTGGTGAGAGCGCGTGGTGAGGAGACAGATTCTCGCCACGCCACCTGGTAGGAGCGACCTGTCAGGTAGGACGCAATCCAAGCGTGGGCCGCGCCGGAGATGCCCAACTCGGAGAGGGTGGAGAGGAGGATCTGATTGTTCACAGTATCGAAGGCAGCCGATAGGTCTAGAAGGATGAGAGCAGAGGAGAGAGAGTTAGCTTTGGCAGTGCGGAGCGCCTCCGTGATACAGAGAAGAGCAGTCTCAGTTGAATGACTAGTCTTGAAACCTGACTGATTTGGATCAAGAAGGTCATTCTGAGAGAGATAGCGGGAGAGCTGGCCAAGGACGGCACGTTCAAGAGTTTTGGAGAGAAAAGAAAGGGATACTGGTCTGTAGTTGTTGACATCGGAGGGATCGAGTGTAGGTTTTTTCAGAAGGGGTGCAACTCACGCTCTCTTGAAGACGGAAGGGATGTAGCCAGCGGTCAGGGATGAGTTGATGAGCGAGGTGAGGTAAGGGAGAAGGTCTCCGGAAATGGTCTGGAGAAGAGAGGAGGGGATAGGGTCAAGCGGGCAGGTTGTTGGGCGGCCGGCCGTCACAAGACGCGAGATTTCATCTGGAGAGAGAGGGGAGAAAGAGGTCAGAGCACAGGGTAGGGCAGTGTGAGCAGAACCAGCGGTGTCGTTTGACTTAGCAAACGAGGATCGGATGTCGTCGACCTTCTTTTCAAAATGGTTGACGAAGTCATCTGCAGAGAGGGAGGAGGGGGGGGGAGGAGGATTCAGGAGGGAGGAGAAGGTGGCAAAGAGCTTCCTAGGGTTAGAGGCAGATGCTTGAAATTTAGAGTGGTAGAAAGTGGCTTTAGCAGCAGAGACAGAGGAGGAAAATGTAGAGAGGAGGGAGTGAAAGGATGCCAGGTCCGCAGGGAGGCGAATTTTCCTCCATTTCCGCTCGGCTGCCCGGAGCCCTGTTCTGTGAGCTCGCAATGAGTCATCGAGCCACGGAGCGGGAGGGGAGGACCGAGCCGGCCTGGAGGATAGGGGACATAGAGAGTCAAAGGATGCGGAAAGGGAGGAGAGGAGGGTTGAGGAGGCAGAATCAGGAGATAGGTTGGAGAAGGTTTGAGCAGAGGGAAGAGATGATAGGATGGAAGTGGAGAGAGTAGCGGGGGAGAGAGAGCGAAGGTTGGGACGGCGCGATACCATCCGAGTAGGGGCAGTGTGGGAGGTGTTGGATGAGAGCGAGAGGGAAAAGGATACCAGGTAGTGGTCGGAGACTTGGAGGGGAGTTGCAATGAGGTTAGTGGAAGAACAGCATCTAGTAAAGATGAGGTCGAGCGTATTGCCTGCCTTGTGAGTAGGGGGGGAAGGTGAGAGGGTGAGGTCAAAAGAGGAGAGGAGTGGAAAGAAGGAGGCAGAGAGGAATGAGTCAAAGGTAGACGTGGGGAGGTTAAAGTCGCCCAGAACTGTGAGAGATGAGCCGTCCTCAGGAAAGGAGCTTATCAAGGCATCAAGCTCATTGATGAACTCTCCGAGGGAACCTGGAGGGCGATAAATGATAAGGATGTTAAGCTTGAAAGGGCTGGTAACTGTGACAGCATGGAATTCAAAGGAGGCGATAGACAGATGGGTAAGGGGAGAAAGAGAGAATGACCACTTGGGAGAGATGAGGATCCCGGTGCCACCACCCCGCTGACCAGAAGCTCTCGGGGTGTGCGAGAACACGTGGGCGGACGAAGAGAGAGCAGTAGGAGTAGCAGTGTTGTTTGTGGTGATCCATGTTTCCGTCAGTGCCAAGAAGTCGAGGGACTGGAGGGAGGCATAGGCTGAGATGAACTCTGCCTTGTTGGCCGCAGATCGGCAGTTCCAGAGGCTACCGGAGACCTGGAACTCCACGTGGGTCGTGCGCGCTGGGACCACCAGATTAGGGTGGCCGCGGGCACGCGGTGTGGAGCGTTTGTATGGTCTGTGCAGAGCGGAGAGAACAGGGATAGACAGACACATAGTTGACAGGCTACAGAAGAGGCTACGCTAATGCAAAGGAGATTGGAATGACAAGTGGACTACACGTCTCGAATGTTCAGAGAGTTAAGCTTACGTAGCAAGAATCTTATTGACTAAAATGATTAAAATGATACAGTACTGCTGAAGTAGGCTAGCTGGCAGTGGCTGCGTTGTTGACACTACACTAATCAAGTCATTCCGTTGAGTGTAATAGTTTCTACAGTGCTGCTATTCGGGGGCTAGCTGGCTAGCTAGCAGTGTTGATTACGTTACGTTGCGTTAAAAGAACGACAATAGCTGGCTAGCTAACCTAGAAAGTCGCTCTAGACTACACAATTATCTTTGATACAAAGACGGCTATGTAGCTAGCTATGTAGCTAGCTACGATCAAACAAATCAAACCGTTGTACTGTAATGAAATGAAGTGAAAATGTGATACTACCTGTGGAGTGAAGCGGGATGCGACCGGGTTGTTGAGTGTTGCTGAGTGCGGAAGTTCTATTCGGTAGACGTTGGCTAGCTGTTGGCTAGCTAGCAGTGTCTCCTACGTTAAGGACGACAAATAGCTGGCTAGCTAACCTCGGTAAATCAAGATAATCACTCTAAGACTACACAATTATCTTGGATACGAAGACAGCAAAGACAGCTATGTAGCTAGCTAACACTACACTAATCAAGTCGTTCAGTTGAGTGTAATAGTTTCTACAGTGCTGCTAATCGGTGGACGTTTGCTAGCTGGCTAGCTGCTGGGCAGAGCAGTGAAGACTACGTTAGGACGACGAAATACGATAATTACGCAATTATCTTTGATACAAAGATGGCTATGTAGCTAGCTAAGAAGAAATTGCTAAGATTAGACAAATCAAACCGTTGTACTATAATGAAATGTAATGAAAAAGTTATAGTGCGGATGCGACCGCTCGCTCCAACGCGGAAGTAATTGAGTGCCTTCCTCTGACACCACATTTACATTTACATTTAAGTCATTTAGCAGACGCTCTTATCCAGAGCCTGGTATAGAGGTCCTGGATGGCAGGAAGTTTGGCCGCAGTAGTAATTAATGATTAGGAAAGTGTATCTATAGGCTTGCGTTGTTGTTTTTATTATTTATTTGGTCAGTGTCAGTGGAGGAAAGGGAGAGCGGAGGGATGTTGAGAGGCAGACCCTCAGTCTGCTGCTCTCTCCCACTGCTACGACTGACCATCAGATTCAGACACCATCATACCAGTAAAAATAATACAGTCAACGGATCTATTACCGGTGTGATCATATAGCCTACCTCAAGTTGGGAAATATAACTTTAAAAAATGTCCCTAACAACAATGCATCGGCAGGGCAATTCAAGCAAAGTCAATATCCGGTGATGATGTATTGGACCTATGACTTACTGCACAAACCTCATTGCTACAGTACTGTTTTAAATTGGTTAACGTTGCATCAGCTTAAGTTTAAATAATGTTTTTTTTCAATCTGAGTGGTAGATCTCGGCTTGCATTTTGACTCAGAAAATGATCTTGACTTAAAGGTTGGTGACCACTGTTCTTTCCCTGATAACACTATCAACGTTTCCCTTAACTGTGGCAATTGTAATCGAATCAATGCAAATGTTAGACACTTTCAATGCACCATACTGAAACAAAACGAACTATGCAAGATATTTTGTTGTAGGTATAAAGCATCGGCATAGGATGCTATTGCATTGACACGCACAACTCAGCCCGTACTCCACACAGATCGGTGTGGCATAAACAATCAGAGCTGCAGTAGGCCTACATGCAAATAGACCATTGCCGTATATGGATCTGTGCCATTTACTTTGAACTGGACTGTGTTTACAGCATGAGCGGCCGTGAATAGTAATGGACTTGTTTTGAGATCAAAGCGAGTGTTGTATGTAGCCACGTGTGCACATTTTGTTCATATCCTTTGCTAGTTAGTGAGTTATTAGCCCCGTTATAGATCATTTAGGCAGCAATAGGGGAGTGATTGCATCCTACAAGAGCACGAAACATGTACATTTCTGAAAAGGGAGTCAGGTAAATAGTTGTTTTTTGTCTTAATGGGGCAGTGTTGTATTTTTAGACAGGCTTGAATAAGCTAAGTACTGTAGCCAATAGACAGAGGGTAGCATAATTTGGTCTGACTCTATGTAATAATGGTATGGGAATAATAATGCATTTTATTTTGTGAAGTGGTTTCTTGCATCAAACAACACAACAGTCACCTCCTTGTATGAAGGACAAATGGATAAACAGGTTAATGTCAAGCCCTGCATGTTTTTTTAATCAAAAGTCTCATGGAATGTAGGCATAAATTGGTCACCCTGAAGAAGGCACAGTGATACCGAAACATTGGTGGTTTACCCAATAAATGACGGGGAGTTTATAGAGTGTGCGACTCTTTGTTTTTATAGCATTCAGTGAACACCACACATTGGCTGCTACTGTAGGCTCAATGATGTTAAAGTGTTATGAGATGGCTTTTCTCCATTGTTTTTGATGGTAGGCAACTCTGGTAGCCTTACATTATGATCAAATAGCCACAGTAGCCTACTTGGCCACTGTTAAAACTGGAAATCAAAGTGGGTACAGCCTCAGTGTTCACAGTAAATATGCGCTGGAAGTTGCACAGAATTTTCTGAACGTTCAAGTTTTGTGCTCAGTAGACCTGAAATCTGATCAACGCTGTAAAACATTTGAGGGTGCAGTGGGTCCTAAGGGAAATCTGGAGGGGTGTATGGATACAGAAGACCACAGTGGATAGACAGTTTCTCCAGTAGTCATTGGGAGAACACACTCCCACATACACAGAGATTTGGAGGGCCCATTTGACCAGGTTGATGGGATACAGGCAGGAGGACATAAAGGTGTATTTCATGATTACATCACAGAAGAAAGTAAGGTTATATGTACCTATTATATAAAAGTGTTGATATCACAGCAATGTCCAGACCTCTTCAATAACCAGATGATATCCACTATGCATTCTGAAGAATAAAGAAGAGCTGAAAATAGCCATGGACAACGACTGTCTGGCAGGACATTTCATTTGAATTGTTCATTCAGAATTAAAGCACACTACCGTGTTTTATTTCATTTAATTTTCCCCAATGCAGTTGACATTCTTCTCATTATACATGTTAGATCCTGGTTTTCTTCATAAATAAGCAAACTGCTATGTGTTGCACAATAATAAATATACACATTGTGTTTCCGATCTCTGCCATTGATATAATTGACCAAATTATTTAATGTTAACTTCAAAAGAGGGTGAACAATATTTACCCTCATTCATGTTTGCAAGAAAGTGTCCACGTTGAATACTTTTGCGTCTGTCATTTTCCCATTCAATATACAAGGTAGGGAGTGACAGCATGTATTATTTTGTGCTGGCATATCTTATGCCCTTTTTAATGTCGCTGTCACAAAAACAAGAAGTGCATTGGAAACTGTTTGCACTTAAACTAGCTTGCAAATTGGGTTGAAATCATGCTACATTCAATCTAAATGCTGCTTTTTTAGACCATTTTATAGCATCTTCTTGTTCAGGTCAGTTATGATTGGTGCTTCTGAGTTACAACATTATTCTTGTGTATTCTTCACAGGCAATTTGTACCTCAAATTACGTACTGTGTCATGGCTCAAAGGTCCTTGAGATTTTGTCAAAATAAATGGCTTTGAACTAGAATGTGACAATGCATTTATGCTATTGGATAAACAGTATGCAAAAATATAATATAATCAAGAAACCTGAAATTACTGGCTCCTTAGAGGAGTCTGACGTTGGCTTATTTGCGTAGAAAACATCTGAAAAACCGAAATGGAGAGCCATGTGGAGGTCTTAACCAGACATGGTCCCCAGAAAGTGACTCGACTTCTGGCTGACACAGTTACATAGTCACTGATACAGCTTCTGTTCATTGTCTGTGTTTCTGACCAAAAAGGCTGAAGTCTCAGTGTGTCTGTCCTTCCTTGTCCTTTGACCCCCGAGCTGTGTCACCTCTCGTTGGTGATGATGACGGACGTGCCGATGTAATGAGGAATCTCCCTGTGGATCTCAGGGGAGGAGCTGGAGGCGGGGCTTTGGCTCTTGTAGTCGTAAGAACCCATTTCGTCGCCACGGTAACCATAGCTGTCTGTCAAGTGGCCGAGGGCAGCATAGGGCGGGGCCTGGAAGGAGCTGTGTTTGGCCAAGACGTGGTGGAGGTTCAAAGACACGTACGGAGCCTGGGTCGGAAGGCCTACCCCGACTCCCATCCCAACTCCAACCCCCATCCACATCCTCCTTTCCTCCTCCCCCGCCTCAGGATCCAGCATCTTGGGGCTCCCCCGCTCCCCATTGCTGTCCGTGTGCTCCAGAGGGCCGGTGGCACTGTGGCTGTAGGGGGATTCCATCATACACAGCCTCCTGCGCTGCTCCAGGACCACCTGCATGGGGAAGGGTTGGCCCAGGCCATGGAAGGACCGGGACTGCTCGCAGCTCACCTTCCCCAGCACAGAGTTACTCAGCAGGGGACAGGACAACAGCTTCTCCCCTCCTACACAACCACTCCCCTCGGAGGCCTTGTGGAGGTAGTCTCGACTGAACGGCAGCTTGCTGTCCTCTTTAGTAGCCTGTGACTGGGAGTGCAGGCGGTCCTCTGTGGTCTTGTTCTGGCCAAGCGTGTGATGCTCATAGGGCTCTTCCTTGAGCCTGCTGTTAGGGCGCGGGGTTGAGCAGCTGGAGAAGCCATCATGAAGGGGCTCGCAGGGGGGGTACCTCCTGCTCGCCGAGGAGCCTGTCGTGGAGAAATGAAACTCTACGGTGAGATTCAGACTAAAATGCTTCAGTGAAACTGAGCTAAAACGCTATCTTGAGAAGGATTAGGGTTTAACAGGCACATCAGAGGAGCAGTGCAGCACACACTCCGTTTCTCCAATGCTACAGTCAGAAATTATTTTTCAAGTTTTTCATGAACATTTCTGACCTGAGAACAAAAAGGGAAAAGGCGTAAAAGATAGAGCACTTTAATTAAAGTGACAGTTCACCTTTTCTAAGTTTGAACTTATTTTCAACTTCCCTAAGGTGTTGTTTCCTTCAAGCTGCTTCTAAATTTGTTAGATGGTTATTTAGTAACATCCAGAATTTCTGGGCTAGCATTTGTTTTTTCAAATATAGCATTGCTACTGGAAACCTGATCGTATCAGTTAGCAGTGCATTCAAAAGCATGCAGAAAGAGCTCTGCGTTCCTCAGTTCTGATTTAGGAGCCCCGTGCTTTTGAGACAGAGCCATACCTGAATATGCTGCTGTGGTGGCTGTGGTAATGGAACACGATGCAGCGAATGGTCTCAGGATGTGAGCAGGGTTAGTACCGTGGTGGATTTTGGCGTTGGCACAGCTCCACCGCCCCTCGCCCCCTCGACCCTGCAGGGAGCTGAGCAGCTGCTGGGCTGCCAGGCCAGGAGAAGACAGGGAGGGTGAGGCAGAGGAAGAACCCTGGGTGTGTCGTAACCTCCTCTGGGAGTCTGTGTGGGGTAGGTGTCCATAGGGGTAAGGGAAGGAGAGGCCATAGGAGGCGTTGCTACTACACAGGACCTCTCCAGCCTCTGGGCCTCCAGAGGGGCCTGAGATCTGCCCGTGACAGGGGTTCAGGGGGTAGGGGGTGCTCTCCTTCCAACTTCCTCCCAGGGGGGAGCAGTCCGGCTTGTCTGGGTGGTAGGTGCTGTTGGGCTGGAGGTGGAGGCAGTAGACAACAGATTATGGTAGTGTTGTTATTTTCTAACATAGACAGGCAATGAAGACAGTGTTATGTACAGTTCATTTGTCAAGCTAAGACAAAAAATCAAGTCCTACTTGTTATATTTTTGGGATAACTATGAAGAGGATATTTAATGAATTTTCAAAAGGAAAGTTACTGATTGTGAATGCAATGAGAAAGGTCATTGCGTTGAGGAGTTTGCAGTGTCTCCTTTTTTCCCAAGCTGGATAAAGCTATTCATTCTGATATCTTAGTACGTATGAAAGTACAGGTACAGTATGTAGGTTACTGTGTGTGTACTACACTGCATATGAACTGTATCAGTAACCCAGTGTGAGGAGCAATAGTCTGTCATACCTGAGGGTAGGGGGCTGTTTTGAGTTTGCTCTTGATCTTGACTGCTTTGGTTTTGAGTTGTTTGCAGAGGTCCTGGGAGGAGGCCAGGCCAGTCTTAAAGGCTAAGCTGGGTTTGGCTGCTCGACTCTGCTCCTGAGACAGCTGCATGTCTTTATACTCTACGTCCCTGTGGAGGGACATATACATACAGCTTGGATTAGCATCACACACATATGTTATATCCTCCACACGTCAGCCCTGCACTATGCTTGGCCAACACATACTTTATCCTCAGGAAAGAAGAGTGCTACATTTCGTACTATGTAACATACACAGACAAACCGGGGGCACCTTACAAATTAGCCTGTGTTTCAAACCCAGACTTTTTGCCACAAAATGTCCAAGTCTATTAAACGGAAGTGTTTTAGGGAGTGATTCACCTGTCACAGACCCACTCAGGTCAAAGGGGAAAGTGTTGACTCACGTGAGAACGTAGTTGACGCTGACGATGCAGTGGGGTCTGGATGAGCGGCTGTTGTGGACGATGGTGGCGTAGCTCTGCACCCACACCCAGCCCCCGTGCTTGGACAACATACGGTAGTACTTAGTGGTGACCTGCCCTTTCACCAACACTGCAGGAGAGAGGGGGAGAGAGAGAAATATTGGGGTGAGAGATAGATCGAATCACAGACTGGACAGTGCCTGGATAAAAGATTGAAAGACAGAAAGAGAAGTGTATATAGAGATGGAATACAAACAGAATGCTTGGGAGAGAGGGCCAGCAAAAGGCTGAGCTCCTTTGACAGGCGTGACTCATTAATACTGTATCATTTTTATTCTCCTCTTGAACCTACATGCATATTCTGTGAGAAACTCCATAGCTGCCACTTATAGAAATCCTAACCCTCTCAAAGAGAGTGTGGGTTGTTTCGTAATAAGAGTCTCAATGTGGCCACAGAGGGGGACTGACTCACAGAGGTGGTGAGCGAAGCGTAGATGGAATGCGTCACAGCCGTGCACGTGGTGGTACAGCGTCTTCTCAATCAGGTCCTGGGGTTCGTATCCTGTCAACTCAGCCACCCTTGAACCCAAAGGTCACGGGTTAAAAGTAAAACATTCGCAATCATGATGTTCAAATTCTTTGTGATGTTTGTCTTTTATTTTGTATTATCTTTTTTGTTGTTGTCTCATTGTCATTTGTTTGTTTCATCCCTCCCTCCTTTCCTTCCATACCTGGAGTCCAGGAAGATGAGCTTGAGGTCCAGGCTGGCCCTGAACATGAACATGTTACTATGGAGCTTAATCTCTGTGATACCACTGGGAGGCAGGGAGTGGCCCACCGCTACCAGGCCCACGATCTGATAACACGTGTCATACAATGCCATGTCCATCACGTACTGACGGATCTTCAAATAGCCACTGCAATGGATCACCTGGGAAGCAGAGAGATGAGAGGGGCTTTACACGGTGATATAGAGATAGATACAGATACATGCATGTACATAGATATAGCTAGACAGAGTCTTTACACCTTGCCTTAACATGTGTCCTGAATGTGGTTTTGTGTCCAAATTTAGGTCGATCTGAGAGATAGATAAATTGAGATACAACATTGTTGGTAATGCAGAATTCTTATCTCACTCACTCTGCAAAAGCAAGAGAAGGTTCAACCTTCAGGCTACAACCAAACAAATCCCCCCCCCATCCACCCCTCCCCTCCCTAAAACATCTACGTGTCTAGAAGCTAAAGGGACTATTTATCTTCATCACTTCCTGTTTACCTATGCCCATGCCGGCCTCGCCCCAGCCATTCAATAGCACTCGCCCAGTTCACACGGATGATTTATTCTACTACTTAACATAATGGCTTGTTTATTGCCAATGTAAATTTACAGCAGGTCTCCATTGCAATCTGCTAGGTGATTTATATTATATGGGGATAGGGAAGAAGGAGGGAGTCAAGAATACAGCTGTTGCGTCTAAAGATGAGGATGGTGGAGGAACGACTGTGGAGTGTTTTAGGAGTGAGGTGGTTGTCGTCTGAGATTTGAGTGGAAATGCTGCAGCTGCTGAGACTCAGACAAATAATATGCAGTTTCAAATAACCTGTTAACACTGTGATAACACTGTAATAACATTATAGACTCAATAGAACAAAACAAACAAATCTATAAATAGAAGAAATATTTGTTTTGATATAATAATCTATTCAAAATGCATGCATTTCACTTGTATGCAAGTGTAGGTGTTTAATTTGAATTAGCTACTTTCTATCTTATATTGTTATTCATGAAAGGTTTACTACTTCCAGAGACACAGATACTCATGGCATACAGTAACAAAGAAATGTGATTTCAAATATTGCATTACATTATAGTACGCAAGGTGCAACTTTCACTGGGGACAAAAAAATAAGAAACCTGCACACTGCTCTTGATAGTATCACTTCTCTTGATAATATTACTGCTCTTGATAGTATTACTGCTCTTTAGTAAGCTTTACGTGTCGGCCTCAAGGCCTTCGTCAGAGCTTTTGATGGGAGGATATGTCCCCCACACATTTTGAAATTGCATTTTTGTCCACCCCAGTTGTATCATTGGAATGTGATACAAAACCAGGCAACGGTCTGCTTTAGGACCATGTGGATGCCTCCGAGCGGCCGGGTAGGCTGTTTGGAGTGTAGATCCGACTGGATAAAAATAAATAATAATAATAATAATAATTATGTCTCTTCCACTTCTAAAACCAAAGTTGCGTCCCTTGTAGTAAGGCAGGTAGTCTAGCGATTAAGAGCGTTAGGCCAGTAACTAAAAGTTTCTGGTTTGAATCACAGAGCCGACAAGGTAAACATCTATCGATGTGCCCTTGAGCAGGGCACTTAACCCTAATTGCTCCTGTAAGTTGCTCTGGATAAGGGTGTCTGCTAAATGACCAAAATGTAAAAATGTACCTTATATCCTCCACAGGTCAGTCCTGCATTACGCTTAGCCAACACACACTTCATCCTCAGGAAAAAAGAGCGCTCCATTTCGTACTCTGTTACACACACAAAGACAGCGAGGAGAATGACCATTAGCACATAGACACAATAAAAACACTTCACAGTCACACACTCACCCTGGTTAAATAAAGCAGCAGATGTGGTTAACACACATGTGCATTGTCGCATTTGAATGCCAATAAGGGTTGTCAAATTATTTTTTAAATGTTATAGAGTTTATTACTGTGATTAATCACGATTAATCGCAAATTCCTAATTTGCTCACATTGAGCTGTAATTTAAGTTTTCCTTATATAAAAAGCATTACATGAATATTTACATTTAGATTTTGTCTAAAGTAACAGTTAGCAAATTCTGGTAATTGACCTCAGTCAACTTGTTTTGACATCACAATGTTTATTTTTAGCTTTATAGATTATTTATTTTAGACAGTGCGATAAAACAAAATTGTGCAGTAAAATGAATAACTCTGACAGCGCGAATTACAAACATGTTAAAAAATATAAATTTAATTATTATTCTTTTTACAGGAGAAACAGATTGTTTTATTTCACCACTACTTTTCAAATGAAGAAGATTGATTTTAACATGTGAACTTGCTTGAAAAAGATATTGGACTGTAAATTTGACATGTATTTTTTTGTAAGGGTTTGTATGTGTGTGTGTCTGTGTCTGTGTATGCATGTGTGTGTATGTGTAGGGGTGTTATGAAACTCCCCCAGAAAACAGTACTCCACTGCATGTTGAGTGCTGTTATCACATAAGGCTTAAGATGCTGCTCCTACAGGCAGGATGTTAATGAAAACCTGCCCATCAGAGAGGCTGCCTGGGTGTTGCCTTATATTATGTATCATGGTGCTATACTTTGAAGTATTATGTGTTCTTATAGCAGCTGCATAGATGACGTATTTGAGCTATTTGTATGATGATGTCACACTGACTGACTTCCTTCTTACAGAAGAGGTAGACCTCGATGAAGTAGCATTACTGTTGCTTACAAACATACAGAGAGGTGAGCATGCGGGAAAATTGGGATCAACTGACTGTCAGTTGGGAGAGAAAGAGAAATAAGTGAAAGAGTGAGAAAAGGCGAGGGAGGAAGCGTGAGACAGAACAAATAAAGACACAAATTTGACAGAGAAAAAAGGGAGGGAGAGAAAGAACATAAAGACAGAGATTGAATAAATCAATATGTTAGGCACCTTGCAGGAAGTGATGGTGGAGGGGCTGATGGGCGCTGAGTACAGCCGTCATCTCATCATGATCTGACGGGTGGATATACTCAAAAATACTGTTCCCCGTCAGCTCCACCTGACAGAAACAAATCAATCAATCACATCAGGCTGAGACTAGAGAAAATGGCAAGTGACAATATAGATTAGAGACCAACATATCATTTCTTCAATGACATGTAATCTCTAGCCTTATGTGAAGAAGACAGTCTTTCTGAATAGTGTTTTGAGGTCTTTTGATCTTTTAGCAGGATGATACTCTGTCATTACAAGGGATTACATCATCACAGAGAAATGCCTATTGTAGGGGGACACTGACTGACTGTGCATGTGTGTGTGCGTGTGTATGCATGTGTGTGCGTGTGTGTGCGTGTGTGTGTGCGTCCATGTGTGCGTGCGTGAGTGTATGTGAGTGTGTGGTTGCCTGCGTGAGCGTGTGCGTGAGCGTGTGTGTGTGTGTGTGTTAGAAGTGAGGAGGGGGCAAATCTCTTGCCACCCCTGAAATCGATCTCTGCATCCCTTTCAGCTCTGCCTCAAAGGGGGATGATGTCAGGAAACACAAGGGTTAATTTATGAAAGAGGCAATCATTTGCATGAGAACACAGAACACTGTCCAGGCTCCACTTTGATCTATTTTACCTCCCAAATTTAGGGGTGGAGTCACTCAGTGAGCGGGTCACTGCTCACCACTTCAACAACAAATTGGTTTCTTCACAGTGTGGAGTTAGGTTGGACTAATCCATGCTTTGTAGTGAGAGATCATTTGGACTGAGCATGTTTTTTGGTGTCGTAGAAACGGTGACAAGTAATAGCATGCTAGAGAAACTAGTGAAATATGTGTGTTCAAGCACCAATGTAAGTTAATATATGTGGGTTACTGATAATAAACAGACCTCTAGATTTCACACTGGAGGATGGGTTAACCTCAAAGTAAAAGCAGAGACCTTCTCAACACTCAAGTAATGAGTGACTTTCACTGAATTCGCTGTTGTCTCTTTCGCAATTCATTTTAAAACAACACGGACCTTAGCCCACTATACCTCCACCTGACACACACACACACACACACACACACACACACACACACACACACACACACACACACACACACACACACACACACACACACACACACACACACACACACACACACACACACACACACACACACACACACACACACACACACACACACACACACACACACACACACACACACACACAAGATATCAATAAAAGCGGATGGTGCATTTGAATAAGCTTCACAGTGTACACAGGTGTGCACAAGCAGCATTTGCATCAGGGCTGCGTGCAAGAGTGGAACATTTAGAGTGGGTGGTGGTGTTGTTTTTATAGGATTGAGTTATTGCTGTTGCTCAGCCCCCCTGTTCTCTCAAATTCTTCCTGAGCACAGCCTTCAGTGTGTCTGTCTATGCTTGCTCAGGTGAGGTATATTTAAGACATCAGCATTTCTGTTTGCTATCCACAGCTCAGTACACAATCACTTCACATGAGTGCAGTGTTAGAATGACAGCGGTTACCTACTGTAGGTTCTGGCCACTTTCAGAATCAGAACGCCCCTATTAGTAGCTAAGCAAAAATCAGTGTGGACACACCCATTATAAAAAACTGCTACATAGAATAGTACCTTTGATCTGGCTCACCATGTCTAGGGCACCCCCAAAATACTTTCTATCGCTCACTTTGTATGTTTTGGAAAGTGAACCATATAGAACGACCATATGCTCGAAGTAGAGACCCAGAACAACCATATGTTCGAAGTAGAGACCCAGAGTATACGCATCAGAGACAGGACTTCAACTATAAACCTTTGCAGACTCCATTTCACTTCATATTTTCAGTCACCACGTGTTCGATAGACAGCACCTCTCTCTGGGGGAACAGCAACTCTGAAGAAGTTGGCTTGTCAGGCAGCAAAGCCCACTCCTGAGTGATGATCACACTTCATTCTGATCATTGATGGCACCACAGAGCAGAGTCATAGGCTGTCCTACTGAAATATATAAGCCAAACCAGCAACGATACACTGCTCCTCAGTCAAACTGCATTGGCCTCAGTTAATGCAGGGTAAACAGCAAAAATATTTGACACACACACACATACATGTATACAGACACACACAAACACACACTGTACCACACATTAACACACGCAAAACACAAAATCATATTGGATGTCCAGCAAAGTCGATGAGGACTTTGCTCCATTTAGAAAGGCTGCAGGGAGGACCATTCTAAAATAACGTCTTTAACCTGGCTAGCCTAAGTTCCAACTGCAAATACCCCCCCAGAGAGGCAGAAGTCAGAAGCAATAGCTAGCTAAGCTAACCTTAAATATTACCATGAGCTGAACAACTGTTTTTTTGGTTTCATATACCAATGCTACACTCACAGCATAAATAGCTGGACGTTTTCGCACGTCCCATATTGTTAAATGCGCCCACGCACAAAGGAAGTAAACAGCACCTAGAATAGACGCACAGATCATATTCTGTGGCCAGTCCATGCCCTCTGACTTATCTGTGTTAGGTGAACTTAGGCAACCTTTGTTTGGCATTCTGCAGCCTGTTTTACTGACTGTCAAATCTATGTTTAAACAGGCATATCAGGAGGCAGATGTCCCTTAGGCGACCTTGGTTGTGTTGAGGGAGGCAGACACAGCTTGTGGCATACGCAATGGTTGCCCAGGTCCAAGATGGAGGCAAAGCTATGTCTTACCTGGGATAGGCCAAGGTGGACTGACGCTGTCTCAGAGATGTACATGATTTTGCCATCCGAAGCGACAACGAATACAAAGCCGTCCAGAGTCTGGGGAATGAAACATGTGTTAGACCCGAAAATAGATGGTTCCATTTTGCATTTAAAAAATGCATAGAAGGTCACATAGAATTGTAGATTTTATACATTGCATTGTGATAGTGATAAATCAGCATATGGGAGTCTGATTAATAATGGCTTTTATGTCTACTCTTTTGCAATGTCTTTTAAAAAAACACACTCATCCTAATTTCTATCACATCTGGCTCTAATCATGACATGAAATCTATTACAAATTCTTGGCAAAGTCTACACATGAATTCCATAGCAAAAACATTTAAACAGTGCATTTTATCAAAATAATCAACTACATTTCCTCTTAAGAACTTGACAATTTTCCTAAATGCATATAATAGTGTTATTCACATCTAAGCAAGCACCACTCTGCTCCAGGGTTCTATATTTATGATGTATATTTTTGCACTATACATTTACCTTGAATTTGTGTAGTATTTACTGTTATAGATGTGTTTTCTATTTCAGTTTACTTATGTGTGTTGTATATTGTCTAGTGCAGTTATTGTCTTGCATATAATCTTATTGATAATATTGTGTTGTATTTACAGTATGTTGCATATATACTGAGTATACCAAACATTAGGAACACCTCCCTAATATTAAGTCGTCGTCGTCCCCCCCTTTGCCCTCAAAACAGCCTCAATTATTTGGGGCATGGACTCGACAAGGTGTCAAAAGCGACTCCAATGCTTCCCACAGTTGTGTCAAGTTGGCTGGATGTCCTTTGGGTAGTGGACCATTCTTGATACACACGGGAAACTGTTGACTGTGAAAAACCCAGCAGCATTGCAGTTCTTGACACAAACCGGTGCGCCTGGCACCTAGTACCATACCCTGTTCAAAGGCACATAAATATTTTGTCTTGCCCATTCACCCTATGAATGGCGCATACACAATCCATGTCTCAATTGTCTCAAGGCTTAAAATCCTTCTTTAACCTGTCTCCTCCCCTTCATCTACACTGATTGAAGTGGATTTAACAAGTGACATCAATAAGGGATCATAGCTTTCCCCTGGATTCATCTGGTCAGTCTATGTCATAGAAAGAGCAGGTGTTGTAAATGTTTTGTATATTCAGTGTATATTCTGCTGCATTTATTGTGTACATACATGTAATTGTGTTGTGTATATTGTATTTTAAATCTATGTTGAATATAGCCCACCTGCAGTAGATGGGAGCCCAGTTCCTTAGCCATGTTGTCCAGAGGGCTGATTCTGGTCGGCTGGCCCCAGGCCTCCCCCAGCCCTGTGGAGGAAACACACAACAGGCTTAGAATACATTACCTAGAGCTGCTTCCAGGAGAAGAGGACACTATGAAGGGGACACAAGATATAGCCTTACATTGTTTTTCTTCCTGGTCTGATCGGATACTGCAATTTCAAGGGTATGGGTTTATGTCTATGACTCACATAGCTCTGCCTATAGGCTGTGTCTGACTTGGACTATAACTTTGATCACAGCCTGCAAAAGGCCATTCAGGCATCTTTGGCACTGCCACATATAATGCAGAGACACACATACTAAGCTATTGACCCAATGCCTTCTACGCCAAAAGAAAAGATGGACCCCAGCCAGCCTTAAAGGGTACATCAACCATGACTCAACCATCAACTCATAATAGTTTGAGAAGTATTGAGCCTTGTAATGTATACAGTGTCTTCAGAAAATATTCATACCCGCTTGACTTATTCCACATTTTGTTGTGTTACCAGTCACTAAGAACAAGATACATTTTCCCTACAGTCACTCTCACACGCTGTGATTTAATTTGGCTATTATATGCTTTGATCAGATACGGGGACATGCAAATAGCATATGTGTGTTTATACTCAACATGTCTGTTTGCAGATGAGGCCAGCAAATTGTGACTTGACAAAATCACCCCTGAAAAGTTTTTACAGATCCATGTTTTAGAATAAAGTGTTAGTAACATTTCAGAACTGTCATCTGAAATTATACAACTTTAATTTAAATTTAACTATGATGTGTGATAAAGTTGAATATTTGCATGCCAGGTTAGTCCATCATATACATTTGTAGCAGGGTGGAATTTGTCAAATGCTGTGAAATTAATAGCCAATTACACTTGTTTCCTAGTCTGGGTTTTCTCAGACAAACCTATG
This sequence comes from Oncorhynchus gorbuscha, assembly GCF_021184085.1. Classification (NCBI taxonomy): domain Eukaryota; kingdom Metazoa; phylum Chordata; class Actinopteri; order Salmoniformes; family Salmonidae; genus Oncorhynchus; species Oncorhynchus gorbuscha. Next base: position 84,439,792 of record NC_060174.1, read on the forward strand.
ATCACCCTACATTTTCTCAATGTATACTTTGATTTGATTTGATTTGAGTGCTTTGATTTGAGTGAGAAAACTTAGAAAGTATTTTTTTAATATTGCAATAGCCAAGTAGTCTAACTGACACTAAAATATTTTTCAAGAATGTTTTGGTCAAACATTCAGAGTTAACAGTTCACGTTTTTTACTGTTATATTTTCATACTTTCACCATCAATACCCATTTCCTATAATTCCCTGTGTCTTGATTAGACGTCAGATAAATAATTAGGTGATGTGCAGGACAGGCCTTTTCCTGGATCTATAAGTCCCAAATAACGATAAGTGGAAGCGACAGAGACGTTTCACCGGCGCGGAAATGTCAGAAATGTGTTTTCTTATTATTTATGATTTTTTTTAAAGAACTACCTCAGACTAAAATACATTATTTTGCCATTTTCACATTTTGTGCATGGAATACACGAGACAAACATGCATAATTGGAATGAGGTGATAGGCCTATTATATTTAACGAACTTTTGCGCATCATAAATATTGAAATCTGCCTAAGTATCTGATTTCCCAGAATAGTTATTTGCAAAATAAGATTACACATTCATTTGACAAATGTGAGGGAGAGTGGCCATTGAAATAGACTCGTTGGACGGCGGTCACATCTCTCTCTCAGTCCAAAGATGTCGGGAATTAAATTGAGACTCAGACAATATTCAATAGGCTACATATGATGTCAAAAGAGAACATAAAAACAAAAACTGTATGGCAGACTGTATTTTAGCCTAGTGTCTACTTAGGCAAGGATACGGTCTACAACTAATTCAAAAGTTATATTTCGTTGGAAATAATGTAATTAAGGAGAAACAACCCTATCTAATGATATATGCTATAACCAAAGTGCTAAACTAATATTTCGCTTGTAAGTTCATACAATTTAAAACACAGGCCTATGGTCTGTACTTTTGAAATAGCCAGCAGATATTTGCCTACTTCATCTATATAATTTATTAGTCCCAATTTATCATTCATATTCTGTTTTGTTGTGTAGCCTATAGTGTTTTGTAATATTGTTATACGGTGTATTTCTTTATTTGATTCCACAAGATATCACACGTTTTATTCGTGAAATGGTCATAAACGGAACTATTCAAATCCAGAACTAACGGGTGGCCCTTAGTCCGTGTCTTTAAGGTTTCTGTGACTTTATGAGTGATGACAGACCAATTCTATGAGAGGAAGAGGGCTGTTTTCCTGGGGTTTAGCCTGTCGAAGTGTTAGTTGTTTTATTGACCATAATTGGATGATTTATCATAAATCATAATCTAGAGCCTCGTGTTTAGGAGTGAAAACATAAATCATGCAAACAAACATGAAAAATAAGTATCTTTTGAATTGCATGACCAGGTGGGAAAGGGGAAAGTTGGGGACAATTCTAATCACACTTTTACGCACACATGGTCACCGTTACTACGCACCTGTATGTTGATATTTATTATTTGTATAGCACGTATTCTACTGGAAAATAATTTTCGAAATAAAACTCAAATTTTCAATGGGAACATTAACTTTGGGAAGTGAAAATGGAAATTTACCATGACTTCAAAAATGTGATTGTATTTTGGACATATGATTGTTCTGCTGCGCTCAAAATGAACATTTATTTAGTTATTTTCCTGACCTGTTTTATGGGTATTTGTTAAAACCATAATACAAAGACCAATATTATGTTTCGAGAACTGACATGTTCCTCTTATCTTGAAGACATAATTATGATTAATCATTCAACTGTTAGTGGTAGCATAACTCACCATCTGGAAACACGGCTCTCATCTTCAGGTAACTGGTTGTCAGCCGAATGATTGAAGCTTTATCCAGTTGTGATGTGATGGCGGAAGGTAAAGGCAGTAATTTCGCCAGTTCATAAAATTCTCCATTTTCTTTTTCTCGTCTCGTCTTCGCTGCATTCTTGGACTTTTCCTTCATCTCTGACTGATGTAAAGTAATGCCTGTTGCATAACAGAACACCTTCCTCTTCGCCCTCAACACGTAGATTTAGCCTTTTTATCTTTGAATCAGAAAATGCACTTAACAATTAGATAGAAGCATAACGATATTGCAGCATTTTCATTCTCATTTCTTGGCCGATCTACATGTGAAAAATAGTTCCTCTCCTTGTAGATTCCAGATACGTGCATGTTCACTGAAAATGGTTACATGTAATTCGTGAAATTCAATCTAAAAACCATTAGGCCTACATTAGGATACAATAGTTGTAAAAAAATGTGGACTTGGTCTCAAACGTTGTTTTGCGACGCGTGTGCGTAACACAATTAATGTGGTAAACAACGCTAAAGTTACCAGTGCCCTGTAATCATCTGAACGGCTTTTTCTTAGATTACTTTTCATTCAAAAGAGTCAGTGAGTACACATCTTTGGTAGGCTCCCTTCAGTCTCCAAGTGGTGGCATGAGAAACATGATGCTCTATTGAGCGATTAAACCACGGAATACGTCGACTCTGACAAACTCCCACGGATGAACGCCCCGTTTTGACAGGAATGACTCCCTTGAAGTATCAGAACATGTCCGATGTTTAGTCACACCATCAACAGAAGATCCGGTTAGATTCGCTGTACCTTATTGTTGTGAATGTGTAGGCCTCTAGGCATATTATTAATGTGCGTGAATCAAAAGTTTATTTCAATCGTTGACTAACGAAAGCTTGTGGATTAAGCCCATGTAGGTATACTGTTAACGTTTGAAAAGAATTGGACGCGAAATTCTTCGTGCGTTATGTAAATGTAGGCCTATCCAACTTTTCCATTTGCCAAGTAATTAAAACCTCGATGCACACATGCCCCAGACACATTTCAAGACGTCCATGATGTAGAGACGTTTTTACAAAATATCAATTTGAAGTTACCTGCGTCTGGACTGTTATTTTTCACACTTAATTCCTGCGTGTGCTCGCTGCCATAACCACCAGAAATGTGTCTTCGATGACGCACTGGCACTGCAGTTAGGATGATTAGTGAATACGGCCTATGTGTCCTTCCCATCAAATGCCCACCTTTTTTCATCGACTCAGGAAGACATCAACTGAGTTCTCAATTTCGTAATTTCAACGCCAGGATAAGGATGCATAGGAACTATGTTACCAATGGAGAGCATGAGAAGTTGCCTCAGACAGTGGTAGGAACCATAACGCAATATTTTCCTCTTCGAGAAGTCGTTGTTCGTTGTTCAGGTTCAATAATCCCAAAAGGCAGACCGATATTCCAAGCAGCATACGTTAATTCCTTTCGCAGAACCAAAGGCGGACGAGGGCGGTACGTGGGAGAGAGGGCACGGTTCCAAACAGTTACGTCACGGAGTCTCCGCTGCCTCTGTCAAAGGAACAGTGCAAAAAAATGTCTAAAAACAATACCAAATGCAGCACAGGGCTGACATGACAATAGACTTCATGCGTGTCTCTTCCAAATTCATCTGGTCACATTTTGTAGGCTATTGTCCAATTCAATGTGATGTAGCCTATGAAGTCAGTCCTGCAAGCCTTGTAGGAAAGTTTTTAGAACGATTAAACATTTTAGGCTTTATAACCTCTTCGGCCTATAGAAATTGAATTACTTACTGTTCATATGCTACAAAATGTATATTTTCAATAACAATCTCAAAAGATTAGCATAAAGATTTCGTAGGTCTGGGCCATAGAGCACTGGCTGAACGATTCAATGTGGTAATTTGAATATGCGTTTATAGAATCCCCTCGTTATGCTTGCTTTCCATAATTTGTATTCCCATAATTTTGCATATTCAGTAGGTTATTCAAAACACACTTTGTCATGTGATATACTCGTTATACCTCCTATATTGCATGGCGAGACAGCATGCAAAGTCAAGCCAGGCCAGAAGCAAGAAACACATTATCTATAGAGTAGGGTTCCCCGGCCAGAGGCCCGCGGATGGTTTTATTTGGCCCCCCAAGTTTTCTGAGCAAAAAAAAACGTTTTTTTATTTTATTTTTGTAAATATTTTCGTTCCAAACATAAAAGACTGTAAAATCACCAGGAAATGAGCTCAAAGGGATTTTGCAATAGGAGATCTGTTCCCAAGTATTTCCACGCATAAATAGGTCTATATGATCGCATCCCAATGTAATCAAAGTTTGAAATTATTCTATTTTTGTCAAATACTATAGCCTATCTGTTTGGGAATCTTTGCAGTGTACAAATAATGTATAACTATGTTCTGGCCCCCAGTGGTGTAAAGGACTTAAATAAAAATACTTGTAAGTATTACTTACGTCGTTTTTTAGGGTATCTGTACGTTACTTTACTATATCTTTTGGCCAACTTTTACTTCAATACATTCCTAGAGAAAAGTATGTACTTTTTACTCCATATATTTTCCCTGACATCCAAAAGTACTTATTACATGTTGAATGCTTAACAGGACAGGACAATTGTCAAATTCCCACTATCAAAATAACATCCCTGGTCCTCCCTACTGCCTCTTATCTGGCGGACTCACTAAACACAAATGCTTCGTTTGTAAATTATGTCTAAGTGTTATCCATAAATGGCTATCCAAAAATGTAAAACCCAAGAAAATTGTGCTGTCTGGTTTGCTTAACATAAGGAATTTTAAATTATATATAGTTTTACTTTTGATACTTAAGAAGACCTATTCTAGCAATTACATTTACTTATGATACTTAAGTATATTTAAAACCAAATAGCCTACTTTTAGACTTTTACTTAAGTAGTATTTTACTGGGCGACTTTCACTTTTACTTGAGTCATTTTCTATTAAGGTGTCTTTCATTTTACTCAAGTATGACAGTTGGGTACTTTTTCCACCATTGCTGGCCCCCGACCATCCGCTCAAGTAAAAATCGGCCCACGGATGAATGTAGTTGGGGACCCCTGCGATGGAGGCTATATATATAGGTCCATCATTCATTTTCTATTTTGTTGTTAGCTTGTCATTTCTGTTTTTCAGGCCTACTGTTTATATTCCTATTGTGTAGGCCTACTTATAACAGTGTAGCCTAATTAAAAATGCAATTAACTTTGTAATGTACTAAAACATTATTCAGATAAATATCATACTAGCATTTCCACACTCGCTTTTTTTGTGTATTTGGATAAATATTCCTTTAAAATAAACTGGAAAATACTAATACAACTAATTTGCCACGAGATCTTTTCTCATTAATATATATATGACGGATTCATAGGCTTATAGTTTTGCGAA